>NC_056733.1:1630741608-1630829108 GCF_019279795.1 Protopterus annectens
GGGGGACTGTTGGTGGGGATATGTGGCCATCTATAAGCAGTATTGCTCATTTATTTCCACTGCCTGCTGTTCAGCCTTGCAAGGGTGTGTTTATTCCAGGAACTCTGCTCTCAGACACGCCCCTGCACTTGAACACACTCCGTGTAAGACTGGGAACTCGGGTGGTGTGCCTTCAGTGCTATGCATGGTGCACTGCCATCCTGTTCCTAAGCGGCCACTTCTGTGCAGGACTAGACTAGTCCTGCATGGAAGATTAGTAAATCCAGGGGATTGTCTTCTGCCATAGTGCCTTTTTTAGGTAATGCCAAACTGAAAGTACTTCTGACATAGCAAATCAAAACCAAGAAAATCTAAAGGTTATTACTGCTCAATGCTAGGACTTCAAACAAAAAAACTCCACTCTCTCTCTTTACCCTAGAAAATGCTGATGTCTGTGTGGCCAGTGAGACATGGTGTAAAGCTGCAGACAGCACACCAACAGTGCAAGATTATAATGCCTTCCACACATTTAGACTAGCTACTACACAGGCAGGGACTAAATGTGGAGGTGTCTCAATTTACATCAGAAATAAATGCACCACAAGGCTGGTCAAACAGGACAATGCACTTGAGCTGCTCCATGTTCAAATCACCATAGGCAAAATCAATACCACTTACTTGCAAGCTACAGGTCCTTCTCTATGACCCAGGAAACCCATAACATGTATTTAAACTTATTGGAAACATGATCTTTCAACCCAATACCATATTCATGGGCGACTTTAATTACCCCACTATTAATTGGAAATCCTATACAACACCAAACATACAGGTACAGAGATTCCTGGATTTTGTAAACACAAACTGTCTGGACCAGACTGTCAATACACTAACCAGAGGTGCAACAATACTAGATTTGGTCCTCACTAATATGGGAGAGTGCTGCACACCCCTACTGAAATGCCTTCCCCTGGTAAGGTCAGACCACAAAGTGGTCTCCTTTGAAGTAAAAATAAAACCTGGACCCTCAGCTAAACCTGGTATACACAGGAACTACTCTACCGATGCAGAACTGTTCACAAAAAAACCTGTATATGCTTGTTAATAGCTACATAGAGGCGGCTGTACCCACCAGCAAGAAGTACAGAACTAACTCAAAAAACAAGCCACTCTGATGGAATCACAAAATCAACAGGCTGTTTAACAAAAGGAAGAGTTATGGCAAAAATTAGGAGGTGCAGCACCCAGCAGGACAAAAGCACTCTCATCAAACTAAAACAACTCAGAGGACAGAAAGTCTACCAAAGCGAAATTGTCCGCAACCTCAAAAGCAATACACAGTTGTGTGCAGAGCTCATTGTAAATGGAGTCACCTGTACTGAGCCAGAAGATATAGCAAACCTCACCAAATGGATAGATGATAAGTCAGCAAGCAAAGGAGAATAGTATTACAGGAACTGAATTCATCCTCAAGTCTTTATGAGTACCTTCATGGGGTGGACCCTGTTTTTCACAAAATCTTACCAAGATGATACTGATATATATAGACTGTATTTTATATAGCATATACCATGGACAGAAGTAGGTTAAAAAATAAAAAAGATAACTTTGTGCACAAGACCCAGGATAAAAAAGTACCCAATCCTGGTAGGTGCACTTATGCCAGGACTGGGAAAAAATAACAGTGTAGAATCTTCAAGACAAGGAAACATTCCTACAATTGGGCTAGGCCAGGCCCAGGGGGCAGATGGCTCCCCTGTTGTAGAAGTAGCAGTGCACAAAAATCACAAAAACTCATAGGCCAAAGGCCAAAAAAGGGTCATAAAGACTACAGAGTGGACTATTGAGGATAAGGAAGAAATTATGTATTGTTACCATTATGCAAAAAGCCCAGAACTTCCAGAGAGAAGATACACAAAAAGTGATTGAGGAAGTGCAAAAATATAAAGAACAAAATCTAGAGACTTTTGAAAGGTATATAAAGAAAACAAATATGGACATGGGAGAGATCTGATATGGTGCAATATTTATGCAAAGGAGAAAGCTAAATTCATCAACACAAAAAAGGCAGTCCCAGAGATATTTAAAGAGAAACACAGGAAAAAGGCATTCAGATATGGAAAAATGGAGGCTTACAGGGTAAAGTTAGCACTGAACCTATCTGTCAGGATGTTGGCAATATCAGTTGGTTCTGTAATTTTTATGCCATTGTGCTGTAACTCAGAGCAGATCTGGGTGTTGCCATTGGGATTCTTGACATAGCTACAGAATGCTTTGTGGTTACCCTTAGAATCAGTGATGATTTTATTTTTGTAGTTAGCTTTGGAGGATCTTATAAGGGATCTCAGCTTCTTACTGAGGCTGACCAGGGAGCTCCTCCACTCATGGGATTTTACTCTCTTTTGCAACAGTTTCTTCCTTCTGTTGTAGAGTTTGTTTATAACAGAGGACCACCAGATTGGCTTCCTTTTTTTGGAGGATAGCGTCTTGGTTCTGTTTGGGATAGCACAATCCATGCACCCGTGTAAGTGCTTATAGAGTGCATTTGTGTAGGATTCAGCAGTCGTAACTGTATTGTCCATCTGCATGGTTGTCATGAAGTTTGCCACTTTTGTCTTAAGAAGCATGAAGTTGGCTTTGGAGAAATTATTTACCATGGTTTCCTTAATGGTGGGTTGGGGAGGGATGCGGATATCTAGGGTGATTAGCTTATGGTTGAATCTGACCAACGAGGAGTTGACTTCAGGTGTGGAACACCAGTCACTCATGTTGGTAATGACTAGGTCTAGGATATTGTTGTCCCTGGTGGGGGTGTGGATAACTTGATACAGGGCATTGGAATTTATTAATTCCAGAAAGCGTTGAAGGAGTTAGTACATACGTCCAGAGTTTGGAGATTATCAATGTCTTTGTTTATAAGTTCCATGATGATATGTTTCATGGCCTTGTAGATCAGGCTCATCAGGCTAATGGAGTGGTAGTTCCTGGGGTCCGTGGTGACTCGCCCCTTGTGGATTGGGATAAAGTACAGTTTTGTACCTACCATAAATGTAGATGTTCGAGTGTCTTCACTGCTGCAGTCATTACACTTGGGTTATGCTGCCGTCAGGCAGGCCCGCAGTCGGCCTGAGTTCCAAAGTCTTGGTCCTGCGTCAGTTGCTGTCACCTCTTCCCTGACATCAGTGCGTCAGGGGTATATAAGAAGCAGCTGACGCCATTTTCTTCAGTTTTTCTTGCCCCAGATGTTAGGTGCCCCCACAAATGGTAGGCAATACATATTGCTAATAAAACATACAAAAAAGGTAAAAATAAAACCTTCATTAACCAGCAAATATACCACATAGGTAGTATAGGTTAGTCGCAGATAAGAAAGAGGGGCTAGTGGGTGGGTAATCTGGACTGCAGCAGTGAAGACACTCAAACATCTACATTTATGGTAGGTACAAAACTGTACTATGTTCATCGTGTTTCACTGCTGCAGTCATTACACTTGGGTTGAATCCCAAAGCTGAGTTTGGGTGGCTGGCTCCATAGAGGATTTGGTGTGGCTATGAGGCCCTGCAGCACTGCAGTGGCAAAGCCAGCTCTGGATCTAGAATAAAGAGGCAAATTGTAATGCTTGGTAAAGGTGTGCACTGAACTCCAAGTTGCAGCTTCCAAAATATCTTTGGTAGGTACTCCTCTAAGGAAGGCAGTAGAAGTGGCAGTTGCCCTGGTGGAATGTGGTCTAATATTACCAGGCACAGGTTTCACATTTTGTGTGTAGCAGAGCCAGAGACAGTGTCCTATCCACTTTGAGATGGTCTGCTTTGAAATAGCCTTTCCCTGTTATCCTGCAGCATATGATACAAACAATTGTTCAGATTGTTTGAAAGCTTTTGTTTTGTCCAAGTAGAAGCGCAATTGCCTGTGTATGTCCAAGGAATGTAGAAGTCTCTCCCCTTTATTTTGGGGATTTGGATAAAAAGTTGGCAAGTGAATAAATTGGTTAAGAGCCACACTGGAAACCACCTTAGGCATAAAGGTAGGGTTTGTTCTTAAAGACACCCTGTCTTGGTGGAAAATGATGAAAGGCTCCACTGCCATTAGTGCCTGCAGTTCTGAGACTCTTCGTGCTGAAGTTATTGCCAGAAGCAGAGCAGTTTTCTATGATATATATTTTAACTCTGCTGAATTGGCTGGTTCAAAAGGAGGCAAAGTGAGTTTTTCCAAAATGAAATTGAGGTCCCAAGTTGGTGTTGGTGCTCTCCGGGGCGGTCTTATGTTTTTAGCCCCTCTGAGGTACTGCTTTAGCAAAGGGTGAGAAAAAATAGGAGGATCTGTGTTGTAATGAGCTGTGATGGCAGAAGCGTGAATCTTAATGGATGAGAAGGATAGTCCTTTGTCCAGCATCTCAGTCAAGTATTGTAGTATCTGAGAAATATTAGGGACCAGAGGTTCAAGGTTTTGAGCCTGGTTCCAGGCACAGAATCTCTTCCACTTTTCTGAATAAGATTTCCTTGTGCTAGGCCTCCTGGCCTCCAAAATTACATCCATAACAGCTTTAGAGAGAGAAGTTGTCTGTTTGGCTAATGAATCTGCCATGCAGCCAGGTTTAAGGTTTTGAGCTGACTGTGCAGTATCTGATTGTTTTGCTGCATCAGAAGGTGTGGAATTTGAGGCAAAATCCAAGGTTGGCCTTGAGCTAAGTTCTTTAAGATTGAATACCAATGCTGGCATGGCCAGTCTGGAGCAATCAGAATTATCTGTGGTTTGCCCTGTCTGGCTTTTATGAGTACCTTTGAAATGAGAGGCAGTGGTGGGAAGGCATAAATGTTTGGACTTTTCCAGCTGAATGAAAGAGCATCCACTTTCCATGCTTGTGTGTGATAAGTCCTTGTGCAGAATTTTTGTAGTTGGCAATTCAGTGGGGAAGCAAAGAGATCTATGTCCGGGCACCCCCATTTTTGCATTATCATGCTGAAAACTTGTGGATTTAATTTCCACTCGTGAGGATCCATGATGTTTCTGCTTAGGTTGTCTGCCAGAGTATTTATCTTTCCTAGCAGGAATTGTGCTTGCAGATGAACTTGATAAGTTAGAGCTGTGTTCCACAAGGTCACGACTTGCCTGCATAGGGGGTAAGAATGAGTGCCCCCTTGCTTGTTTATGTACCACATCACTGTGGTGTTGTCTGTCCTTAATAATAATTGTCCTGGATGCAGAAGGTCCTTGAAAGCTGTTAGGACATTTTGTACAGCCAACATCTCTTTTTGATTGATATGAAGAGGCATTTGTGCTGTGGTCCATTTGCCCTGAATACATTTTCCTGCCATGTGTGCTCCCCAGGCGTAATCCAAGGCATCTGTTGTTATAGTCTGTGTGGCTGTGGGAAGAGTGAAAGGCTGACCCTTGTTGAGGTGACATGCCTGTGCCTACCATCGAAACTCCTGTTGTAGGCAGGGAATTAGAGGTATTACTGTCTCCAAGCTGTGAGAATGTTGAGACCAAACACTTTTTAGGTACCATTGTAATTTCCTCATATGCAGTCTTGCATATGGAATTAGTAGTATGCAGGATGCCATGAATCCCAAGGCCTGCAGAAATTTTCTTGCAGGGAGTTGGGACTTTGTTGCCATCAATTGAAAATACTGAGACAGTTGTCCTTGTTTGTCTGGCATGAAATAAGCCATCTGGGCCGTTGTATTTAAGCTGGCACCCAGGAATAGTACCTCTTGTGAGGGCACTAGTTTTGATTTATTTTCATTTACTGTGTACCCTAGGCAACTTAGCAATCTTTTTACGAATGCCAGATGCTGTAGAAGAATGTCCTTGCTCTCTGCTTGAATCAGGCAGTTGTTCAGATATGGATATATTTTAATTCCTTTTTGTCTGCAAAATGCAATTATTGGTGCCAGGCACTTGGTAAAGACCCTGGGCGCAGTAGATAAGCCAAAGGGCAGTGCAGTGAATTGGTAGTGCATTGAACCAGCTATGAATTTGAGGAATCTTCTGCAATTTTTTCTGACAGGGACATGCAGGTATGCCTCTTTGAGGTCCAAAGTAACAAGCCAAGCTTTCTTGCCCAACATGGGAAGTAGCTGTTGTAGTATCAGCATTTTGAATTTCGGAACATCCAGGTAAGTATTTAGAGTGGAAAGGTCCAGAATGGGTCTCCAGGCTTTGTCCCTTCTGGGTACCAGGAAGAGTCTTGAGTAAAATCCTTGTCCTTTTTCCTGCTGTGGTACTTTTTGAATAGCTCGCATGTCCATGAGAGCTGTAATTTGTTTTTGTGCCTCTGCCCATTGATTTTGTGGCAGGTCTGGCATTCCTTTTAGCCTTGGAAAAGTGTGGAAGTGGAACCTGTAACCTTGAGACACAATATTTAGCACCCATTTGTCTTGGGTGATTGCTTGCCAGTTTTGAGAAAAAAGTGCTAGTTTCCCCCCTAAGGGAGCTGCCAAAAGGTAAGAGTTTGGCATTGGAAGGGGGAAGTCATTGGGACTGTTTCCTGTAAGGTTGTGACTTATCCTCACCTTGTTTAGGGTTAGAAGCACCCCACTGTCGTGGTCTGTAAGATCCATGTGGCTGAGATCTGCCTCTTGGGCATCTGTATAGGTTCATAGGTTCATAGATTAGTACTAAGCTAACTGCCCTTGCGAGCCATTTTAAGCCTAGCCAATTATCCCTTGTGAGACTCAAACCCTACACCTTGTGTTTGTAAGGCAAACATCTTAACCATTAGGCCACCCATCTGCCTCTTTGTGGCCTGTCTGACACTGGAAAGGACCAATTCTTAGTAGGCCAATTTCTGCTAAATTGTGGTGGCTGTACCTGTAAAAAATCCTTCACTGTTTGCATAGATTTTGCCTTATCCTCCATTTTCTTTAATACCTCTTCTGCCTTAATACCAAATAAGTTATCTTGCTGCAAAGGAGCATCCAATAATTTTGCCTTAACATGATCTGGTAAACTTTGTTCTTTTAACCAAGCATGCCTTCGAATCACAGATCCTGTAACTGCTGCACTACAAGAAGCTTCTAATGAATCAAAACCACATTGCAAAGTACGCTTTCCCACTTGTTCAGCTGCATGCAATAAATCCTGCATTTCCTTATAGTCAGGTTGTTCTGCATTTGTACTCATTTTCTGTTTTAATTGAGACAGTAAGTATTGTTGATACTTAAACATGTGAAACTGGCAATTTAGAGCCCTCACTGCCAAAGTTGCAGAGGTGTAAACTTTCTTTCCCCATCTGTCTAATGCTCTAGAGTCCCTATCCGAGGGAACTGGATTCTTAGCCATGGAAGCGTTAACCCCTTTGGGACCTTGGGAAATAGTTTCTGGGTCTGCAACAGGGTTTTTATAGAGAAATTTGTGAGAGTCAGGGACTCTGTAGTATCTGTCTGGCTTGACTGGAGCTGGGGGTAAAGAATCAGGGTTTAAACTAGATTCAGAGAACACATCATACACAATGTCCAACACTGGCGGAATAGCAAGGGGCCTGTGCTGAGGCAGCAAAAGAAAGTCTCTGAGCCTTTTCTTGGATTCTGAGTAATCCTGGCCCTCCTAATGGAAGTGCTCCCTCATGGTATGTAAGGTTTCCCCAAAAGAGTAATCCTCAAGAGGAGAGGCTGAAGGAATTGATTCTTCAGCATCAGAATCCTCATAGGGGGGTAAAGAATATCCCTGGTCTGGAGAGGAATCAGAATATATTGAAACCTGGTCAGAGGAATCATAGTCTGTATCCTGCCTAGGCCTTTTATCAGGAGGGGGATGGGAACCCCTGATCAGAGTAATCAAGTCTTCAACCATCTTGAGCATCTGTTTTTTAGGCATGGAGGGCTGTCCAGATGAATGCTGTACTTGTTTCTTTGTCTTTAGTGAAGGCTTAGTCTTGGCTGTAGCTGCAATGGTAAGTTGTGTAGGCCTGAAAACACCCTCAGAAGCCGGTGCCTGCTCAGCGGCTCCGGACCCATTTGAAGGGTTAATCTCCGATGGTCCAACACCTTGAGGCTCCAGAGGCCTAGGCACCTCCACGTGGGAGTCGGTCGCGGCCTGTGGTTTTGAAGTAGTGGGTGTCAGGGGCTGAGAAAGCGCCTCACTGAAAACTGGCGAACCGGTGACTGGCCTAGAAGAGGCTTCGTCGTCAGTTTTGGGCCTCGGATGCCTTTCCTTATCTTTATCTTTGCGTTTTTTGTGCATTCCAGTCATCAGTTGTTCCAATGGCATTGTATAATTAAACCTTCGCCCAAAGTAATGATGAGCAAAATCAAACCAACGTTTAATAATGCGTTTGTTAAATCTAGCACAAAACCGACAAGTAGTGACGTTGTGATCTGGGCCTAGGCATGGAATACAGTAAGAATGAAAATCCTTATGAGGTATTTGCTTCCCACAAGAAATACAATTATTAACTTTTTCTGACATCAGTCTGAGGCAAGAAAAAATTTCCCCAATGGGGTACTTAGCTTTATTGAAGACTTTGGTTCTGAAATCGAATTTGAAATCTCAGGAGTCGGCCGACCGGCACTTGTGAACTGCTTTTGCTTCGGGCACCGCGTGGCAAGAAAGACTGAAGAAAATGGCATCAGCTGCTTCTTATATACCCCTGGTGCACTGACATCAGGGAAGAGGTGACAGCAACTGACGCTGGACCAAGACTTTGGAACTCAGGCTAACTGCGGGCCCGCCTGATGGCAGGATAACCCAAGTGTAATGACTGCAGCAGTGAAACACGATGAACATCTGTCGCTGTGCACCATTCAGCAGGCACAAAGCCTGAGGTGAGGCTATGATTGAACATGGTACTTAGGTGGGGTGCCAGTCCGTTCTGTAGTTTGTGTAGAACGCAGCCTGGGATGTTGTCTGGTCACATGGATGCTGTGTTCTTGGCTTTGGAGAGTGTGGTTTTTACCTGTGCAGCCGTGATTACAGGAACTTTGCATTCTTCTCTTTAGGGCGTGAGAGGGGGGGGTAAAGTTAGCATTGAACCTATCTGCCAGGATGTTGGCAATATCAGTTGGGTCTGTATATTTAATGTCATTGTGCTGTAACTCAGAGCAGATCTGAGTGTTGCCATTGAGATTCTTGACATAGTTATAGAATGCTTTGTGGTTGTCTTTAGAATAAGTGGCAATTTTGTTTTCGTAACTAGCTTTGGAGGATTTTATCAGGGATCGCAGCTTCTTACTGAGGCTGACCAGGGAGCTCCTCCACTCATGGGATTTTACTCTCTTTTGCAAGAGTTTCTTCCTTCTGTTGTACAGTTTGTTTACGGCAGGGGACCACCATATTGGCTTCCTTTTTTTGGAGGATAGCATCTTGGTTCTGTTTGGGATAGCACGATCCATGCACTCATGTAAGTGCTTATAAAGTGCAATTGTGTAGGATTCAGTAGTCATAACTGTATTGTCCATCTGCATGGGTGTCTTGAAGTTCACCATTTCTGTCTTAAGAAGCATGAAGTTGGCTTTGGAGAAGTTTTTTACCATGGTTTCCTTAATGTGGGGTGGGGGCAGGATGTGCATATCTAGGGTAATTAACTTATGGTCGGATCAGACCAATGAGGCATTGACTTCAGGTGTGGAACACCGGTTACTCATGTTGGTAATGACTAGATCTAGGATATTGTTGCCCCTGGTGGGGGTATGGATAAGTTGAGCCAGGGCATTGGAGTTTATGAATTCCAGAAAGCATTGAGCGAAGGAGTTGGTACATGAGTAGTTTTCCCAGTTAATCATGGGGTAGTTGAAATCGCCCATTATTAGGATGTTTGGTTGAACCCTAATATTTTCCAGTATATCAAGAAAAGAGGAGTGAGAATCTTGGGGCATGGTGGGGGAGCTGTAGGAAGCTACAATTTGGATTGCAGTTTTGCCCAGAGTTAGTTGCACTTGAATAACCTCGGATGCATTATGCTGCGCAACTAGCCTGGAGGTGTGGATATCCTTAATGAATATGGACACACCTTTGCCTTTGGTGTTCTGGTCCAGGTTAGATGGCTGAAAAGTGTGGTATGAGTTATAGCCTGGTAATGCAGGGGTGGTCTCTAGAGCCTTGAACCAGGTCTTAGTCACTGCACAGATATCAATGTTCTCCATTTTAAGGAGTACCACGAGTGAGTGCATTTTGAGATTTAGACTTCTAGTATTGAGTAGCATTACCCTCAGTTTTTGCTTGCCTGTTCCTGTTATGATGGTGAATTTATCATTTGAACCTTCCCTAAAAAGGCAGTATAGGGGCGGCAAGACCCTTAGCCAGTATCTGGAATCCCAGGGGTAAAAGGTGCAGGCCATCTCTGGCAAAGCATCGTGGTCTGTCAACCATGTCGTCCCAGGCAGACAGATACTGGATCCCCTTAGAATGACACCAGAAGCTTAGCCAATTGTTGAAGTCAATCATTTTGTCCTTGTACTGCGGTATCATTCTGGGCAATGGCAGGATGCTACTCAGGGCTAGGGTCATACCTGCCTGGGCTACAAGATTGGAGAGCTTTTCCATGTCTCTTTTCATGTAGTCCAGGGAGGAACATCTCAGGTCATACACACCAACATGGACAATGACAGAGTCATATTTGTACTTGTTGTTGTTGTCTTTCGGCTTTTCCCGGTTAGGGGTCCCCACAATGGAACTCGGGGCTGCTAATGATTGGCAGTAGATTTTGATGAATGCCGAGGTGCCAGCTCGATGCCCAACCTTCAACAAAGGCACGCCCATTTAGGCATGTCTTTCGAATGCCCACCCAACCGCAGGGAGGACATGCAGACTCCACACAGAAGACACTCCCCACACTTCAGCCGAGAATCAAACAGGAGAACCTCTTGCTGTGAGAAAACAACACTACTGCTGCACCACCGCGGATGTTGTGGAGCTAAAACAATAGAATACGAAGTTATGGAATACTTGTGAAGTGAAGGATTTAGTGCAGAAAGTCTAACACAGGTTACATCACAGCATGATGAAACAACGAGTCCCCAAAGTAAGGAGGAGCAGGAGACATCTGAAGAAGAAATATGGACATGGGAAACAAAAAGAAAGTGAATATGGTGCAATATGTATGCAAAGGACACAGCAAAACTAATCAATACAAAAACAGCTGCAACAAGGATATCTGAAGAGAAATACAGGCAAAGGTATCCAGACATGGAACATTTCACAGTACAAAAAATAAGGAAACAGAGGAAAAGTAGAAAAGAGGATTAGTAATGGAGAAGTTAAAGAAATAAAAACTGAAGTTATAGATTATCTGTGAAGTGAAGTATTTAGTGTAGAAATTCTAACTCAGATAACATCACATGGCCTGAGAAAATTCGGCCCTTTAGGATTTCAGTATTTGTCATTTTAGTTTTGGGAAAATAATGTTCGGTGTTGTGGGTTTTGCAATTTAAATGTAGATCCACAGACCCATAAGACTTCTTTGAGAAGGTCACCAAATCAATGGATGAGGACAAAATAGTTTACACTGCCTACCTTGAACTGGCCAAGGCATTTGACACAATATACCACTCGGACATTGTTGCCAAACTCAAGAGGTTAGTTACAAACCTGTATGTCACCTGGTGGATAGCCAACTGGCTCAGAGACAGGACCCAGGAAGTTAGAATTGGGGAGTACTCTTCTGCAAAGAGGCCAGTCACAAGTGGTGTCCCTGAGGGATCAGTCCTTGGACCACTCCTTTTTGGCATTTACTTCTCTGAAGTCAAGGCCAATGCCAATGGTCTTTGGCTGTCTAAATTTGCAGATGATTGCAAATTAGGAGATATCATTTAATCCCACATTGACACAAATGTTCCCAGGAAGGGGTGACATGGACAAACAACTGGTGTCAGAGCCATGGACTAAAACTAAATGCCAAGAAATGCATAATAGTATCCTTTGCGAAGTCATACACCCCTGCTATCATATTGACAACACATCCCTTTGGGTTGACCTAGTAGTCAGGGACTTAAGGACACACATAGACAGTAAGCTAGCCATTGACCGTCACATGTCTACAGTAGTGAGGAGATCATTATATGTTGTGCAACTTATAAACAAAGGTATGGCATCTAGGACCAAGGAAGTAATTTTTACACTGTATTCTGCATTCATCAGACCTATCTTTGAGTAGAGTGCCCCTAACCAGGCATATCCAACAACTGGAACGTCCACAGAGGTTCCTCACTAAAACAATACAGGCTGCAAGTAAAATGTCCTCTGTAGACTGCCTCAAGGCCCTATCCCTGTATTCTGACTCCTACAGGCTTTTGAGGGGTGATCTATGCCTGGCATACAGAGCACTGTCAGACCCCACTCTATTGGACTTCCTCCATATACACAAAACAAACAGCACCAGAATTACCTATGAACATCATGTAGCAACTTATTTCTGCAACTAGTGACAATGATAGGAGAATGGGTTCAGAGAATTTGCTTTTCTTGCACTTTTGTTTAATTTTAAAATTATAAATAATATAATTAGCAAATAAAAACACTTTTCCAACCTGAGAATAAGATAAGGTCAAATATTTTGTTAGTAAAATGAATGTGCTAAGGAATAATTGCTGTAAATGTTTTAAAAATAACAAGAGGAATGTACCAAGGAACTATTTTCCCTAAATATTAAAGGAAACATAACCATAAATTGAACCTGGCAATTAGATGGTATGCAATGGCTCCCTATCAGCTATAACTGTGAACCCCACAGCTTTGAAAATTAAAAATTGGCTGCACATACAGAAATGCCATTAAGACATTTTAGTAAATGGGTCTGCCTCCACCCCCAGTAAATGCTGGCTGGGGAAAGTGGTACATTCACTACACTTGCTGCTTAAATATACTAACTCTGAGACTGCTCTACAGTAGACTCCCTGTTATCTGGCCTCTCTTTAACCGGCCACCTCTTTAACCAGCTATCAAATTTCTGCCATAGCTCTAGCAAAAGATAACAGAGGAGAACAACACTTCTGCCTCGTCTGGGATAAATAATGACAGACATTTGAGTTTTAAACATCATATTCATTAGAAACATGCATACTAATCCAAATCCTGTTTTTCTAGCTGATTTATAACTTATAAATGCTATTCTGTATGCTTTTTCTGATTAACCAGCCATTTCTTTATCCAGCCTAAGGTCCAATCCCAGTGAGACCAGATAAGAGGGAGTCTACTGTACCCTGGAGGAGAGAGGCATAGTCTTTTGGAATTACTATACAGTTTGCCTAATTGCTATTATAGTCTTACTACTCCAAGGATTGCAAATGCAGTCCCATGATATAATAAAATAAAACAACATATTTGCCAGGCATAGATCACCCCTCAGAAGCCTGTAGGAGACAGAATACAGGGATAGGGCCTTGAGGCAGTCTACACAGGACATTTTACTTTTTATTTTAACACCACATTTCCCTATTTCTTACTTAATAATAGGTTATGTTAGCTATTCCATTTTATATTACAGTGAGAGTTAAGCACTCAAATCAGTTGTTTAGATGCAGCCAATGACAGTGATCAGTGAGTGATTTCACATCAGTTTGAGAGAAAATGAGAAGAGCAAATGCCCTAAGTGGCTGAGACTGTTTTTTTCAGGCTTTGTAAAAAAAATACAAATAATGAGAAGACATCAAATAAACATATGAGTATCATTAACAACACACACTGCCCATAGTATTATATCTTTGTTTCTATTAAAAATTATGATATAGGTAGAGATGTGAATACTGAGCATCAGATTGGTCCTCACAGACTGGGAGACAGTCTGGATGTGATTAACAATTGATCTTTTTAATTTGAAATAAAATCAGAGTTATGAGGTGTACTCAGCCAGAAAGTGGTTAGTTTTGAGGGTGGGAGGCAGCCCTCGTATGAATGCAATTGATCCTTATAATCACATATGATGACCTTCAGGCTGGCTTGAACACAACATAACTTTTTGTCTTGTTCCCATAATCATCATCATCATCAGCCCCCTTTTTCCCATTTTTCTACATGGGGTCGGTGTATCATGTTAACTGTTGCCAGCTCTCTCGATTCAGTGCCACACTACTGCCTTCTTCAACACTCATGCAAGACTGTTGCAGATCTTCTTTGACACAATTCATCCACCTCTTTGCTGGATGTCCTTGCTTCCTCTTATCTTCTTCCTGTCTGTCCCAAATCTTCTTCACCAGATTGTCTTCTGCTTTTCTACACATGTGCCCAAACCACCGTAATCTGTTCTCTTTGATCTTTTCTGCAATTGGATCTCTTTTGGCTTCTGCTCTTATGTGCTCATTTCCTCATCTGTCCCACAGTGTGCATCCTATTACCTTTCTCAGGCACTTCATTTCCATCACCTATAGCTTCTTCAGCTGTTCTGCCTTTACTACCCAGGTTTCTGTACCATACAGTAATACTGATCGCACCACTGTCTTGAACACCTTACTTTTCAGCTTCTTTGGCATT
The DNA here is from genome assembly GCF_019279795.1 of Protopterus annectens. Lineage (NCBI taxonomy): Eukaryota > Metazoa > Chordata > Ceratodontiformes > Protopteridae > Protopterus > Protopterus annectens. The sequence continues at coordinate 1,630,755,991 of NC_056733.1, forward strand.
CGTCTATCATAGACTACACCAGATACTCTATGCTAGTTGGCTGCAGCCCCTCTGATTCTAGCTTTGACCTCTTCATTCAGACTACCTTTCTTCTTAACTACTCCTCCCAGGTACTTGAAGCTGTTTACCTGTTCCACTATCTTCCCTTCTATCTGTATTCTCAGCTTCTTCTGATTTCCCCAATTTGCTGCCATTACCACCATCTTATCTGTGCTTAGTTTCATCCCATGTGCCTTCAGATTTGCATTCCATTCGCCTATCCTTTGCTGAAGTTCTAGCTCAGAGTCTGCCTGTACTGCCACATCGTCTGCATACAGCAGCTTTGTTGATCCGTCCCCTCCAACCTGTTTGCTAATGTAGTCCATCACCAGTATGAACAGCAGTGGGCTCAGAGCTAAACCCTGATGTACACCCACTGGGAATCCCTCTGTGAGGCCGAACACTGTTTGTATTGAGTCACTGGGTCCTTGTACATAACCTGCACTAATGCTACCAGTGTTTCTGGGACTTCAAACCACCTCAGTACTGTCCAGATCAGCTTTCTTGGGACCTAGTCATATGCTTTCTCCAAGTCTAGAAATGCCCAGTTGGACTCTCTCCTCATCTCTAGCTTCTTTTCAACTATCTGTCTCAATGCAAACATCGGGTCAATTGTGCTGCATTCTGATCTGAATCCAAATTGCTCTTCTCCCATCTTAAATTCTACTACTCTGCATATCCGTTTATCAATCACCCTCTCCAGAACTTTCATGTAATGTGATAGGAGTTTGATGCCTCTGTACTGCCTACAGTTGTGGATGTCCCCTTTGTTCTTGTACAATGGCACAAGCACGCTTATTCTCCAGTCATCTGGGATACGCCTTTCTCTCCACACTGCTATTAGTACCCTCAGGAGCCATTTCTCCCCTATCTCACCCAGCATCTTTATTATATCTGTTGTGACCTCATCTAAGCCTGCTGCTTTCCCTGACTTCATCTTCTTCAGTGCTGTTCTTACTTCTTCTAGGGTGGGCTCTTCTTCTTCTCTCTTCGTAGGCTGTTTCTGGGGCAGTACAGCTTCTGTGGGGTTTTCTTCATTCAGAAGCTGCTGGAAATACTCCTTCCATCTGCCTTTGATGTCTTCTGGGTTGGTGAGCATGTTGTTGCTGGCATCCCTTATGAAGGGTGTCTGACTATCTTCTTTCTGTCTTTGCCTTGCAACCTGATATAGTTTCTTTGTGCCCCTTACTGAGTCACTTTCCAGAAGATGGTATGGTGCCTCCGATGCCCTATTCTTTGCTATTGCAACTTCTTTCTTAGCTTTTTTGTTATCCAACCAGAAGTCCTTCCTAGCTTGATCAGTCTTTTCTGTCTCCCACTTCTTCCTGCACTCCTTTTTTCTTTTGATGACTTCCTGGACATCTGCATTCCACCACCAGCTTTCTTTATGTACATTATTTCCATACCTGGCTCGGCCACATATCTTTTCTGCAGTCCTAACACATGCTGTTTTTAGGTGCTGCCATTATTCTCCAACTCCACCTATTTCCTCCTCTTTTTGGGATGCTAGATCCCTGAGTAATTCCTTGAACTGCTGTACTTTCTCTCCAGTCAACTTCCAGGTCTTCAGCCTGGTCTCTGTTGACCTTAGAGCCTTCTCTGACCACTGCTTGCAGCTGATTGTGGTAACTAGTGGTTTATGCTGTGGGCCAGCTGTTTCACTGGGGGTGACTTTGCAATCATGGATTCTGTCCCAGTGCCTTTTCCTTACTACGAGGAAGTCTACCTGAGTTGCATGTTGATTACTCTTGTATGTGATCTTGTGATTGTCTCTTTCTGAACCATGTGTTGACTACTATTAAGCCATTTGCCAGACAGAAGTCTAGAAAGGCTTCTCCTTCTTTATTCCTGTTGCCCCACCCATGTGGGCCCAAGCAGTCCTCATATCCTGTTCTGTCTGTCCTGATATGTGCATTCAAGTCACCCATTATCAACACCAATTCATGTTGTCCTGCTTTATTTAGTAGGTCCTGCAACTGTTGTCTGAATGCACTCTTTTCGTCACTATCACAACCCTGCTGTGGGGCTAGGCTGAGATTATGAATACTGCCCTATCATTACACTGGAGTCTGACTGCCATAATGCCATAAATCTGTCATTAATTCTGATGATCACACTAAAGCTGAAGAACTCACTCGAAAGTTAAAAAAATCAGTCCAGGCCACCAGTAAAAACGTAGAAACTTTATATAAATCCACAATAAAATTCACAGATGAGCGCTTTCGTCTCCTACAAGACTTCATCAGATAAAACTTCATTAGTGCTGCCCATACTATATATAGAAATCACAATTACTGTCAATTAAGTCCAATTAAGGTTTTAAAGCACAATATTCTAAAGTGCAGTTTTTGTACAATCACATTTTATCCAAAGTATATATGTAATACTAATAACAATTGTATTACTTCGACAAACATTTTATAAGTGTTGTAAATAAATTTCTGAAAAATACGCTCAATATGTGAAGTGTTGCTTCACACCTATTTGCTTTAGCTGTCAACACTGGCTTTATACTCACATATTCATTGAGACCAGGAAAAATGTTGGCCCTCAATCTTAGTTGCCATTTTAATTCCTTGTTTAACAATCCATTTTTCATATCACCACCCCTAGTGTTGTGTTTAACCATATCAATAATTCCAAACTTAAAACCTTAAAAGCCTGACAGGAAACTGAATGTTTAAACAAGGCGCTAGTGTCTTTGCCTGTTCTTATATCGTGTAAGTGTTCCCCCATTCTTTCTTTCAATGTTCTTTCAGTTTTCCCTATATAGAATGCTATGCATTCTGTACATACAGCCAAATAAACTAACATTCTGGTGTTACAATTACCCTTACAGAATTTTACTATACTATTGAGTCCATTATTCAAATGAATACTGTCCTCCTTGTATATATATGAACAAAAATTACATCTACCACATCCATTAGTCACCTTTTTTATCTTAACCTGTTTTTCCACATTTTCAAACAATCTTTTAAAATTTTTACCTGTCTTATATGTAAAAGTAGGATATTTACCCACAACTTCATACAATTCTCTACTTGTCTTGAGCAAACTCCAATTGGCTCTAACTATTTGGGTAAAAATATCGGTAAATGTGTTGTATTCCATAACACACGTCCCCTGAAAATTGTTAACTTCTTCTGTACTCTGTTTGTTAGTTACAAAAAAAGGCTGCCCCAACAATGCTTTGTACTTTTTTCCCCAGCCTCTCTACACCTCATCCAGTGTTTCCCATACCATCTCTCTAGGGTAACCCCTTTCCAAAAAATTTTTTACCCAAGAAAATAAATTCTCCTGCCAAATCATTGAATTCGGAGGTCATCCTAGCTATTCTAACTGCTTGACCCTTGATTAAACTTCTTTTTTGGACCCAAGGATGGTAACTATCATAATGCAAGAAACCATTGCACCAGGTTCCTTTTCAATAGATATTAGAGTTGAATCCTTTGGGGGTCTTATTTATGGTGATGTCAAGATAATTTATACTGATCTCACTGCTAGAGTACGTAAAGGAAAGAAAATTGGTACTGTTGTTTAAATGTTGCATGAATAGCTCTATGCTTGTTTTTTAGCTTCCCAAATCACAAAAATATCGTCCAAAAATCTGAGATATAATTTAATGTTGTTTTGGAAGGTACTGTTAAACACGTATCTATTCTCCCATTCCAACATAACCAGGTTCGCATAAACGGGGGCACAAGCTGCCCCCATCGCTACCCCACTGGTTTGTTGGAAATATTCTCCCTAAAAACCTATATAATTGTTGTCCAATACAATTTCGATAAGTTCTAAAATTGTAGGAATATTGTCCTTAGGTAGGGAAGAATATTTGTAGACACTGTCACTGAAATATTCGTGCCCCACCTCACGTGGAATACTTGTGAATAAATCTTTGACATCAATGGTGAGAAAACAGTAGCTTTCTGCCCATACTTCGTTGCTTAATTTACTTAAGAACTCCCATGAGTCTCTAATCAAGTGTTGAGTTTTAGTTACTATTTCTTTAGTGCAATGATCTATATAAACCGCCAAAGGATGAGTCTTAGAATTCTTTGCCGATACAATGGGCCTAAAAGGAGGTTCTACTATAGATTTATGTATTTTGGGTACCCCAAAAAAATTGGGAATAAATGGGTGGATTTGTCTCAAATATTGGTATGTTTTATGGTCAATTCTATCTTCCACCAAATATTCTTCTAGGAGAGAATAGATCCTTCTATATGCAATGTGTATTTCGTTAATGGAAACTGGAGAATAAGTATTTGTATCCAACAAAATGTTAGTTAGTGCAGTTTTGTATTCTTCATTACCATACAAAACTATTCCCCCTCCTTTGTCCGGCTTCATGATGCGAAAGTCACCCTGTGCTTGTAAATCCCAAAGTAGTTTCTCTCGCCATCACTGAGATTGTGATGTCCCACTTTCCTTCTATTGTTGTTATATGCTACGTAAATTTCATCCGTGACTATTTTTTCAAACGTCAATAAGGCTGGATGTAGGGGAGGGTTTAATGTACTTGCTCTGACTAACCTACTATTGTCGGTATGATTTACCTCAACATTTTTCTTACACACCAATTTCAAGTTTAACTTTCTAAGATATAACTTCAAATCTACCAATAAGTTGGCTACATCCCCATAATTTGTTTTCACAAACTTAAATCCCTTTAAAAAAAGGTCAAAATGCTGCTTTCCCAAAGTACATGTGGTATAATTAAAAATTTTAAACCCTTTGTATTCTGTGACAATACCATCACTATTCTCAACTATTTCTGTTTCCCCTTCGTCCCCACTTTTTTCCAACCATAATTGGTCCCAGGTTGGCTGGTTGGGTAGTCTGAGTCTGAAGGGTGTCTGGTTTTGTTGGCCAGGCGTTCCGATCTCCTGGGTAATAAAAAATCTTCCTGGGGTTCAGAAAATGAGTCTAGCTCATCAAGGGCCCTATTGTCATTACCTCCATAATTATTATTCCTTTCATCAAAACGTGTTCTGTGCTCTGAGACAAAATCTCTGTTCCCATATCGATAGTGGTGATTATCCTTTATCTTGTTCTTTTGTTGCTTAATGTGATTGAAAGGGCCTGGATACATTTTACCTGTATGATATTGCTGCTTGTCTCTAATAAACTTTTTCTGTTTTCTAAAATAGATTTTTTTGTATCCTACCATCTGTTCTGTGCAAAATCTTATTGTGCAACTGCTCATACTCCTTAAATAACAGGTCCTTTAAAATGTCCCCATTCAATCTATTAATTTCTTTAGTCAGTTTCACTAACATATTTTCATTGTATTTAACAATCTTGGAAATCAACCCCAACCCACATTCGTCAAAGAAACTATGAAAATCCTGTAAAACTGTATCAGAATAGTCAATACCAAAAGGATATTTGTATATTCTCAGTCCTTGCAGGACTACCTTATGACTAATGCAACAGTGTAAATAGTTGTTGTCAATCTGTAAGCATTTATACTTAAACAGTTTTTTTTCAAAAATAAAAATCGTATCTTTTAAATTAATTAATTCTGATGATATCCCTTACTGCCTTCTGAAGCCTCTCTCTCACCAATTCCTACACCATTTCTAGCCTGCCCTCCACCTGAGTAGTAGATTCTGGATCCCAGGCCAAGTGGCTTTGCTGCACTGACCTTCCATCTCATCTCCTGGATGGGTCTACCTGATAACGCCGACACGCCAAAACACAGACAACGAAATAACCGACACCACAAAACCGACAGTTCAAAAACATGAAACTTCACATGCCTGACAAACCACAATCCCGACAAGCAATAAAACAAATACGTTTTCCGAAAAACACACACACACAACACAAGCGCACCAAACACCTTATAAACCTACACTAAACCTTACATACACAACTATCTATGCACTAACCTTAACCCAAACCCTAACCCTAAGGTCCATCACTATCGCACACTTACCTTACCCGCACCCTAACCCTAACTCACTTAACCCGCCCCTAACCCTTAAGTCTACCACTATCGCACACTTACCTTACACGCACCCTAACCCTAACTCACTTAATCCTCCCCAACCCTAAATTCCGTCACTATGGCACACTTGCCTTACTCGCACCCTAACACTAACTCACTTAACCCGCCCCTAAACCTAAAGTCCGTCACTATCGCACACTTACCTGACCCGCACGCCAACCCTAATGTCCGTCACTATCACACACTTACATTACCCGCACCCTGACCCTAACATCTGTCCCTAATGCACACTTATCTTAACATGTCGGTGTTCTCAGCATTGGGATTTTCAACGTTTGGTCTTCTCTGTTGTCGATTTCTGGTGTCGGTGTTCTTGTTTTCGGCGTTTGAAGCTTTCGGTTAAATCAGGTAGACCTCTCCTGGATACATAGGATGTCCAACCTCCTCTGTATCATCATATCATCCACTTCCAAGTTGCGCCCTGTCAGTGAACCTACATTAAGTGTAGCAATTCTCAGTTCATGTTTGGCAGGTTGGTTGATTTTATGTCCAGCTTTTGCTCAACAGAGCTATCTCAGGTAACCCAGGCTGGGCAACTAGACACCAGCCAGCCAGTAGCTTATTGACCCAGGGCTGCTCTGTCTGCTCCTGAAGTTTTACATACAAATGCCCATATTGTTGACATTGTGCCACATAAAGAACTCTGTGGGACAAGCAGCTACACTTTGATGTGGCCTTCTATGTCCTGCCTTTGCCACTAATATAAATGTACTGGGCACAGGATCCATAGGGAAGTATTCCAGCCGGAGGGATAGCAGGGGCAGGTGGGATGATATTATGCTGCAGAAAATCCCTCACATTCCTACCCCTTTTATTTATGAAGAGGTGGTGATCTCTGAAAATGGAATGCAAGCCTTTGATACTAGGGATGGCTTCCATTATTATTCAGAATATTTAAGATACTAAAAGAACAAAGATTATGGACAAGCATCATCACCTTACTTCTTTTATGTGTTCCTCTTATTCCCTTATATGTAAAGAATGCCAGCCTTCTTGCTTCAGGATTTACCCTGATTTGAGGGGGAAGGCATAACAGGTTAGATGCATAATTTTCTTTGAGGGTTTGTATGGGTATACTGTTGATGAAAACATCTAAGTATTCTCTCTCCACAGACCCCCCCCCCCCAACATAAGCCTCCATATGTGACATTCAAAAGCAGTTTTTCAGAATTAAGCAGAGAAATTCTCAGACCATGAGCCTCAAGGACACTGGGCTGGGCATACTTTGGGTATATTGCCCCCATGTATGCCAGTTTAATGATGGCTTTATTTGAAACAGAGTATCTTTATAAACATGAATTTATGTCTAAGCATGTCACCAGTTATTATATATACATAGATGATATGATTTTTATTTGTCGGGCTGTCCAGGATAATGTTGAGGATTTTGTGATGGATTTACAACAAAATGAATATAATTTGTCTTTTGATGGTTTGCAATGTGGAAATTAGGTAGTGTTTTTGCATTTGATTTTAAAAGGGTTGGAGAATGGTGAAATAAGGACATTGGTCCATAGGAAATTTGTGGATAGAGGTCAATATTTACATGGGGACAATCATCACCCCTCCCCCATCTCATAACATCTTTGCCCTATGGGGAATTATTGTGTTTGTATAGGATTTGTAGTAATCAAATGGATTTTCTTCAAGAAGCTAATAAGACCCTAAACATATTTATTGATAGGGGTTATGACCATAACTCAATACATATAGCTTTACAGAGAGTTATGGAACAGAATAATGGAGCAGGTCAAAATATTAGTTATATAAATAAAGATAAACTGAATATTAATAAGACTACAGAAAAATATACTTTGTCATGGTATATAATGTTTTAAGTGAGACAATAGGAGAGTTATTGAGATATTTTTGGAAATTTTTGTTTAGAAACCCTGAGTTATCTAAAATATTATGGGAAGTTCCTTTTATTTCCTATAGGCGTGGATGGAATTTAAAGGACATGTTAGCTAGTAGTCATTTTGCTTCCCCTGATGTTGCTATTATTAAGAATCCATCACTATTTGGTACTTTGCCATGTGGCAGTTGTAATGTTTGTAAGCATGTAGTGCATTCATTCACAAAGATTAATGCTATTAATTTTTATTCAACAGGTGTTTTCTCTTGCAATACTGAGGGCATTATTTATGCCTTCAGATGTCCATGTAATCTATATTATATTGGGGAGAGCAAGAGGAAATTTAGAATGAGGCTCCAGGAGCATGTCAGGGATATTAAAAGGCAAAAGACTGAAAGCTCTATTGCCGTCCATTTTAAAGAAAACATAATAGTGATTTATTTATTATCACAAGGCATGATTCTTGAACAAATATATACAAGAACTGAGGAAAACTGTTCTTTGAAAGACAAACTTCTTTATAAAGAATTTTTTTTTTATTTTAAAATTTAATACATTATTGCTGTTTGGATTGAATTGTGAGTTAAACTGGAAAAATCTAATTTGAGTTGATTGAATTATTTATTATTTGTTTTAGTGACTGACTTTATAAATTATACCTCTTAATTGTTTTTGTGCATGATTCCTTGAAGGCTGACTTGCCAAGGCACCAGAGAGTGTTACTTCAATAAATTTTTTCAGTAGCCAGTTGTTTTATTTTACTTTGGTTATATGTTGTTGGCATACAGATGGTTGACAGCCCATGTGGACTTGGTCTTCTTGGATGTAAGCTTAGAAAAAAGGCATCATCCTATGTTTCTCCTTGTACCCATTGATTGCTGGGATAGGCTTTGGCTACGATGTGACCGTAAACAAGATTAAGTATGCAATCAGAAAACGACTGTCCCATTCTTAGCCAAGTCTACCTGCTCACTGCATTCTTGACTGATGTTCTCTTGAAAGAAAGGAGCGGCTCTCTGAAAAGAAAACAGCATATTGGCTTCTGTTTGGTTTACAGCTTTTACTTTAATTTGTGTGCAACATCATCTCTGTCATGGTTTGGTTCTGAATGCAGCACGCAGATAACGATGTGGCTTTTGAGCATGACTCATTTAGGTGATGTAAGAGTCACCTTGCTGCATTGCTTATAAATATGATTGCAGGAAACTGTCAATTTCTTTGTCTGTTACCCAAGTTCTCCAGTAACAGAATTACACATACCTGTGCCTGCAGGAATAATACATGAACATTTACATTTGCATTTGTTCTTCATTAAGGTACAAAGAGATGCTGCAGGGAATTTAGCCTGAACCTTTGATTCATCAAGTCGCATGTATCGTCAATGACACTATTTTCAATATAGATCATTGAAGACATGGTTTGTAGTCTGTACCTAAAATAAATTACTTATAGATGCCTTTCATGATTATTTTCTACATTTTAGGTTACAATAAGGCTTAGACAAGACTGAATGCTCAGGAGGCATTGTGGATCAGTGAAATCTGATATCTAGTGCAATATGAGGGTGAATTAGCTGCTTTATAATATATAGCTGCAGTCTGTCACGAAATGATGAATGCAAAAGTAATTTTATCATCTGTTTCTAGGAAGAAATTATATAGGCTTTGACATCTGATTAAATATTTTAAACCACTGATGTCTTTGCAATTGGAAAGACAAATCTGTTAACATCTGGGAATGTTTAATGTTTAACAATGTAAGCAATCATTTGACATACATTTTATTCATGGCAGATGACTTGAGCACTTTTAATTTAGATGATGTCTAAATTTTGACCTAGCATTTCCTTAATGCTTCTTGATAATAAAAAAAACTTTACACCATCTTAAACAGATGTCATATCAAATGCATTTGTTGTGTTTCAGCACCTTGACCATTCATCACAGACATTATTGTAACCAGCTACCATGAGATAACAGCCAGGACCAGTTACAATTTATTTTATTTTCATAGCTACTGTTCCGTGTTCTGCTTCTCATGGCCAAGGTGAGTTGCTCATTTATGGCCATGGGTTATTCAGAATCACCCATGAGGATGAAGAACTGCCTTTTTGGAGAGTATTCTTGGACTCCCAACAAGAAATTAAGATTTTGAGTGTGTTTGTATGTATGTGCGTGTGTGTGTGTGTGTGTGTGTGTGTGTGTGTGTGTGTGTGTATTGGGAGAGAGGAATATGTAACAATGGAGGAAGGTGCAAATTCAGATAAAGTTTACAGAAAATTAAGTTAAAGACAACATCAAATGCATTTTTATTCAGTTTACTTTGTTTACTGTCTTAGTAATGTTATATTGTGGGCAGATAGACTTAGGCCAGTGATAACGCTTGTGTGCTGCTTCTCACAGCAGCTGCAGTTAAAGCATTCTAAACTACATCACAGAATGTAGTCTAGAGTACTAGACTACATCATAGAATGTAGTCTAGAGTACTAGACTACATCAAAGAGTATAGCCTAGATTGCTTGTTCCTAACATGTTACAGTGCTCTCGTTTCATTTATAAATAAACAGTTACACAGACACTTCCAAAGTGCAGAATAAAGTCATTCATTCATTTAATATGCTCTGGTTCTTATGTTTCTAATACAAATTATAGCTTTGTAACAAAACAAGCCTTATTTTAATATAGCATGTGCTTACAAAGAGGTATGAATTTAGGCTTTTTTACAGTAATATTTGTAGCTCACCATCTGAAGATATTATTCCTGAAGAAAATCTGTATCTGTGCATATATTTGTTCCCATCTGCCTGACTGGGAAAATTAGTGTTTCTAGAGACCCATATGGCATTTATGAAGCCTATGGGAATTTCCAGATGGAGGATCAGAAGTGGGTAGATTTTAGTCCTGTAGCTAATTAAATCTTCTCTAAGATTTATTAAGCTGTTTGCAGATGAAGTCCTACTACACATGTTTTTTGTGTTTTGTTTGAAAGGTTACAAAGTGATACCAGGATGGGAAATAAGTGATACTAGCATAGCTGTTCAAGCAGGCTGGTGTCTGTCATCTTTCATCAGTACACAAAGTTTTTAAACACTGTACCAGATGATTCACACTTTTACAAACCTATTCAGGACAAAAGAGTAATAAGAACATGTTAATCATACATGTGCTTTTTATTGTTTCCTTGTTATATTTTTTTTAGAAATGCTTGGAGGTGATGTACCATTATGTAATTTTGGTTTGAACTGCACAAGAGATTTCTGTGCCTTCTTGGAATTTTGCGTGGGAAACTATAGTTCCTGTTTTCCCTAGACAGGGAGACCTATCATGTAGTGCAGTCAATGCGTTTTACTGAAGTAATTATGTTATCTGTCTACAGTCTTCATTTCTGGTTATGTAAAGCCCGTTTTCCTCTTTTATACTTGAAAAATGTAGTACAGAACCCTGTAGAACACCTCAGGTAACCTCCTTTGTGTTGGGCAGATAACCTGAGCTGAGTCTTGCTACTTCCCTGATGCTCTACTCATTTATTGACATATGTAGTAACATTTAAGGCTTTTCTTTACTCACTTGTTACGTTATGCAGGAGAATTTGACATATATTACCAAGGCCAGGATAAAGGACTGTCAGGCATTGATTAGTCCTGTTAACTCTTCAGAGAATGCCACAAAATTCAAAAGGCACGCGCTCCTATTAACAAATTCATTCTGTTCTGTGTAGAACAAAAGTAGGTTCCCTTTGTCATTCTGGATAAGTTCCATTATAACTCTTGCCAGAAGTACATCTAAGGTGGGGCAAAGGGGGCAGCTGCTGCTGGTGCATGGTGTTAGAGGGTGAGATTGTGAGCGCTGTGAATGGTGAGCAGTACAGAGATGATGTAGCACTCCATGGAGGAGGACCAGTTTGGAGAAGGGACTTTTTTTTGCTTCTCAACTTAAAGCTGAGGGGCACCAGCTCAGGATCATCACCAGGCACCAGATGAGGCAGCTAAGACTTTGAGTCTTATTATGATTTTGTATAGGAGATAGGATACTGGTAATACTGATGGGCTTGACATTTTTTTGGGCCTGATATAATATAACCTCCTTTTTTAGTTAGTATAATTATAGACTGTCATCATAGGTCAGGAACACAATAATACTCATTTGTTAATCAGGTAAGCCATCTGGGCACACAGTCCCTTTAACAGGGGCAACCTGGAAAAATGTCTGGTTAAGTGACTTGCTCAAAGTCACACAGTAGGCAAAGAAGGGGTGAGGGAATCAAACCCTGTATCACAGGAACTCCAGCTTGCAACCCCAACCATTACATCACCTATCAGACATGTCCACATACTGACACTTTATGCATGAGTGATACTGGTTTAGTCAGTTTTTCCTTGATGATGTATAGATAGGTACCAGGTATGTTGTCTGGTCACACGGAACTTGAGTTTTTTTTCTTGGTTTAATTTTATTTGTGGCAGCAGTTATCATGTTTGTAGCTATATCAGGAATGTCATTCTTGCCTCTGTAGTGTTCTGACATATGTCTTTGCTTATTGTGGAGTTTATTTAAAAATGTAATGTGGGTACATTTGCTATGTGTTATCGCTGGGTGATTATTCTTTGTTGTTAACCTGTTAGATTCACAATTTTTTCTTTTGCATTTTAATGAGTGTCACTGGTTCAACAGGTAGCATGCTTGATTTTGGTGCTAGAAGATAAGAAAGCTGTGGTTCTATTCCCATACCAGATACTGCCACCACAGTGCAGCACAGGAGCGGAGGAGGGATGTTGTACTCCTGACTGTACCATCCTTAGGAATCAGGGACATAGCTGGCTAAATCAGCACCCTGTGCTGTTCAAATAAAGAGCAAAAAAAATAAAAATGATAAGTTACACCTCCCCCAGCTAAAAAGAACACCCCCCACTTTCCTGTAATAACCTTGTAGCGATTGGGTTATTATAGTTATATCCATGTCCACCAGGTATCTTTCGACTGAACAGCAAAACAAACAAACAAAGAAAAAAAAAAACAGGATGATGGTTGGTTGGGGTGACTGCCCCCTCTTGATTCACCCTAGCTAAACTTCTATTAGCATGAAGAAGGCTTCCATCTGCTTGAAATGCTAGCAGCTCAGTTGGGATGTAAAATAGAGTAGGGGAGCTTTATTTATATCACATCACAATTTAGTATTTACACATCATATATTTTGGGTCTATATTAGAGCATCGAATGTTCTAAATAGCAAATGCTCACATGAGCGAAAACGGAGGACCTCAAAAATGTTATTGTGGGGGGCTGCACCCCCCACCCCTTGCTAAATATGTATTACAACTCCGAGATTGCACTACAGTGACGAAAGGGCAAACATTCCAATCTTCACTGGCTGGAGTGCGGGGAGTGCCTCCTGTGTGGCGTCTGCATGTCCTCCCCATGGTTGGGTGGGCATTCGAAAGACATGCGTAAATAGGCGTGCCTTCGTTGAAGGTTGAATGTCGAGCTGGCACCTCGGCATTTGTGAAAATCTACTGCCAATCATTAGCAGACCAGAGTTCCGCTGTGGCGACCCCTAACCGGGAAAAGCCGAAAGACAACCACCACCAACCACCACTGTCCTGCATTTTCGCTCATGTCAGTGTTTGCTATTTAGAACATTCGATGTTCTAATATAGACCCATATATTTCATATTATTCACATTGATTTCTTTCTTTCTTTCTTTCTTTCTTTTTTACAAAGCAAACTTTCATACATTTTAACATCCAAAAAAAGAAACATCTTTCTCTTTTTTCTTACACTTTGCCCACCACACCCTTTCTCTACAATACAACCATAATCTTATTCTTTTTAATACAACTGTACAATCCCATAATTTGATGTACAATAATGTCTGACACCTACAGTTCCATAAATTCCATATTGCCCCCTTCAAACTCTGATCCATATTTTTCTGTTGGCATCTTCATGACATCCTTATACCCCTCTTATAGTTACATGTCCATGTATATTTCCTAAAAACTGTCATATATATACACTCTTCTTGAAAATTTTTCAACATTTTCATCCTCCCACACATTATTAAAACTTGCTCCACTGTTTCATCTTTATTGCAAATTTTTCACATTCTTTCCTTTTGCTGCATTTATCTCATTTGTCAAACTGCCCACCATTAACCTCCACAGAAAAACATTTATTTCTTGTATGTCTTTAAACCTTTTCTGCATCTGTTTTATAAACATCTTTTTTTCTACTAAATGTTCCCAGGATTGAACATAATATAATTTCTCTACTACTGCTTCATACCAACATTTTAATTTCACCCCCTGAACCCTTATTATCAGTCCCCATAACCTCATTTTACTTATATGTTTGACAATTTCTTGACTTACAGTACCCTGCTTTTTTATATCTTAATGCTTAACCACTGTCTGTCTCATACTTATTTCATAACATTTTTCATAATATATCTCTTTTCCCTTGTTCCATCTTCATCAGCATCTAAAACAGATTGGTTTAGGTTTTGAACCACATATAAGCCCAAATACTATCTAATAATTCATCTTTACAGGCTGGAAAAACATATATACAGCCTGCCCACACATATAATTCAACTTTCCTAATTTGTATGTATGAATCATATATACCCTTTTTAAAGGCATGCTAAATATTTACAGATCACAATACTGCTTCTAACTTTCTCTAAAACCTCTTCCTACTGGTTTATTCTCACATCCTGCTGCCCAAACCTCACACCCAAAGCATTTATCTCCAGATTACTGAAACATAACTCTCTTATTTTTTGTCACACCCACAACACCCTTGCTTTACATTTTTACACTACTTGACTCCATCATCCCTTAACATATCTTTCCAGTATTCAAATACTTCTCATATCCATCATTTATTCTTTGTGATATTCACCAAATCATCATATGTCATAAACTGGAGTACTTTTTCTCCTTGCACTGTCTTCCAACTTCACTTACTTTTCTACTGCACCTAATTACCACCACATTCATTACTAAAGTAATTAATACTCCACTTGTAGGGCACTCTTGCTTCACTCCTTTCTGTGTACTCAACTACCCCCCCACATTCATTATTAGAGGAATTAATACTCCACTTGTAGAACATCCTTGCTTCATTCCTTTCTGTGCACTCAATTACCCCCCCACATTTATTACTAAAGTAATTAATACTCCACTTGTAGGACACCCCTGCTTCACTCCTTTCTGTGCTTTAAGGTTTTGTTCTACCCATTCCATTTACTACTTTTTATTTCATGTACATTTACTGTTTTAAAAACGTTTGCCACTCAGATTATAACTCTTTAGTATTTACAACATTTCCTCATGTTTAACACTGTCAAATGCTTTCTGTACATCACACACTACTGGTCCTCAGCTAAGTGTAGTAGCCCTCACACAGCCCCGTGTTTTTTTTTTTTTTTGAGGCCCCTGCCCTAAGTCATATGGGTCTCGAGAGCTACTTTGTTTTAACTAAATTTAGTATCTTGTCTATCTCTTATGCTATTACCACCTTATGAAGACAATTGTTTTCTTAGTCTGTTATTTTGCCACCTGGCATTTCCTTCTGTGGCTTCCCCTTTCTCCCTCATTACCATCGCCTTCCATGGCTTTCCCTTTCTCCCTGATTACCATCTCCTTCTGTGGCTTCCCCTTTCTCCCCGATTACCATCTCCTTCTGTGGCTTCCCCTTTCTCCCTGATTACCATCTCCTTCTGTGGCTTCCCCTTTCTCCCACATTACCATTGCCTTCCGTGGCTTTTCCTTTCTCCCTGATTACCATCTCCTTCTGTGGCTTCCCCTTTCTCCCTGATTACCATCTCGTTCTGTGGCTTCCCCTTTCTCCCTGATTACCATCTCTTTCTGTGGCTTTCCCTTTCTCCCTGATTACCATCTCCTTCTGTGGCTTCCCCTTTCTCCCTCATTACCATCGCCTTCCGTGGCTTTCCCTTTCTGCCAGATTACCCATCTCCTTCTGTGGCTTTCCCTTTCTCCCTGATTACCATCACTTTCTGTGGCTTCCCCTTTCTCCCCGATTACCATCGCCTTTTGTGGCTTCCCCTTTCTCCCTGATTACCATCTCCTTCTGTGGCTTCCCCTTTCTCCCTCATTACCATTGCCTTCCGTGGCTTTCCCTTTCTCCCTGATTACCATCTCCTTCTGTGGCTTCCCCTTTCTCCCTGATTACCATCTCCTTCTGTGGCTTCCCCTTTCTCCCTGATTACCATCTCTTTCTGTGGCTTTTCCTTTCTCCCTGATTACCATCTCATTCTGTGGCTTCCCCTTTCTCCCTCATTACCATTGCCTTCCGTGGCTTTCCCTTTCTTCCAGATTACCCATCTCCTTCTGTGGCTTTCCCTTTCTCCCTGATTACCATCTCCTTCTGTGGCTCCCCTTTCTCCCTGATTACCATCTCCTTCTATGGCTTCCCCTCTCTCCCTGATTACCATCTCCTTCTGTGGCTTCCCCTTTCTCCCTGATTACCATCTCCTTCTGTGGCTTCCCCTTTCTCCCTCATACATTTTCTTTGTACACCTCTCCTCCTCTTCCAAAATACCTTCCTGACTCTTAACTATTTCTGCTTTTATATGTTGCATGCTTTCTATTCTTCATACGTCACACCTTTATCTAACAAAAGTATCATATCTTCATTTTTTTCATTCAACCACCCACCTCTGCTTATATGCAAGTCATTTATATTTTCTTTATTCCTCTACAATATCTCTCTTTCTTTCTGTACCCTAACTTTCTCCTTACCCCCTAAAATATTCCTCATACTCTTTAATTATGTTCCTATACTCATTTCCTTAATTCCCTTACTTCCATTTCTGCCATCATAAAAACTTTTTATATTTCTGATTAAATATTACCCACTTTCGGTCCAGTCTCTGCAAAATGGCCTTATACATTCCTGTATTTCCACAACCTACTTATTTCTTGTTTTCATTATATCTTTATCTACTATATTTCCTTCAAATTCTTAATCAATTTGCCTTTATTAGTATAATTTTCCACTTCCTCAGTGTGACCCATACCACAATATGATCAGAAAAGCCCACTTCCCCTTCCTTTTATTTGCTGTAACCCTTATGATAATAATTCACAATCAATTTCTATTTTACTGTTTCTCATTCTATAAGTAAACTGCCTTCCTTTGCCTAACGTTATCTTTCCCAGTCTCAAAACATCCCTACACAATCTTATATCCTGTTCTATTCTCTCAATGTTTCCTTATGTTACTGTTAAAATCTCTTATTATTAATAGAGCCATATTTGCCATTTTTTAATTTCTTCTAACATATCTTTTCCCCATAATTAGATAAGCATTTACCATAATAAGCCTTAACAACCCACCTCTATCTCAAATATCTGCAACATCCACTCTACTTGGAATAACTATCGTCAACGCTAGTATATTAAAACTTTCTACTTTCAAAAACTAAAAAATTCATGAGCGGGTATCATTCCATGAAATCTATATTACCTTCTGCACCACAAAATCTTAATTTGTTCTTTTATATGTGATACCAATCTGATATTCTGCAGACACATAATATCTGCATTTACTTCTTTACACTATTTACATATTAATATTCTCCTAACTTTTTTTTCTTAGACTGTTAATATGCATTGTCACAATGAAAAAATATCCTTTCCCTTTCTTTGCAGATTTTCAATGTTCCTAATGTCAATTTTCTTTTTCTAACTCTAATTCCTATAGAATTAGTCCTTCTTCCTCCATGCTGCTCTCTTCTTTTGTAACACTTCATATTTAATATTTGTAGGAATACTGTGGATGTGCTTCCCTTTCTGCTCCTCCACTTCATATTCTGTACCTCCATCCTCAGCCCTTCTTTAGCATCTTCATTATCATGTAACATTTCTTGTTTCTCTTACTCATCAATGTCCTCCTTCCCAGTTTTTACTCTGAACTATAATATTTATTGCTGTTTCTTTTTGTGTCATTTTGTGTGCGTGGAGCTTTTCTCCTCGGGTCTCAGCTGAAAATGGGCTCCATGGCCCAATTGGACACTACCCAGTTAACAAATGTAAATAAAAATTAAAATAAATAAAATTCTTTCCTGCTCTAATAACACTGGAAAGTCAAACCAGAAATATCTGTTTCATTACATTTTCTACATTTTACCCTAGAATTTTTAACTGAATTCCCTCTTTCCCTGCATGGTGCATATCATTTATTTGGACATTCTTGAACTAAATGATTGTCTTTGCCACAAAAAATAAACAAATAAAAAATATAAATAACCTAAAAACATGATTTTGGCTGGACCCAATATTTCAGATTGCCCCTTTGTCTAACAACATTAATTATATCCTTTGTCCAACACCATTAGTTACAGTTTGTATCTCAGCAATATTTCCTTTTTTCACATTTAATGCATCCCGTACCTAAAATGCCCCATCCTAAATGATTCTGCCATATATTCTTAATTTCATATACAGTTTGAGAACAACATTCAAAGGACTTTCGTTTCTTAAGTCCATTTCTTCAATGCCAGCAGTTATAAACTGCACAGTAATTTTTTCGTGCATTAAAGTTCTTGCATGAAAATAAATGAGGGGACTCATGAAGATACCATTATGTGTACACCTCTATGTACACTTCATGGTTGTTTTTTGGGATTTAGCAACTGTCCTAATACAGTGGTGCATGGTGCTCTAGCACAAAGAAATGAAGCACCATGTAGGGCTAGCTTCATGGCCATTCTGAATGTTAATGAGGCAGTCTAGGGGAGAGGCATATGCTAATTAGCCATGTGCTCTCACCCGTAACCACATCCAGGAAGGCATCTGCATGTTGAGTGATTCATGATATTGCTCAGCCATGTCAATTAGCATGGA
The DNA here is from genome assembly GCF_019279795.1 of Protopterus annectens. Classification (NCBI taxonomy): domain Eukaryota; kingdom Metazoa; phylum Chordata; order Ceratodontiformes; family Protopteridae; genus Protopterus; species Protopterus annectens. The sequence continues at coordinate 1,630,774,769 of NC_056733.1, forward strand.
CAGACCCACCACATTATGGTCCTGAACAAGGCCAAAAAGCTGTGTTCAACTGTTTACTATGACTGTGTTACAGGGATTGGGGATGGGGGAAGCCACTTACCACTGAGGGCACATTTAACTTCACTGCCTTCTCAGCATAGATATCAGTATGGGAATCAAGGATGGGAGGAAACACCAGACACCTGGCATACATTGAAGTTCAGTGCCTTAATGGCACTGGCAACAGTCTGGAGATCAGGGGTGGGGAGAAACACCAGACACCTAGGATACATTGAAGTTCAGTGCATTAATGGCACTGGCAACAGTCTGGAGATCAGAGGTAGGGAGAAACACCAGACACCCATGATACATTTAAGTTCAGTGCCTTAATGGCACTGGTAGTAGTCTGGAGATCAGGGTTGGGGTGGAAACACTTGACACCAGGGATACAATTAACTGGCAGCAGTATGAGGATTTGGGGTGGTGGGAAACACTAGACACCAAAGGTACATTTAACTTCAGTACCTTAATGGCACTGGCAACAGATGGGGATTTGAGGTGGGGAAAACTCTAGACACCAAGGATTATTTTAAAGACTTGTGCCATAATGGCAAGTAAAATGATGCTGGGATCAGGAGGCTAATGCTGGGGAAATTTAGTCACCAGGGACTATCCAAAAGCAAAGTTCCTTAATGGCACTGACTTCAGGACGCAGATCAGGGAACCATAAAAGGGTAGAAAGGCCAGGAACAGGTATGGGACTGCAATGTGTCTGTTTGTATTTTGTATACTTCTGAGTATGGGAAAGTGACTGGGCTAAAGCACTAGCCTACAAGAGGAGCACTGTATTCCTGTGAAGTATCTACTCAGACAGGCAGCCAAGAGCTTTCTTCACTGCTATACCTTGCCACTCAGAGGAATTTGTCATCGTCTACATCTTTACTTTGTATGCTTTCATACCTTTGGTATGCTACTATTTTCTTAACCTTTCCACCCTGTACTCTCTAAAACCAAAAATGCTCCAGTGAAACTGTAGAACCATTAGTCTATTCTGATTTGCAAAGACATGGAATGCATCATGTCTGACCATATAAACTATAATAACAAAAGCCTTATCAGACAAGACCCATATCAATTTGACTTTGTCAAAGGTAGATCCTACTGATTCATTTTAGTTAACTTCTTCAAGAAGGTCATACAGGCCATTGACAGTGTTCATTCCATTAAGACAGCTTATTTAGATCTGGTCAAAGCATTTGACACTATACTAAAAGCTAGCACAGAGCACTAAGGCTATGCACTGTCAACAAACTGCTTCCTGTAACCCAGAATATGATTTTCTTAGCCACCATTTGCGTACTGTGTGACTCAAAGTGTCTGAGCAATTTCTTAACCAGACAGTACTCTGGGTCAATTAGGAACCTTTGGTAGGCTATTTGCATAGTGACTACTAACGTGCCTGTGAACATCTTCATTACATCTGGCAATTAGTGTAGAGGGCTAGGGCAATGAGCTGTTAATGAGCTACTTTCTGTAGTGCAGGATTTGATTCCCTCAGCCTTCATTTACCTACTGTATGGCCTCAAGCAAGCCACTTCCTCAGACAGTCTTTTCAAGCAATTGGGCTACACAGTGGTGTAGCTAGAGTTTGTGCTGCCTGGGGCTATCTTTGAGTTTGCTGCCCCTACCTCCTCACAAAATCATGGTCAAATGGGACCCCTCATACTCAGCCCTTCCCCCTGCAGCCATCCCAGTGCCCCATTACTTGGCTATATCTCCCTGTTTACCATAAACACTGCAATGTACGTACTGCTTTATGTCTACAATGATTATTTAGATTTCATTTAAAACTTTTATTTTAATTTTTTTAGCACAAACACTGATAGACATCTAAACAAAGCAATATAGTCTCACAATGATAATTGAAACTCACATTCACTGAAACAGCATTAAAACCCACATTCAAAGAAAATGCATCTGGTCAGTGGCGGACAAAGTTTACCTTTGGGCTGTTTTCAAATCATAGGTCCCTTGTACACATATTTAGGACCATGTAAACATACATGTGTTCTTTGACTCACCTTCCTGATTGTATTAAATTATATTTCTTGTATAATACAGTACACTTGTTACAGCGTGTTTTAAATTTATTGTTTTGAACATTTTTCTAGTAAGCAATGAAACTAAATGTATGAAACAATGACAAAATGTCCCAATTTAGAATATTTCCATCATAAAAGTCTACTCAAACTTCTATCATTACAATCCACCAATATCAGTAAATATACACAATCTCTGCAAAAGTAAACGTCATCTAAATAATTCCTCATTAAAGAGATCTGTAACTACTAAAGACGTTGCTACTAGCAAACAACTTTATATTTCATTGTTTCATTTATAAATAAAGTGCCTGTTGCCGTTGAAGAATAAATTGCCTATGTTACATGGGTGTCTAAATAAATTCCATGGTGTATAATGCAAGTAACAGTTTTTTAACTATCTGTTATTATTCCCTATTATATTTTGCAGCATTTTATTTATTTGGTATTTATACATTTTCATCTTACTCCTCATTTAGTGTTCTTAAAGACTATTTCCCTTTTTAAAAATCATCCTTGGAATGTGGGAGTGTGACCAGTTACCATAATATCCCTTGCCAGCAGTTCACTACATAATGTCACAGTGTGTACTGAACTTATCTATCATCTTTTTTTTTTTTTTTTTGGTCTTTTCTATCTTGAATAGTGATGTACTTTAGGAAATGCACCTATCCTGTTTTAAAGTTTCCTTTTTTTCTCTCTCTGCTGCCTGCTATCAACCAATCACTGGGGTAATTATTCTGGCAGCTGTTAGGGTTTTCTGCTTTAATTCCCCAGTCCAACTCTTTGGTGGCTCAAGTGAGTACCTGTGTCAATGCAGGGGTCTCCTACACCGTCTCATAATGTGTATGTGCTCTCTCTCTCTCACACACACACACACACACACACACACACACACACACACACACACACACACACACACACACACACACACACACACACACACACACACACACACACATGCACACTGAATGTGGAACTGTCAAGCAGGTCAAATTCAGTTGTTTTCTTGTTGTGAGTTAAGGAATGTTTTTATGCCAATCTTACCATCTGTCCCTTTGTTTTATTTTGTTGTTTACTCCATTATTTGATAGAGGAGTATGCAGTGACTTCTGAAAGGATATGATACAGTATGTTTAGCTCCATTTAGTCATGGTTGTTTTGTCCCATGTTCTGGGTGATGTGGGTAAACTCTCCTTATTACCATGTGGGAGGGGAGGTCTGACTTTACACACCTTACTTAATATACCATGTTCCATGGTTATACAACCATGGGCAGGTGTATTTTTTTTCAGAATGGTCTATTGATACAAAGGGACTTGCAAACCTATAGTTAGATTTCTGGACCATTCTATCTAAGCTTACTGACTTAATAATAAAGTCATACTTAACCTTAAACTTTAACTTAGGAAAGAAATCCTCTAGAAAATGGGTAGAATCATACAAGTCAATCACAGTACCCATCCATAATGAGAAAGAATATATCATCTAAATAAAACCTCCAGCAAACCAAAGTTAAAATAAAATTTTAATCAGGATCACTTCCACAAACTCAGAGAAATATTTTTAGTGAGAGAAATAGCCTTTCTGAGCAGTGAGTGACAGATGAACTGACAACAGACAGACATTTTCAAAACTGGCCCGTAAAACTGCAAAACTGTTAGCCAGATTCCAAAAATATTTTCTCACAGTGTAAGTGACTTACTCCAGTAAGTTTTATCCATAAAGCAGGCTTATGAGGCAGGGTTGCACCAGAGTAAGCCACTTACACTGACAGCAAGTATTTTGTAATTGGGCTCTGTATAAACTCTACATATATTTAAAACATTAAAGTTTTTAATGCTGCTGATAATGACAAAAAAGATGTTTCATACACCACTGGTGGGCAGTTTCCCATCCTGCTGAAGCTGTCAAAGCAGCATTAGACAATGCTCATGATGCTGTTATCTGTTGTCACCAAAAACAAAATAACACACTAAAATGCCATACTAATTCTGTAACAGTACTGTCAACAGCTTGATAAAACGTACTTTCACCACTCCCCTAGACATTCCTCACAGTGCATACAACAAAAAAAAAAATAAATAAAGCAAGCACATGCACAAGTGCCAGAATATGGCAGTTTGTTCAGCATCATTACATGTGGATAACTGCAGTTACAAAGGCATACGTTATTAGACTTCCTGAAGTTGATTGTTTTAAATGTACAGCACACTTCTTCACACAGTGGAATTTATGATATGTAAGCTCACATAAGGTAATACAAAGCTGGGACTGATCATTGTAAAGCAACTTTGTACTCATGACAATTCTTTTGAATTTATGTTTTCAACTTGCAGTTTACATGCACACACTGTCTGGCAAGCTGATCTTGTATGTTGTTGTTTCTTCTCTTCTGTATTTGAACCCATGGCACATTTTCCCCTCACATTTTGCTTCAATAAAAACACTAAAGAAACAAAAAGCTAAATACATTTTCAAAATTCCCAACCCCTTTTACTAAGAGCAAACACACACAACTATGTACACTTTCCAAAAAGGATGTTAATCCCTCCAATTAAGATCAGTTGTCACCAATTGATGGCTGTGCTGAAAGCCAATACCTATTCTAAAGTTAAGGTTAACTTTGCTAAAAAATATGTTAGAGCCTGTTTTTCCACATCTTATCTCCATTCCTCTCACAGATGTCAAAAAAGACTTGCATGCTTTTAGTAAACATTAACTTTTAGCCTTAAGAAAAAAAAACTCATTGCCACCCTTACATAAATAAATAAATTGTGCACTGTTATATTTAATATATTAAAGTTTTAAGACTGCTTGGGAGGCAACCATATTTACTATTCATTTCCTGCAGTTTCAAACTTTATTTATTTTCACTGAACTGCTTGCCATTTTCCCTTTAAAAATTTGTTAAATTGTACTTTGTATATTTGACAAAGAATATACTGTACATACCCATCATGATTAACTACTCATACCTGCAAGCTCCTTTTCTCCAACTGAAAGTGGGTGCTAATGAAAAACAGTAACTTTGCAAATGCAAGAAATAACCCTTATAGGTTTTACTCAAAACACACTGCTCAGACCTGTCAGGATTAATTACTTTCATCTGCAGCCTCTTTGTCTATAACTAAACGCAGGTGTTAATGTAAAAACAGTTATTAACTTTGCAAATGCAAGGAAAAACAACCATTTTCATGCTTTTCTTCAATTCTCATGTTTTTCAAGACTGTTTTCTCAAACATTCTGGTCCATATAGCTTAAACTAAGACCATTAGTCTAGATATCTGCCCTCTATAAAAATAGAGGAAATTATTATCTTTTAATTCTACAATCACACAATCAATATTATTTTACATTCAAAAGAAGCCCAAGATCACAGCATTATATTAATCTTACTGTTTTTCAACCTTTCTTCTCTTGTTACAGTATAAATTCTCTATGTAATTCAGTTAAGAAAAAGTACTTTCTAACATTAATAACAATAGCATAATTAACAGTCTTTAATAAAACTCCCTCCATCTGACATTTAAAATACCTCTGATAGACAGACTATACAGAAATCCTTTACAATATTACAAATAATTGGCATCATTAAATTTTTATTCAAATATTAATAAGAACAAAAACTGTTTTACTCACAGTTACTTATTCAGTCCCTTCAATTACTATCTAAAGATTAATGACATAATGTGGGGTTTATGCTTTGTAGTTCTCCTACCAATTTAACATAGGCAACAAACTTCAAGTCTTTGTCAGCCATGCCTTGCCGAACCACAGATCATCCATCTAATCTACATCAAGTGGGTCTGATACTTTGCAGTTCTCCAATTTATTCACTATTTCACATTGCTGCTGATCATCTTCCTGATCATCTTAGTCTCTAAACACCAGTTTCTAATTCAAGTCCAAGGTGCTCCTATGTCTTCTAGCCATCTCTGGTTGTTTTGCTGTTGTTCAAGTATTTTTCTTTGAAACAATATCAAAGGGTTTATGGCACAATCTCTGTTTGGATTTGTTATTATCAGAAGATCAACAAACAGTCACAGTTAGCTTTCTAGCTCACTCTTTGTTGGCTAGGCCTTTTATTTCTTCCTTAGTCTGTTTTACATCTAAAAATCAATTTGGCCTTCCAGGAAAAATATTATGAAAACAGCTGGGTATAGCAACTCTCTGCACCCCTGATTGCCAGAATAAACTTACTTCTCTTCTGCCTGATATGAATAATCATTGTCCACAAACACTCTAGTGTCCCCAATTTTAATACTTTTCTCTTCGGTCGCAGGTTTGTTAAGAACAGCTCTTTCTGCTGCTTCTATTTCACTTTTACTAATGTAAATCTTGGCTGTTTTCTCATGGCCAGATTTGGAGCACACACACAACGTGCCTTCTCAATCAACAACTCTTGCTTATTTGTCCTGCTATAAAATTAATGCAGTCTATGCTTTCAAGTTCATCTGGTATTCCAAGAAATTACAGGCCTTTTTTTGTGTGCTGTATCTTCTAACTCTTCTATATTTTGAAACAACTCTTCTTGAGAAGCCTGAGGAAAATCACTCTTTTTTTTTCATTTTAGACTCTATTTTTTTAGATTTTTATCAACTCAACTGAATAGCTGCATAAAGCTTTTTCAGTTTTTTTCCCAGTCATTTTTCATTTGGCTTCATGTATTCCTCCTGGGTCTCACTTATTTTAAACACTTCTAAGTGCATTTCATTTATGTTCCTCTTAATTACTGGAAACTGTCATCCCCACTAAAACAGAAACCTGATATGTTTTTTTGCTGAACAGGTGAAATGTTTTTTTCCTCAGCCAGAGCTATTTCTTCCCCTTTTCTAGTTGATTTTCATTTACTTTCTCCACATTTCCCCACATTTCCAATTTTATTCTTTGCTGGCATCCAGGCAGTATAATTACTAGCGAGTAACTGAATTATACCCAAACTGATAACCTTTAAGCTTTATTAATAATTTTTCAATTTTCACATTGGGAAATCTGTAATCAACTGGCTACTCAGTGTACAGGCATCTTGCAAGGCTTGCAGGTGAATACATACTTTTTAATAAAGAATTAATAAATTACTAATTGGCAGATAATCTCTACTGTTAAAGAAGGATACATAAATTTCTATCATTCACAGTACAAAAAAAGCCCATTCCCTTACATCTTTATATACACCCATTTCAAATCAAAATATTTATCACAAGTTATCTGACACTATTATTGCAAAAATAATATTAACTTTTTAAATGAATTGAATTCAGATTACTGGTGTGGACTTGTAAGTTTGTTGTTAGATAGGATAGCCGGAAGCCATGTTCCTTGAACAGTACTCAGCTTGGATGTTGAAAAAATACAGTATATGATGAGATATAGCTGGATCTTTCATAGATAAATATTTCTCTGTTTTAAACAAAGTAACTAGAACTGGTGCAGACTTGGATGACCTCCAACACAGCTCGAACAAGAATATTCTTTTATTGTAAAATAGTAAAAAACATCCACTGGTTAAGCGCTTTCTGAGGAAGACTGTATGTTGACAGTTGAAAGCGCTTAACCAGTGGATGTTTTTTACTATTTTACAATAAAAGAATGTTCTTGTTCGAGCTGTGTTGGAGGTCATCCAGGTCTGCACCAGTTCTAGTTACTTTGTTCAGTACGTGGTTCTATAGTTGTATTTGGAGGTATTTCTCTGTTTTAACCTTCCTAGTAACTGAGTAAAAACAGTTCTACACATCTATCAAAACTCCACATTACAAGCTAAAATATAAAGTAAATTACGGCATTCCTTATGTTTAGCAAGAGGCATGAGGTATGGTTTGTCCCTTTCTCTATTAATCTTTGTCTTTTACTTAGAATGTCTTGCTTAAGCAACTGAAATGTTGAATGCATTATTTCAGTAGGCATACAACATAAAGTTTTTTTAATTCAAAGGAGCATATTTAATTTGCTTAGCAAATCCAACACAGTGTTTCCCCACACTTATGAAAATCTTAAACAGAATTTGACAGGCTTCTAGTGTAAAAAATGTAAATGCACATAGAAAAATACAAATCAGCTTTATTTTATACAAGCTATAATGCAGCAATCATATAAGTCAGAAAAATGTACTTAAGTGCTTGAATGTCCATATCTACCCTTATTATTTTATTAGTTATTTGCAGTTTGTTTGCCAGGATAGTCCATTGGGCCACAAAGAGCCTGTTTTCAGTGGAGTCCTGGGAAGAAAAGCTCCAGAAAAATAGAAATACATAGTACACATTGCACATATACATTACAGATTATCTTATAGGAATATAAAGTAAATATGATAAGAAAAGGTTAATGATAGTATACATCAGCATAGTTCATTAAACAGCAATAAAAAACACTTTTTTTACAAAAGTAGCAGCATATGGTAATTGTTAAGTAGTTGGTCAAATAGTTCAATAGAGCTTACTCTCAGAAATGTTTAATGATACTTATGAAACAGTTACTTAGCAAACCAAGAACCACATAAAAATGGACTGTTGTCATTGTAAGCATTTCACAGAAAATGCAAGCTTTAGAAATGGTCATACTGCCAGAGGCTATATATCAAGCTCAATGTATTTTCTAACCACCAATGATAAGTTACATTAAGCAAATCACTACTACTTTAATATGTTTTTGGAATGAGAAGACCCCAAGGATATCCAGATATAAACCAAGGCTAAAAAGGTTTGTTCTCTGACTGATCTTTGTGCTAAATCAGTTCTCCACAGTTTACCATAACTTATCCTGAACCATGTTACAAACTAGAAATTATAGAACTTGATGAATGCATCCCTTCTTTAACCCTTTTAGATGTATAAACCTGAATGCTGAAAGCATCAGTCTACTTGAAATTGGCAAGAATAGTTCATGGAAATACAGTATGCAAGAGACCACAAATGGAAGATTTGAAATATGCCCTTAATGCCATTCAAACTGTGGAAAGCTGCAGCCATTACTCATTAGATGTTAGGTTCATAGGTTCATAGGACAATACTAGGCTATTGGCTAGGAGGCCCTGATAAGCCTAGCTAAAAATTTCTCCCATGTTCTCACAAAGTCAGCACCTGTTTTCCCTGTCTAGCAGGGACACAGGTGGGATCCCAGGGGTATATTTTCTGTTCCCCATTCAGTCGTCCAGGTTCCTCTTAAAGAGGGCTAGTGAGGTACACTTCTTGACATGGAGAGGAAGTCTATTACACAGATGGGGGAGTCATTGAACACAAATCTCTTCCACCAACAAGTTCTATTAATGTTCATTGGACACAAATCTCTTCCGCCAACAACTTCTATTAATGTCACAGACTAGTTTGAGACCTTGTGTGCAGGTTGTGTGAGTGGATTTTGACTTACAGATATGCAGCAACTCCATCAAGGCTGAGTCTGAGACAGCCTTGTATGCCAGACACATGTCACCTCTGAGCAGTCTGTATGAGGCTGAGTAGTGGGATGGGGCTTTTAGCCGATCTGTATAGGATAGGTGTTTGAGATCCTGGATTTTCCTGTTCAGGAACCTCTGTGGTCTCTCCAGCTGCTGCATGTGCTTGGCAAGATACATGCCGAAGGAGGAATTATATTCAATAATAGGTCTGGTAAGGGAGGAGTACAGGGATATTATGACCTCCTTGTTCCTGGATGAAATATCCTTACTTATGAGGTGGGCCATGTAGAAAGCCTTCTGTACAATGGAGGCAACATGGTGGTCAAAAGCCTGGTTGCTATCAGCCTGGGTGCCCAAGTCCCTCACGACTGATTGCATGCTTAGTACATTGTTATTAATGTGATAATTAGTGTGGACGCCATTTTCCCCAAAGGGGATAATGATGCATTTCTTGACATTCAGCTTGAGGCCATGCTTTTGGCACCAGTCATTAGTTTGGTTAAGGCCCTCTTCGAGCATGTTCACATCACATGGGGAATTTACGGCAGTGCCCAGCTTGCAGTCATCTGCAAACTTGGTCAGCCACAGAGCACTGGTTTTGGCTTGCACCTCAGAAAAGTATATCCCAAACAGCAGAGGCCCCAAGACCAATCCTTGGGGTGCACCACTTGTTACTGGTCTTCTACTAGAGGTGGCTTCCCCTATTTTGACTGAGTGGGTTCTATCAGTGAGCCAGTTAGCTACCCATCTGGTAACATATGGATTGATGGCTATCTGGGAGAGTTTATCTATTATGCCTGTGTGGGGAATATTGTCAAAAAAATGCATTCTCAACTCAGTGTCCAATTTTATTAGCCACAAGCAGTCACACAGAAGGAACTAGCACTACCGTTCCCAAGAAATGAGCAAGAGAAATACACTTCTTGCTATAAAATGCACTTTATCTTGTACAATACTTGAGTGAGACAGTTTAGCTTTATAAAGGCAATACACAGTCGGGTGAACAGTAAGTGTTCAAAAGGCTGTTTGCAAATTTTGCAAACGTCGAAAGAAAAAAGGTTCGAATGTGCAATGAGCAAATGCACAGTGACATTCGCTCATTGCACATTTGACATCGTGGGGCGGATTGCACTATAGTGGGGATCGGGAAATGCTTCCTTTCCCCACTGTAGTGCGGTCTCGGAGTTAGAATAATAAAGTAGGGGGGTGTGGGGGTGCAGGGGGGGCTTGCCCCCCTGCTTTACACTTCGGGTTTTTTTTGTTTGACATTAATGTTAGAAAAACAGTGAATCTGCGTTTCGATTTGCTGCTTTTTTGAACATTAAGGACTGTCAACGTTTTCACTTTTGTGGTTTTGAGTCACTCATATGAGCACTCGAACCACTGTGATTCGAGTTTATGAAGGTAAACCAAGTGAGACTGCTGACAGTGCAGAGACATAAGACATATCGTTCCCTAATCCCCTGTACATAAATAAAAAGAAAAGACCGTTGAACAAGGGAAGTACACTACTTGCAGAGCCGGAGCCCTTCTTAATGTAAATAAAAGACATTCAAAATGCACTTGAGTCGTCACTCTTCACACTTGTAAAATGCACCTTGTACAATACTTGAGTCAGAGAAGTACACTACTTGCAGAGCCGGACCGCACTTAACCTGATAAAAATGTTACAATGCATCTCTAAAGTGTGGCCTCGCACTTTAAACTTAAAACAGTTGTTAATGTACTTTTATGAAGCTCAGAATTGTTTGAGAGAATACATTCTGGCTGAGGTTTGAAGCTGTAATCTGACTGACAAGTTTCACTTAAAGCTAGGTACTTCAAAATCTGTTTGACTTTTTATTCTACTCTACCTGCAGTATTGTATCATACTTTATTTCATTGTTAGCAAAGTTGTTGAAAGTAGCACGTGTCATATGTTCTGTTACCTCTTTCAGCCAAAGACTGAGCATATGATAATGTAATGAGGGATGTGACTAACATCAAAAACAGGCCATACAGGTTTAGATTTTTATGAAGTATTGTGTCCACAGAAAGAAAGAGAGGCACAGGATGAAAACAAAGGGTATTCATATTTAAATCATGCTTGTTTGTATGTGATGCTGTTCATAGGTTCATAGGTTCATAGGTTCATACTAGGCTATCTGCCCAAGGGCATTTATAAGCCTAGCCCATAGTTATGTGGCTTTCACCACCCCTTTAGTTTGAATAAAAACTATGCCTATCATTTTGCTGTGCCTCTGTCAAGCAGTGACGCTGAAGTAATCCCTGGGGTATATCTGCAATCTCCCATCCATTGGTCAAGATTCCTCTTGAACAAGACCAGAGAGGTGCTCTGCCTCACATGTACCGGGATTTTGTTCCACAGCATAGGGAGTCTCTGGGTGATGAATCTGTCCCTCCAGCACGTTCTATTTATAACCGTGTCAAGGTTTAAGTCTCCGCCCTTGTGGTTCTGAGGGATCTAGATTTTTGAGGTGAAGCATATTCATCAAATCTGGGTTTGACATGGCCTTATATGTCAGGCACAGGTCACCTCTGAGCAAGCGGTATGAGACTGAATAGAGCTGGAGTTCTTTCAGTCGGGCAGCATAAGACATATTTTGAGACCCTTTATCCTTTTGGTGAGGAACTTTTGGGGCCTTTCAAGCTGCAGCAGGTGTCTGGTCAGATACATTCGAACGGGCATTGTACTCAATCATAGGTCTAATAAGTGATGAGTACAGGGGACGATGACCTCCCTTGATCTAGATGTGAATCCCTTCATGATCAGGTGGGTGATATAGAAGGTTTTCCTAACTACTTTAGCAACATGAGTGTCAAGCGAAGGCTACTGTCAACCTGGGTCCCCAGATCTCTGATGACTTTTTCTGTGCTCAGTGGATTGCCACCTATATGGTAGCTAGGGGTAGCCTTGTTTTTCCCAAAGGGTATGACTATGCATTTTTTGGCGTTTAACTTCAGGCCATGGCTCTGGCACCAGTTATCCATTTCTGTGAGGCCCTTCTGGAGGATATCTGTGTCAGATGTGTTTTCGACTATGGCGCCCAGTTTGCAGTCATCTGCAAACTTTGTCAGCCATAACCCTCCTGTGTTTGCTTGTACTTCAGAAAAGTAGATGCCGAACAAGAGTGGACCCAGGACTGAGCCCTGTGGGACACCACTTGTGACAGGCTTTGAGTCTGACATGGCTCCAGCAACTCTGACCCTGTGGGTTCTGTCACTTAGCCAGTTTGCAACCCATCTTGTGATGTATGGGTTTACATTCAAGCTGATGAGTTTTTCGATGATACCTGAGTGGGGTATTGTGTCAAGGCCTTTGCCAGGTCGAGGTAGGCTGTATGGACTGCCTTTCCTCATCAATGGCCTTGGTGACTGTCTCGAAAAAGTCAACCAAGTTTAAGAGGCAGGATCTGCCTTTGACAAAGCCAAACTGAGTTGGATCCAAAGTCTGCAAGTTCCCTATGTCTTTATTTATGAGTTCCATTATGATCCTCTCCATGGCTTTGCAGATAAGGCTTGTCAAGCTAATGGGGCGGTAATTTCCAGGGTCTGTGGAGGCACCGCCCTTATGAAGTGGGACCACAGTCGCCGTGCGCCACTCCTTGGGTACGCATCCTGAGGTGAGGCTAAGATTAAACAGCTGTCCTAACTGTGGGTTTAATTCCTCATTGAGTTCATGAAGCACACAGCCGGGGACACCATCCGGTCCCATGGATGCTGTGTTTTTTGCCTTAGTGAGGGCAGTTCTCACCTGGGCATTGGAGATGTTTGGGGGCTACAATCCTCTGGAATAGATATCTCTCCTTTTGGGGAGGGGAGAAGTTTGCACTGAACCTGTCAGCCAGTATGTTGGCAATGTGTGTAGGTTCAGTAATTTTCACATCATTTTGAACTAATTCTGAGCATATCTGGGAGTTTCCTCCTAGGTTTCTAACATAGCTAAAGAAGGCCTTATGATTCTCTTTAGAGTCCTTGGCGATTTTTCTCTCAAAATTTGCCTTGGATGATTTTATGAGAGCTCTTAGTTTTTACTTATAATGATCAAAGGTGTCTTACCTTTCAAGGATTTTGCTCTATCTTGTAGTAGCTTCCTCCTTTTGTTGTAGAGCTTGTTTATGGCTGGGGTCCACCAGACTGGACGCTTGCCTTTGGTACAGAGAGTCTTAGTTTTGTTTGGGATTGCCTGATCCATGCAGTCCTGTAGGTGCTGGTAGAAGGCATTTGTAAGTGATTCAGCGGTTTGACTAATGTTTACCACTGGCTCAGGGGCCTTAAAGGAGACCACACTAGTTTTTAAAAGTGTGAAATCGGCTTTTGAGAAGTTTTTCACTGTGGTCTTTTTAGTTTCAGGTGGGGCGGATGAGGACCTCCAGCGAGATTAGTTTATGATCTGATCTCACCAGTGAGGGGTATACTTCGGTGTTGAACATTTTGATCCCATGTTCGTGATGATGAGATCAAGTATGTTTTCTCCTCTTGTGGGGATGGTGACTAGTTGTTCCATGGCATTTGAGTTTATGAACTCCAGGAATCTTTGGGTTAGAGTGTTCGGGCTTGAGTAGTGTTCCCAGTCTATATTAGGGTAGTTAAAGTCACCTAGTATGATGGTGTTTGGAGATACATTTATCCCTCCAATGTTTTCAGGAAGGCCATGTGAGGTTCCTGAGTTTGAGAGGGTGGCCTGTAACATGCTACAAATTGCAGAGCAGTCTTGCCTATGGTTAATTGCACCTGGATGGTCTCCGATGCATCATGCGTTGCCACCAACCTTGAGGTGTGGGTGTCCTTTATGAATATGGACACCCCCCCTCCTTTCTTGCTGTTGTCCCGATTTTGGGGCGGAGCATGATATGAGGTGAAACCTGTTAGTGCTGGGGTGCTCTCAGGAGCCTTGAACCAGGTTTCTGTCACAGCACAGACATCGATGTTCTCCATATTGAGAAGGGCCTCGAGTGCGTGCATCTTGAGATTGAGACTTCTGGCATTGAGCAGCATTACCCTTAGTTTTTTTCCTTTTGGTGTTCTAGGGTGGTAGGTTTAGAATTTGAGCCTTGCCTAAAAAAGGCACTATGGGGGTGGCAAGAGCCTTTGCCAATATCCGGAAGCCCAGGGGTGACAGGTGCAAGCCGTCCCTTGCGAAGCAGCGTGGCTTGTCCAGCATGTCATCCCAGGCAGACAGACATTGGATCCCCTTTGAATGACACCAGAATTTAAGCCAATTATTAAAGCTGATCATCTTATCACTGTATTGTGGCATCATTCTAGGTGAAGGTAGGATACTGCTCAAGGTCAGGGTCATACCTGCCTGGGCTACATAATCAGAGAGCTCCTCGATGTCCCTTTTCATGTAATCCAAGGAGGTACGTCTCAGGTCGTTGACACCAGCGTGGACAATGACTGAGTCGTACTTGTACCTGCTGTTGAGAGACCTGAGTGCTTGCGTTATGTGGCGGATTCTAGCGCCTGACAGGCAGCTTACTGTGACCTTCTCTTTACTCAGTCTGGTGTGCGGGACGTCAGTGTGTCTGACTATGGAATCACCAATGACAAGTGTGTCTGGCATTTTGTTTGGCCTTAAGGGCTGTGACTGTTTGACACTCTGACTGTGTGGTCTATGTGTTGCATGTGTTGGGTCGTGAGGTGGTAGTTGTTTGGGTGTCTGCTTTGGTGGCCTCTGCTGTTTTGGTAAATTTTTGATCAGAGCCTCCGAGTATGTCTTTGTGTGAGTATGTGTATGATTTGAAGTTGTGATGGTACCATGTGTGACTGGGTATGTATTGTGTGTGGTTACCTTCTCCTCCTGTCTGGTCTTGCCAGTCCTATGTTGAGAGAGCTCAGCCTCCAGTTTGGCCGTATAGTTGCATCTCTCGCATGTATTTGTGTTTTGTGGGAGAAGGAGAGGATTGTCTGTGTACATGAGGCAGTTGTAACATTGCCTCAATATTCCCAGGTTCACCAGTTGAGCTGGAGAGGACACTAGCAACTGATCCCTCGACATACTAGAAGTAGTAGATAAAGAGACTTTCAAAGGACTCCGGGGGAAGTGGGTTTTAGGCTGGTGGGGTACTATCTATAATAAGAGTGCTTTATCAAGGTGCAAGTACTGTAGGAGTAAGTGCTAGGCTTTACAGATAGAGAATAGTCTACTTGGGAATCAAGTAGAGATGAACTTTTCAGTTATAGGATATGCTGGTTAGATCAGCAGTACAGCTCGAGGAAGGTAGTTTTAAGGGAAAATTGGAAGAGTGGAATTTAGATGGCCCAAATAGTTTAACCTTGTTTAACCGCCACTGCTCTTGTGTGCAACAGTGGTAACTCAGCTAAATCAGCGTCTGCGTTTAGCGTGTTTTATAACAGGGGCTGAAGGGAGCTAGGAATTGGCCCAAAGCGACCAATGGACTACTAGTTTCTGGCTGAAACTTCACCAAATCAGACAAAAGGCCACTCAGTGCTTCCCACTCCCACTGGTAAGCAAAGAAACTTCCCTCCTTCCTAATAAGGCAATGGATCAGTAACAGGAACTAAAAACAAAGCCCAGGGATCAGCAACTCTGAAACTGGACTACTCTAGTTCAGTAAGGCGGGAAAACAAGAGATATTTTTTGTTTTATTACAGAGACAAGGAAAAAAACAGACAGTAATTGCTGTAAATCGGCTAGCGCACTTTAGTGTGTAGCCTACAGAAACAATTTGCAACAATTAGTAACTTAAAGTGCAATAAACAGTGTAAAATGCAGAAATCACTTAAAGTAGCAATAAAACAGGCGAAATGCAGTTGCTAGCTTAAATAACAGTGGGAAAGCCACAAAAAATACTTATATCTGGTAGAAAGTCACTCTTTTAGCTCTCTGCTGCTTGGATCACTCTGCAGGCCACCAGGAGGATCTGTGCTGAGTTGGTACAAGCTGGAAAACGCGTGTTTAGCGTGTTTTATAGCAGGGGGCTGAAAGGAGCTAGGAATTGGCCCAAAACAACCAATGGACTACTAGTTTCTGGCTGAAACTTCACCAAATCGGACAGAAAGGCTGCTCAGTGCTTCCCACTCCCACTGGTAAGCAAAGAAACTTCCCTCCTCCCTAATAAGGCAATGAATCAGTATATAAGACATACTTTGCCATTAGTAAAATATGTGATTTATGCAGGGGCACTTTTCATTGTTGTGAGAAGTCTTAGAGCCATGCATATGATGTTGCTCTTGGTTACACAATACAGTCAGTTACCAAAAATAAGCAATCAGATAAATTATCCTGTTATAATGGACGGTGCAACAACTAAGTGGTACAATCTCTGCCTTACAGATCCATGGTCTGAAATTCAGTTCAGTTCTCTTGTCACTGGCTTGGGTTGTGGATGAAAGGGTCTGAGAAGGGCCAATTCGCTTACCCTTTTGGCAAACAAACTAAAAATATAAATGACTTGCTTCAGGTACTAAGTCCAGTGACGTACATTTTAGTAGTATTTGACACATACTCTGTAGGAAGCATTTTCTTACATTTGGAGCCCTTAATAACATAAATAAAAGACCTTTCTTCTTTCCAAAATCTGAATGCAATAGCAGCAGCAGTACACTAAAGTTTCCGTTCTTAAGAATTAATAACGCAACAACACCATCTTTTTTTTTTTGCCTTACCTCAGCTGGAGCCAGGGGAAGAAAGAAGTGCTGACTATGCCTGTGTGAACTCGCACACTGCCAATTGCCAAACCCGAGGACCTGTAAATTTAAATTTAGTAATGGCTCACTCTCTACCTCGTGCTGATGTCATCACACATGCCCTGCATGTGATGACATCAGTAACACTTCCAAAAAAAAAAATTTAAACCCTGGGAAATTAAGAAATTAAAGGGACCACTCAGAAATTCGTGGCACCCCAATATTTTGCCCTCAAAACTGGTATTTACCAAGGAATTTGGTATGGTTGAGAGGTATGCTGTAGTCAGCTTTAGAAAAGTGTTTTTTGTTCAACCCTGGTGGGGGGGGGGTCAAGGGAGATGGTGACTTTGAAAGTGATTGCTTTATGGTTGGATCTTACCAAAGAGGATGACATTGTAGGGGTGCTACAGTGGCTACTCATTTTGGTTAGTATCAGGTCCAGGATATTTTCACCTCTTGTGGGGGTGTCGACCAGCTGATCCAATGCATTGGCATTGATGAAGTCGAGGAATCGCTGGGAATTCATGTTTGAGCTAAAATAGGTCTTCCACTCTATGGCTGGGTAGTTAAAGTTGACAAGGATCAGGGCAGTGGGTTGAATCTTGATGGATTCAAGTAAGGTCAGACAGGTGGAGTGGGCCTCCTGAGTCATGGTTGGGGGTCTGTAGCTAGCTATGATTTGAATAGGTGTTTTGTCAATAGTTAATTGCACCTGGATTGTCTCCTGTGCGTCATAATGTTTGACCAGCCTGTAGGTGTGTATGTTTTTGATAAATTTTGAAACTCCACCTCCTTTCGCTTTGTAGCCCTCTGTTTGGGGTCTGAAAGCATGGTCGGACAAGTAACCTGGTAAGACTGGGGTATTCTCTGCAGCTTTGAACCAGGTTTCAGTGACTGCACAAATGTCAGCATCTTCCAGGGTGAAGAAGGCTTGCAATGAGTGCAATTTTATGTTAAGACTCCTAGCATTTAGCAGCATGACCTTTAAATTTCATTTTGAAGACATTTCCACGTTGGTAATTTTGTCCTTATGACTTTGCCTAGAAAAGACACTATGGGGAGGCAAGAGCCTTTGCAAGAAGCCCGAAGCCCAGGGGAGACAGATGAAGGCCATCTCTGGCAAAGCATTGTGGTCTGTCAATCATGTCCTCCCAAGCTGTCAAGTACTGGATACCCTTGGAATGACACCAGAAACTAAGCCAATTGCTAAAGTCAATCATTTCTGTTTGTATATTAAGGCTAGGGACATACCTGCCTAGGACGCATATTCAATGAGCTCAATCATGTCTCTCTTCATATAGTTGAGAGAGGTACATCTCAAGTCATTCACACCAACATGGACTATGACAGAGTCATAACAGTACCTGTTGTAGAGAGACTTGAGTGCGTGAGTGATATGGTAGATTTTAGCACCTGACAAGCAACTTACTGTGACTTTCCCCTTGTCTAGTCTGGTGAGGGGCACATCTGTGTGTCTCATGATAGAGTCTCCTATGACTAGTATGTTGGGTTTGTGGCTGGGTCTTAGAGGCTGTGAGACACAGGCATGTATAATATGCTGTGGTGAGTTGTGATGTGCATGTGTGCTTTTGCCTTGGAAGTCTTTTTTGTTTAGGTATGTTTTTGTTGAGAACCTCCACATACGTAGAAATGTACTGTACAGGTGTGGGTGGTGTTCGAGGTGTGGTGTTTGTGCTGTTTGTGCAGACAACCTTCTCAGTACTAGATGTACTGGCTTGTGATTGAGACAGCAAGGATTCTAGGTTCTTAATGTAATTGCATCTCTCACATATTGTGCTCCTAGGTGGTAGAAGAAGAGAGTTGTCCATGTACATGAGGCAGTTGCTACACTGTCTCAGGATGCCCATATCAACAAGACTAGTAGGGGAAACCACAGGAAATTGTCCGTCCATGGTTGTCAGATTCTGTGGAAGAGAGGTACAGGATGGTAGAGTGGGTACTATCAGAACAGAGTACCTATAGGTGTGAGTAGGACTGAATAACATCACAGTAGTTGCAAGGGAGGGCATCAGTTACACAGGAGTGCTGGCAAGGGTACAAAATGCAACTGAGATACTTCGCAATGGGTTAAAACAGTGCAGTGGCAGTGCGCAAAGGGCAAACAAGCGCAACACCCTGCAAACACAGGGTATGAATACCAGAAAAGATAGAAGAATCTAGAAGACTGAATTACTACCCAATCATTTTAGCCCCTGCTCTTTCAACCAACCACTGATGCTACAGAAGTTCAGGCAACCCTGTTAATCTCACTAACAGTGAAGACAAGACACTACCAGCAGAAGATGGCTGCCAAGAACACAGAAAACTCAACAAGCAAAACAACTAAGCCTAGATAACAGCAGGCCTCTGTCCAGACTATGCTACCTGACTAGAACACAGAAACCTCACAAAAATACGTAGAAAAGCACAGATAGAGTGCTCACAAACAGAAAATACAACTTTCAGTATGAAAAAGCAGTTTACACTTAAGTAATTCAATAAAAATTCAATTGCGGTAATGAAACACTATCTAGCAATGAAAATACAGTTAAAACCGCATAAAACATTACAAAATGCAGTGAAACAGTAAAAAAAAGCTTTATAACAGTGCAAAATGTAGTAGATTAGCTGTATAGCACAACTATAAGTATTAACTAGTGCAATTCAATGAAATAAATGTAAGAAAAAACGTATTCTGCAGTTGCAGCCTCAAGGAAGTTCTGCTTTGTCACAGTGATGAATCACCACTCCTCAGCCTGGTAAAAACAAGCACATCCCCCCTGCAGACACAGAATCAAACCTTGAAAAGTAAGGACAAAAAATACACAACTAGGCATTTGTGATGTCACATTTTAAAAACAGTTGGCAGCTCCCTATTATTTATTAAGAATTCCAAAGTTGTTTATTTTTTTTCTGTTAGGAAGCCAGAAGAGACAGATTTTTACCAGTCTTTATGAGTACCTATCCTTTCTAATATCACCAGTTACATGCTTTTGTACTAACCACCTTAATGTGACCTAGGACTCTATAACATTCTGGCTTTGCTATCTACAGGGATACCACAAACTTGCAAAGATCATATTCTTTAAAAAAATTGTCTATACAGCCATCATAACCTGCCAGTTAGATATTAGTACAAGAACTCTCACATGAACTGTGCAGAGCAGTGCAGTGGTACAGCGGTTAACACTGTCGCTTCACAGCAAGGGGTTCTCCAGTTTGATTCTTGGCTGGGGTGTTTTCTGTGCAGAGTCTGCATGTCCTCCCTGAATTTGCGTGGGTTTCCTCCCACATTCCAAAGATATATGTCTGGAGTGTTTCTCCCTGGGCCTCCACTGAAAAAAGGCTCTGCCCTAGTCGGACTTTCCCAGTCAACAAAATGTTAAATAAAGAAAAATGATCAACAGTATATTTAAATTCAAATTTACCAGATTACTGAAACTGACTTACAATATAGTCATATATAAATGACAGAGTTAACTGTGCATGCTGTACTTCTTCTAACTTTCTATGCTACATTCCATGTAGCATAGAATATGCAGTCCATATATTTTGGTATGTATCATCCTCATGCTTCTTGTACAGAATGTTACCACACATGCATAGCTCGTAAGAGGATTTTCAACTGGAAACAAACTGCCTGCCTTGCTTGGATTACTTTTGAATACTTAGTAATGCTGTACAAATATATATTTTCTATTATTATTATTTTTTGTTTTGTTTTGACTTAAGACGAGTTTGGGTTCACTACTTCTACTACTATTGTCTGATCTGATTAATATACAGTGATTAACTAGAAATATATGGACTGAAAATCTTGCACACAGAGAAGTTTCTTACACTGTTTTGTTTTTGGACCCACTACACTTTAGTGGGTTGTTTTGAGACTTCGGGGATACCACGGAGATTACTTGAATCTTATATAGTTACTAACACTACTTTATTCTGCAAAAATGCATCCTGTCTGTTTGAAAGCTAATGTAGTTTATATGTATGAAGTTAAAGAACTTAGGGCAAGTCAGCTAACTGATGACATTAACTTCTTTAAAGACAAATAGCCAATTTAGTAGAAAGATTTTTTATGTGCAAGTTATCCAAACTTGTAAAATTTATTGTCGTGGAGACTGTATAAAAAGAAATGCATTTTTAGAGAATGTTAATAACATACAAACCAGTAGATAAGAAACAAGTGATGAAATGTTTTTACAAAAGAATATTTCTATGGATTTAAAAATAAAAGTGTTATTAATAATGACTGGTGCATTTTAAAAGGGTATCCTGATATTATAAAGGTGCTAGGTGATGAACCTATTTATTCAGAAAAGGTGTCTTAATTTGTAGAATTGTTTTGAGAATCATGACGTTCAAAGATTTCCTATGAAGTAGGTACAAGCAAGTGTCAAAATTAGATACTGTGCAGATATAGTAATAGTGGACAGTGCTATTTAGCTCAGGTATTAATATTTTTCATGTTGCTTTTTGTTCTAGGTATGAACCATTTTATATATGTAGAATGAGTAAGATATTAAAAGATTTGGATTCACAAACGTTATTACTTCATGAAAGGCTCAACTGAAAGTGTTTTATATAATCATTCCAGAGAATGAAGTGAAATCAAAGTTTTTTATTGTTTTTGATGCTGTTTATTTTGTCTTGAGAAAGGGTGATATGCAGAAAATATGCTTGATGCAAGAGTTTTTAAATGTAGGTATTATTTTTAATGTGCTGTCATTATCACAGACTTAATGGTGTCCATAATTTTAGAAGTGTTTTAAAGTCCAATATTTAGAACATTAGCTATTGCAGTGCAAATACTTTCACTTGATATTAGATTACATGATCTTAATGCCATATTATCCATGGTTATAAATTAGTTATATGTTGTCTGCTTTTATTTCAAATTTATCACCTTGTTATTTTTCAAATGTTGACTCAAATTATGGAATTAGTCATGGATTGTATTCTTTCAAGTGTTTAGGTTATTCTGGTTTGTTTGATGGCGTCTCATTGTTTTAAGAGACAGATGCACTTACCAGTTTATTTATTAAATAATACCATTGCTTTGCAACTTTGGCTTAGCTGTGTTTTTAAGCATCTCATGTTACCTGATGGAAATTGTATATGATTCAAAAATCACATGCTATTATTTAAATGGGTGGGTTTGTGACATCATTAATTGACAAATGTATTTAAATACTTATTTGTATTCCTTTTATTGTCTGAAGAAGTTCATTTAATGTGAATGAAAGTGCTCACAATTAAAATGTTTTTTATTCATACCTTTGTTCTACTGATTTTTTACAGCTACTTGGTTACTATGAGGTGTCTGGAACCCCTAGAAGAGAGAAATACTTTCGTTTTCAGCCTTTCCAAGTTGGTCTTGATGTTACCTGATGGTGTAAGGTAAAACTAAAAAAGAACTTTTCAGACCAGTCCAATCAGCTGGTTAATAAATATTACAGTATAAACTACTGAAAGAAATGGAAAGAAAACCTAAAGTATACAAAAAAGCATTCTGGCAAATTAAAACAAATAACTATTTACAATTCTCTACATCAGGTCTTACTACATAAATCAATAAGTTTCATTCACAGCCAAACAGTATAAATCAATCATAAGACTAGAGACAGATATTTTTCCATTAATTAAGTTTAGTTTTATACAGTACTTTTATTCTGTGGTTAGTCCATACATTTTCATCTTAACAGCGCACATTTCTTTTTGACACATAAAAGAGACAGTACCACATAGTACCCATTGTACCACACCTGTTATCACTCCCTCCTTGGTCAGATCCGACC
Source organism: Protopterus annectens (assembly GCF_019279795.1). Lineage (NCBI taxonomy): Eukaryota > Metazoa > Chordata > Ceratodontiformes > Protopteridae > Protopterus > Protopterus annectens. The sequence goes on from NC_056733.1 coordinate 1,630,797,694, forward strand.
ACAAACTGATAAGCCTGGACATCCTCACCCCTCTACCTCCCCCAGTCAAAAACCTTTCCAAAGCAAACTTCAAACTACTTGCATCCAAAGTGGAAAGCTTTACTATTCCCTTGCAGAAGGATAATGATATCCAGGATGCGGAATCCTACACCAAGGCACTCTATATGCATCTTCAGGATTGCATGGACTGTGCTATCCCAAATAAAACCAAGACTCCTTCCTCAAGCAAGAAGAAACCAGTCTGGTGGTCCCTGGCCATAAGCAAACTTTACAATAAAAGGAAGAGACTTATAGAAAAAAAGGCCAACTCTCATGTAGAAAAATCATCGCTGATCAGCATTAGTAAGAAATTGAGGGCCCTCATCAAGTCAACTAAAGCTAATTTTGAAAAGAAAGTTGCCAAGGATGCCAAGGATAACCATAAGGCCTTCTATGGTTACATCAAAAACCTAAATGGCAATGCTCAGGTCTGTTTTGAGCTAGTACAAAATGGAACAAAATACACTGACCCTTCTGACATTGCCAACATCTTGGCTGACAGGTTCAGTGCAAATTTCTCCCCCCCCCCCATCACCACCTACAGGGCCTATTACCATTCCAGGGGATTGTGTAAGTCCAATTATTACTGATATGTTGGTTAACAAGGCTCTATCTAAAGCTAAAAACACTGCCTCCATGGGACCAGATGGTGTCCCAGGCTGTGTCATACGTGAGCTCCAAAAGGAATTAACCCCGCATCTTAATACCCTGTTCAGTCTCAGCCTCTCCAGAGGATATGTGCCCATAGAATGGTGCACGGCAACGGTGGTCCCGCTACACAAGACAAGTCTGATCTGTAAGGCTATGGAGCGAATCATTATGGAACTCATAATTGGAGAGATTGGGAACCTCCAGTAGCTGGACCCCACACAGTTCGGCTTCGTCAAGGGCAGATCATGCCTCCTGAACCTGGTGGATTTCTTTGAGACAGTTACTCAGGCTATAGATAAGGGAAAGGAGGTACACACGGCTTACCTTGACTTTGCTAAAGCATTTGACACCATTCCCCATTCAGGTATTATTGATAAGCTCACCAGCCTGGGCATAAACCCTTATGTCACAAGATGGATCGCAAACTGGCTCTCAGACAGATTCCATAAAGTAAAAGTAGCAGGATCTATGCCCGAATCCAGACCTGTAATGAGTGGTGTGCCTCAGGGCTCTGTCCTGGGGCCCCTCCTGTTTGGCATATACTTCTCAGAAGTACAGGCAAGCATGGAAGGGCTGTGGCTGACTAAGTTTGCGGACGACTGCAAACTGGGTGCTATAATAGAGTCTCCGGCCGACATGGAGATCCTCCAGAAGGGCCTAAATGAGACTGATGCATGGTGTCAAAGCCATGGTCTCAAGCTAAATGCAAAAAAATGTGTAGTAATCCCCTTTGAAAAAAACAGAGTACCTGCAAACTACAACATAGGAGGTAATCTCCTGAAATCTGAAGAAGAAATAAGGGATCTAGGGACCCAAGTAGATAGTCAGCTTTCCTTTGATAACCATGTTGCCAAAGTGGTTAGAAAATCCTTCTATGTGACCCATCTGATCACAAAAGGGTTCGCATCAAGATCTAAGGATGTAATGGTGCCCCTCTACTCTTCCCTCATCAGACCCATTATTGAGTACAATGCACCAATTGGAATGTACCTGGCTAGACATCTCCAGCAGCTGGAGAGACCACAGAGGTATCTAACCAAGAGGATTACTGGCCTCAAACAGTTGCCCTATGCAGTATGATTGAAAAAGCTAAGAGTGTTCTCTCTTGCATACCGCTTTCTCAGAGGCGATCTCTGTCTAACGTACAGAGCCATGTCCAACCCAGAATTGTTGAACATGCTTCATCTTAGCAAAACCAAATCTACTCGAGCTACACGCTCTAGGGATATAAACCTCAACACAACAATGAATAGAACATGCTGGAGGGACAGATTCCCTTCGCAGAGACTTCCCTTACTATGGAACAGGGTCCCGATCTACATAAGACAGAGCCCCTCACTATCACTCTTCAAGAGGAACCTTGATGAGTGGATGGGTAACAGAAAGTTCACACCGGGGATCACACCAACAGCACTACTAGATAGGGGACAAGGGTACTAGCTGCTAGTACAAGGGTCTAAGGAACTACTAAAGGGGCGGTGAATACCGCAGGCTGGGCTAATACATGTCTTCGGGCAGATAGCCCAGTACCAACCTATGAACCTATGAACCTATAAAATCTGCAGATAAAGGAGTAGCCTCATTTTTTTTAAATATTGTTTAGTAATTTTCTTGTTTACTGTTAATACATTCCAGAGAAGTGGGTATTAAAGCTTGGATGTACATCAAGGAAATGGAGTATTAAACAATACCAAAGATTTATTTAATACGGTTTTATCAGACCACAATGCTTGGAGGTAAGACTGAATGTTTTCCCAAAATTGTTGTAGAACTGTACAGTCATAAACCATGCACTGCCAATCAACTTTTATTGAGGATTTGAAAATAATATGTATTTGTGATGACTGTAGAACTGACCTTCTTCTAGATCTACTTCCCCTCCTCTGATGTTCCTCTCTCTATAATAAATTCAGTTTTAATAAATTTAAAATCAAATTATATTTTCTTCAGTCTATCAGTTAGGAAAGAGAATAAAGAAATAGTTGAAAGGCGATTTGAACACGTGGAGGAAAACGGCATCTAATATACCAGGGAAGCATAAAACATTTTACCTTTAGCAAAGGTGCACACAAAACTGTAAGAATTGTAAGAAAATGTACTTAAACATTTAAAGGCACCTCCTTGACTCTGTGTGAAGAGGATTAAATTATGTGCCATACAAAATAGCTTACTAATAGAATGGCTAAATTTACAGTATAACCATTTTTTAAAACATATTTTTGTTTGTGTTTCTATAGAAGATGTAAAGATGTATACCATATTGTGTAAATATTTCAAGTTTATATATTATTCTAATATAATGATCTGATGAATATGCATTATTATATAACATAAACATTTTATAATATATACGTGATGACAGGAACTGCAACTGTCATAACTGTTGTTGATAAACAAACCAAGAAGAAACTTCACAGTGTGGAAGGTGTGATTGACTGCCTGAATTATGTTATTCACTTAGTTCACTTAATAAAAATAGAACTGTAAAATATGTGCTACAAAATAATCAAACACAACTAAGAGATGATGACAATATCCTTGCCAGAAAGTCTTATATTTGTCTTTGAGTAAAGTGCCTTCAGTTCATACCAGTTAATTTCTAGACTAATACATTTAGCCCAACCTTCAGAAGAGACAATTTTTTATTGATAATCTACATGCATTAAGCAGCCTAATAGCTATTACATGCTTTTTTTAAATTCTTAATATAGATAAACTCTACCAGTATTCCTACAAGTAATGTGTACTAGCATTGCTATCATCAACATTACATTGTTGCAAACAAAATCCTAAGTAATTTTACCCCACCTATTCTTTCAGCAGTATGTCCAAATATGCACAAGCACCAAACATAAACATTTCCCCAAGTGATCCCTTCAGTAGGTTCACCAAATATGCCCAAGCACCAAAATGAAAAATATCCCCCATGAATCACATCAGCTATCAGTGGTGTGCAAGAAGTTTTGGTTTACATAATAAATGAGGAAGAACCTTCTAGTAAGGCATCAGTTTTGGGGAATAATGAGGTCAAAGAAAAGTTTTTCTTATTGGTCATGGAGATACTAGGAGTTTATGTGTATATGGTAGCAAAGAAACAACCTGGGGATGTGTGAGAAGTCAAGGGTGTACCTGAATAAATAACACTGACTGAAATACCACCAAAGCAATACAGGAGTTATGCAGCAGTTGTACAGATTAGAATATGAACAGCAAGGAAAAAAGCCATTGATAAGGATTAAAACAAAAGATAGCATTTATAATGACAGGTATATTGTTTCTGAAAGTTTTGTGAGACCTCTGGATTTCACTGCTTGGTAGATGTGTTTAGTAAGGCATTTAAATAAAGAAATCTTAATTGTTTTCATGCTAAAGTCTTTTCAGTTGGCAGCTATGTTACGATGCAATATGAGAAAAAAATGATTGAGGTGGAAAAATTGCTGTAAGTGATATTAGTTTACAGATAAAGAGAAGGTTGTTGCATTCATTTCAGGACAGATGATATCTCAAGACAAGATACAGAGGAATATTTGAAACAGACATGCATTGGCATACATGATATAAATAAGATTATCTTTGGGAGACATCTGGGCGAGGGTATGCAGGCATGTGCCTCTCCACATGCTGAATAACAACAGTTAAGTTACTTTACAGGGGCTATAAAGTATTGAAACAATATTGAACCCTTCCCTCAGGAAATGTCATCAAATATAACTCCCCCTGCTATCACTAGGGAACAGGTCTTTAATGCGCTCTGTAAGGCCAAGAACACTGCATCAATGAGCTCAGACAATATCCCAGGATGCCTTCTAATAGCATGAAACATGACCTGTCAGGCCCTCTGGAATTGCTATTTAACTGTAGCCACCCAAAAAGTTTCATGCCTCATGACTGGAGAACTCCATCACCTCTAGCTTCCTCAGCTGTTTACTTTTACTGCCCAGGTTGCTGTTCCATACTGTAGTACTGGTCACACCACTGTTTTCTATACCTTACTTTTCAGCTTCTTTGGCATTCTTCTTTAATACACTACCCTTGACACTCTGTGCCAGTTGGCTACAGCCCTTCTGATTTTAGCTTTAACCTTCTCATTCAGACTTCCCTTCTCAGCCAACCCCTCCAAGATACTTGAAGCTGTTAACCTGTTCCATTATTTTCCCTTCTATCTCAGTTCTCAGCTTTTTTGATTTTTTTCCCATTGCTGACACTACAATTGTCTTATCTGTATTCAGTTTCAACCCATGTGCCTTCAGTTTTGCATTCCATTCTCTTCTATTTTTTCCTGAAATTGTTGCACAGAATCTGCCAGTAATGCCAGATCATCTGCATACAGCAACTTTGTTGATCTGTCCCCTCTGACATGTTTGCTATTGTAGTCCATCACCAGTAGAAACAGCAGTGGGCACAGAGCTCAGCCCTCATGCACACCCATTCCAACTGGAAAACCCTCTATAAAACCGAGCACTGTTCATACTTAAGTCATTGGGTTCTTGAAGATAGCCCGCACAAATTCTACCATTGTTTTTGGGACTTTGAACCACCACAGGACTGTCCAAATCAGCTTACTTGGGATCTTGTCATATGCTTTCTCCAAGTATAGGAATGCCCAGTTGGACTTTTTTTTCCACATCTCTAGTTTCTTCTCAAGTATTTGTCTCTCTGCAAACATTGGGTCAGTTGTACTGCATCTTGAACTGAATACAAATTACTCATCTCCCATCTTACTTTCTATGAATCTGCATATTCATATATCAGTCACCCTCTCCAGAACTTTCATGCAATGTGATTGGAACTTGATACCTCTATACTGTCCTCACTTGTGAATATCCCCTTTGTTCTTGAACACACTGGCACTACTATGCTTATTCTTCAGTCATCTGGGATACATTTTTTTTTCCATACTGCTATGAGTACCCTCAGGGGTCTACATTATGTTGCCAAAAGACGTGTTCATCCCAGAGGGAAAAAATACTTGGCCATCATTGGGGATTTGACCTTTTACCCACTGTAGTGCGATCTTGGAGTTGGTGTATTTAGTTAGGGGTGGTGTGGGGGGCACAGCTCCCCACTTTGTATGGTTTGAATGTTTGTTTTGTGTTTCTTTGGCCAAGCAATTTTTTTCCTCTGCGAGAAAAGTCACTGAAGTGGCCATTCGGCAATTAGTGTCTTTGCTGTTTATGTGTTGAAGACGTGTTTGATGAACACATCTTTCGACAACATAATATAGACCTCAAAGTGAAAAATAACAACAAAATAACAAACAAACAAACCATGACTGAAGGAAGAAAACAAACAAAATTTAATGAAAAGTTAGTGCTTTCACAATCCAAACTGATTGCTTCTTCAGACTTAAATCATACTACTGAACAGCCAAATTTAAATTAAAAGACAGCCTATCACAGTGGAGAATGTACTAACTAAATTAGAAAGTGCATTTATCTAAACGTTTAATTACTTAAAAGCTAAAAATATTTTAAAAATGTACAAACTATTGGTAAAATATATAAATAATACATAGTGGTACAAAAAACAAAATTGATTAATTTAGAAAAAAAAAGGAAGTTCAAGTGGGGGTGTGTGGTCTGGACATTTGATCCAGAAGAGTTTGATACATAATTTTAATGTTTCAATGGTCTGGCTTTCAAAAAAGGTTTAAGTAATAACATACCATTAATTCCAGGGGGTTTATCAGCCTGCAATTTCATGATCCACTTCTGTTCAACCTCCTCTGTCCTGTTCTTAATATCTCCACCTCTCAAGCTTTCTGATAAAATCTCTAATACAAAAAAGTTAAAAACATGGTACATCCCTTTTTCTTGTACATGCTTAGCCAGTGCACTAGTTTCCTTATTTTTTACAATATCCCTCATATGTTCCAGGATTCTATCTTTAAGGTATCTATTTGTCTTCCCGATATAAAAAACATCGCAATATTTACAAAAACTAAAATAGACCACATTCTGCGTTTTACAATCTGCATAGAAGCCAGCAAGAAATGCTTTAACAGAGTAGGCACCTTCCCCTGCAGAAATTGTACAGCCTGTAAGTACATGTATTCAGGCTCTTCTTTTTCACACAGAAGTCAGAAATTTAAAGTTGAGGCTGACTTCTATGCAGACTTCTTTGACTTCTTTTTTGAAAGCCAGACCAGGAAGTCCAGCTGAGTAGCATGTTGGCCATTTTTGTATGTGATCTTGTGACTGTCTATCTTGCTGAACTATCAAGACGTTTACCAGATAGGAGTCTAAAATGGCCTAATGGCATCTCCTTCTTTATTCATGTTGCTCTACCCATGTGGACCCAGGCAGTCCTCATAGCCTGTTCTGTCTGTCCTGATATGTGCTTTCAGGTCACCTATTACCAACACTGATTGCTTTTGTCCTGCTTTGTTAAGTAAGTCCTGCAACTGCCGCTTGAATACACTCTCTTTCTCAATATCACATCCCTGTGTGGAACATAGGCTGAGGTTTTAAGAATACTGCCCTATCATTATTACACTAGAGTCGGACTGACATGAGTCTGTCACTAATTCTAATGACATTCCTCATCCCTGTCTTCTGAAGCCTGTCCTTCACCACGATTTCCACACCATTTCTAGGATGTCCTTTTCCTGAGTAGAATATTCTGGATTCCAAGCCAAGTGGCTTTGCTGCACTGCCTTTCCATCGTGTCTCCTGGATACCTAGGCTGTACAGACTCCTCCTTACCATCATATCCGGACAATGAATCTGCTCTTAGTGTTCTTAGTTCATGTTTGGCACATTGTTTGATTTTACATCCAGCTTTTGTTCAACAGAGCTATGCCAGGTAACCCAAGCTGGACACCCGACAATCAGTAGCTTATTGACCCAGGGCTGCTGGACTTGGTGGTAGGTACATACTGGCCAATATGGACAAATGCACCAGAGTAGGCTGGGTCCTTTGCCCTCTTATCACCAGCAAGTACCCATGCCTATTTGGCAACATTAGTCAACATGACTGAATCACTTAAAGTCATATTTTATACCATTGACTGACTAGCCCTGCCACAGTGATCATTCTGTGATCCACATTCTCTTATCTTGAAGATACTGCAAACTACAGCAGATGCCCAGAGTGATTGGTCTACAAAACTCTTTCCTCTATAGTACATCCTCTAGAGTTTGTGCTGCTGCCCACAGATGAGTTTGAGAAGGAGACACTCAGCATGTTTTTCGGAGGTGGAAAGAACCCCAAAAAGACACAGGGAGATCATGCAAACTCAATACAGGCATTGACTAGAGGTCAGGATCAAAACTTGTACCTTGTATACAGCAGGCAAAGACCTTGACAATTATGCCAAGTGGTTTGTATAAACTTTATTCACCTTAAAAAAAAAAAAAAAAAAAAAAAAGAATCCCCCATGACATGGGAAGTCCACAAGCATCCTCGCATAATCCTTGCATAAACAGAGTGAAACATGTAGACTCCATAGTCACCATTAAAAAAGATAAAGTAAAAACACAGCATATAACTGCAAAATAAAAAGAGAAATGTCCTGATAAATACCAGTCAAGGGAAATCACTTTTTTAATAAAGTAATTCCCACTGGAGTTTAGAAAGCCATTTTTACTTATATATTGTATTTGACTCAGCTCATACAGGCTGAGCATATGTGCAGTACATGCCTTACACAGCTCTTTCTCAGTTGGATCAGTGGAAGAACATTAAAGTTACTTTAAAGAATGACATTATTTAGAAAAGGTAGGAAATAATTTTCTTAAATAATATCATTGTGTAATAGCAATAATCCACTCCTGAGTATGGGTAATACTGGATTTACCCACAGTTGGTTTTGTTTACTCACTTGAGCTTCAATCTTGTGATTAAATTACACCAACCACAGGTAAATCCAGCATTACCCACACTCAATCACTATTATTATTGCTAAAATTTACATAGAAAAATAAACTGTAAAATGAAATGCAGAAAATCTGAAGAAGTGTATCAGTTCTGATTCAGTTATGAACTTCTGAAATACAAAACATACAAGAAATTGTAAATTTGTTGATACCATAAAATAGTTCTAATGCTGAATATGAAAATAATGTAATGACAAATAAAGTCTGTCAAAAAGAGGTGGGGGTAATTGACTGTGATATAAATAATGAAGACTGGATGCAACAATGGTATTGTTTGAAACAAGACACGAAAGATATAATACTTGAAAATAGATTTCAGGTATTGGAAAGAGGAGAAAGTAGTGGAGAAACAACTACAGAAGGACAAGTAAGTGAAAATGAGAATATTAGAGTGGAAGCATTAAAAATAAGAAAGAAGGAGAAAGCTAGGTTCGAAAACAACTTGTGACTGATGAAGAATACTTTGATATTTTTAAATGTAAATAGTATGAATAATTATTTTAAAAAGTTGATATTACTAAAGGGTGTCAGCAGGTAAAAGGAAAGTAATATAATTTAGCGATACAAAATTTATTAATGTAGAAAAAAAAGGAAGTTCAAGTGGGGGGGTGTGGTCTGGACATTTGATCCAGAAGAGTTTAGTAGTGTGCCATTGCAGGTAATGAATGGAGGAATACAAATTTTGGATGTGAATATAGTGAAGAGAGGAAGAGCATTAGAGGTGGATATAAGAATTAGGAAGGAACCAGCTAACATAATAGGGTCATATGAATCATCTGTTACTATACAAACATGAGAGGTGTCTGCAAGTGTGAACATGAAAATTGTTATGATAGGAGATTTTAAACTGAAATTTGAGAAAATGGAAGGAGAAAAAAGATTGGATGATGAATCATCAAATGATAAAATGGGGGTGCCAAGGTTAGGAAAAAGTAGGATATATGCATACAAAAGGGGAATTTAAAATCAGATGCTGATTACACAGTACATTTAAGTGTATTCAGAGAGGTGAAAAGTGGTATATATTTTGTTAGGTTTTCAGATATTTTGGTGGTGTGGTATGTTTTGGGTACATAAAAGGACATAAATAAGGAGAGATAAAGCTTGTAAAGATTAACAGAAGAGAAAACAAGTCTAGAGAAATAAAAGAAATACAAAAGTTATGGGAAGAATATGGAAGCACTAAAGAACTTTATAGCAGTTGGACATTTTGTGATAGAGTTAAGAAAATATATAAACATTATTATGATTAGAAAGGTGTTTAATTAAATGAAACTAGGTTAAAAACCTAGTGCAAAAATAGGAACACTTGCTGGAAAGAACAAAAGCTATTTTTAAAGAAGGAGACAGAGAGATGAAACGAATATGGAAAAATAAAAGAAATGGCAAAGAGACAAATTTATTTCAAAGAAAAAAATGAATAAATGTTATGTTAAATTAATTGTTGCTAGGGAAGAATGTTTACTCATTGCTTCCTACAAGAGTTTACATACCAGGAAAGCAGAGTTCCTGTGATTCCGTAAAATGATATTCATTTTACAGGAGATTTCCCTGTACTTCTGAAATGAGTATATTCATCACTGTTTTCAAAGTCTGATTTCTGAAGTCCTGGTAAAGTATACACACAAACATAATACATCTGCAAGCTGACATGATTTGCTAAACATGACAGTGAACTGGTCAACATGGGATGTCTACAGATTGTGTTATTAAGGAATATTTACAAAAAGTTATGAAAAATATTACATTTCCATGTTTACATTAATAAAGCAAACATAGAATGTTATACTGCCATGCTGGAGTGGTATATTCAAACAGTAGGTGTTAGTAAAAGATGAAGTTAAAACATGGTGGGTAATGTGAAAACATTTTGAGATACAAAATGTTCTTTTGGCAAAGCAGTTACGGCTATTACCCAGCTTTTCATAGCTGTGTTACTTTCATAAAAGCTGTGTGACCTAGAGGTGAAAAAATAATGCATTCTTGTACAAAATAGTAAGGCTCACAGTGTTCCTAATGATATTTGCCATCTAATACAAATGGTTCTGTTGATTAATATTGTTCTGAAATATTGTGAAATTATTATAAACCTAACTTACATAGATTCTGCAATATCACAAAACAGCGGTGTGTTATACTCTCTTGTCACACCTAATTGGAAAGCTCTTGAATAGATGAATAACTCCCTCACTGATATTTTGGATCTATCTTGGAAACTTAAAAAGATATAAAGATTGCTTTGACCATAACACTATTTTTTGGCAAAAAAAAAATACATTTTTCTTTCACAGATATGCAGTATAAATTAACATCTACAGACAGAACTGTGATACTAACATCAGGATTTAGCACATTGCCTACCAAAGAGCTATTACATTTTACAGTTCTTGTAACTCACACTATTCATCAGATATTATAAATCTAATGAAGTATGTTTTCAGCAGAGGACTGTGGAGAAAAGCTATCAGGAAGCAAGTGGTTTTCTGGTTTAGAAGCTCTCAGAAAGCAAAGGTGCTAATTAGCCTCCAGCTGGTCATGATTAAATGAGTTAAAAAAAGAAGAAAATATAATGAAAATATAGATTAATAAAGCTGAGGAGACAGTGAGGGACAGAGAAGGAATTTTGAAGGTTGTAGAAAATATGTTAAGAGTGATATATTAAGAAAGTAATGTAGCACTGGAAAAAGGCAAATGAAAAGATATAGAGAGAGTAATGGCCCAATTCCAGAAGACTTGCTCTCAGTGTAAGCAACCATTTACACCGAGAGCAGGCTGAGAGCAGATGGATTGGAATCTGGTCCTCATACTAAGCCTGTGTATAGATAGGCCTCACAATGAAGTTAAGTCTCTGACACTGAGAGGTCTTTTGGAATCAGGGCAGCAAGGCAGACTTACACTGAGAGCTATTCTTTTGGAATCTGGCCCTTACTGCAGAGGTTACATAAGAAAAAAAACTCATTAGAAGAAATGGATAAAATATTAGGTGAAGTTAATAAAAATTTTGTAGCCGGAGAGGGCATATTGGATAATAGGTTATATAAGAAATGAATATAGTAATAAATAAATATTTTGGAAGAGTTTAATGGGAGGTTAGAATAAGGTATAGAGGAGTGAGAGAATTTTATTTATTTATTTATGTTCGGTTACTGGGATGGTCCAACTGGGCCTTGCAAGACCCCTTTTTAGTGGAGGGCTGAGGAGAAAAGCATAAAGTTAAAGGAAAAAAAACATGTATAGTGATCATCAAGTTTATATAGAAGAAGAGAGAGAGAAAATGACAGACAAAACATCAAAAACTGGATTGCATAGCTTTGTGCAGTACATAATATAAAACATTAACGAAAATTATACAGCAAAGATTATAGGAGTTGATATATAGTACAATTAAAGTGTTTATAGAACAAAGGAGATAGAAGTAAGGGAAATTACTTATACTAGAAAATGAAATTGTGAACACTACAGTGTATGCTATCAATTGAACGCATAAGTGAAGCTAAGTAACTTTTATCTGCACTTTTATCAAATAATACACGATTTAAATTAATTTGTTTGTGTTGCATTGAGGAATATCTAGCTGGAAGCTGTGACTCTGTTTTTCAGTAGGTTCCCGCCCACCCTCTCTGTTTTTGTCTTGGTGTTGATCTTGGTGGTTTTGAAACTGCCCGCCCGTCTTGTAAATTTGCACTTGGATACTTCTCCTGGGCCCATCTCATTTGCTCACTCAAAAAAAAAAAAAAAAATGTATCTGCTTTTACTGTATTTGTGTTTCTTCCTACTTTATTTTGCTTTTGCGTCATCTTAAAAGTACTCAATTGTATTTATTACTGCTTGGTGTAACTCACTCTAAGCCTTTTAGTTTAAGCACTTGGGCTTCAGACCAGTTGTTTTACATTAAGAAGGTTTGTGGTCTGCACTGTAGTGGCAGGACAGGTAGCTTACATCCTTCTAAGTTGGGAACTGCTGATTGAGGGCTCAGTGTTTGTTATTCTAAAAGTCTATTAATTCTGGTTTAAGCACTTGGGCTTCAGGCCAGTTATTTTACATTAAGAGGGTTCGTGGTCTGCACTCTTGTGGGAGGAGAGGCTGGACTCTGCCCTTCTAAGCTGGGAATTTCTGGTTAAAGGCTTATAGTGCCTGCATATTTGAACTGCTTCTTACTGAAATTGGTACACCCTGTTTGCTGTAGCATAGACTAGATCCAGGCCTGCTGAATCTAGCTTTGATTGTATAACTTGAGCACTAATCCAGGCATTCTTTAAAGTACTCAATTGTATTTATTACTGCGTGGTAGTAACTTGATTAAATTGTAACTGTGAGCTTTGGCCAACTGAGACCTACATGAGTGGAGTTAGGTAGATTTTTACCTGCACTTTTATCAAATAATACACAATTTAAAGTAATTTGTTTGTATTGCATTGAGCAATATCTAGCTGGAAGATGACTGTTTTTTCAGTAGGTCTTATACAAGTGGTATTTTCAGTTAAGGCTTGTTAAAAAACCTGCATAGCCAGTGATAAGTGGGGGTAGTTTACTTCATTGTTATTCGGTTTCTGTCTTATACAAGTGGTACAGTGAATTGTTTTCTGTTTAAACTGTGAGCTTTGGCCAACTGAGACCTACATGAGTGGAGTTAAGTAGATTTTTACCTGCACTTTTATCAAATAATACATGATTTAAAGTAATTTGTTTGTGTTGCATTGAGCAACATCTAGCTGGAAGTTTACTGTTTTTTCAGTAGGTCTCCACCCACCCTCCCTGTTTTTGTCTTGGTGTTAATCTTGGTGGTTTTGAAACTGCCCGCCCCTCTTGTAAATTTGCACTTGGATACTCCTCCTGGGCCCATCTCATTTGCTCACTCAAAAAAAAAAATGTATCTGCTTTTACTGTATTTGTGTTTCTTCCTACTTTATTTTGCTTTTGCGTCATCTTAAAAGTACTCAATTGTATTTATTACTGCTTGGTGTAACTCACTCTAAGCCTTTTAGTTTAAGCACTTGGGCTTCAGACCAGTTGTTTTACATTAAGAAGGTTTGTGGTCTGCACTGTAGTGGCAGGACAGGTAGCTTACATCCTTCTAAGTTGGAAACTGCTGATTGAGGGCTCAGTGTTTGTTATTCTAAAAGTCTATTAATTCTGGTTTAAGCACTTGGGCTTCAGGCCAGTTATTTTACATTAAGAGGGTTCGTGGTCTGCACTCTTGTGGGAGGACAGGCTGGACTCTGCCCTTCTAAGCTGGGAATTTCTGGTTAAAGGCTTATAGTGCCTGCATATTTGAACTGCTTCTTACTGAAATTGGTACACCCTGTTTGCTGTAGCATAGACTAGATCCAGGCCTGCTGAATCTAGCTTTGATTGTATAACTTGAGCACTAATCCAGGCATTCTTTAAAGTACTCAATTGTATTTATTACTGCTTGGTAGTAACTTGATTAAATTGTAACTGTGAGCTTTGGCCAACTGAGACCTACATGAGTGGAGTTAGGTAGATTTTTACCTGCACTTTTATCAAATAATACACGATTTAAAGTAATTTGTTTGTATTGCATTGAGCAATATCTAGCTGGAAGTTGACTGTTTTTTCAGTAGGTCTTATACAAGTGATATTTTCAGTTAAGGCTTGTTAAAAAACCTGCATAGCCAGTGATAAGTGGGGGTAGTTTACTTCATTGTTATTCGGTTTCTGTCTTATACAAGTGGTACAGTGAATTGTTTTCTGTTTAAACTGTGAGCTTTGGCCAACTGAGACCTACATGAGTGGAGTTAAGTAGATTTTTACCTGCACTTTTATCAAATAATACATGATTTAAAGTAATTTTTTGTGTTGCATTGAGCAACATCTAGCTGGAAGTTGACTGTTTTTTCAGTAGGTCTCCACCCACCCTCCCTGTTTTTGTCTTGGTGTTAATCTTGGTGGCTTTGAAACTGCCCGCCCCTCTTGTAAATTTGCACTTGGATACTCCTCCTGGGCCCATCTCATTTGCTCACTCAAAAAAAAAAAAAAAATGTATCTGCTTTTACTGTACTTGTGTTTCTTCCTACTTTATTTTGCTTTTGCGTCATCTTAAAAGTACTCAGTTGTATTTATTACTGCTTGGTGTAACTCATTCTAAGCCTTTTAGTTTAAGCACTTGGGCTTCAGACCGGTTGTTTTACATTAAGAAGGTTTGTGGTCTGCACTGTAGTGGCAGGACAGGTAGCTTACATCCTTCTAAGTTGGGAACTGCTGATTGAGGGCTCAGTGTATGTTATTCTAAAAGTGTATTAATTCTGGTTAAAGCACTTGGGCTTCAGGCCAGTTATTTTACATTAAGAGGGTTCCTGGTCTGCACTATTGTGGGAGGAGAGGCTGGACTCTGCCCTTCTGAGCTGGGAATTTCTGGTTAAAGGCTTATAGTGCCTGCATATTTGAACTGCTTCTTACTGAAACTGGTACACCTTGTTTGCTGTAGCATAGACTAGATCCAGGCCTGCTGAATCTAGCTTTGTTTGTATAACTGGAGCACTAATCCAGGCATTCTTTAAAGTATTCAATTGCATTTATTACTGCTTGGTAGTAACTTGATTAAAGTGTAGCTATCATTCTAAGTCTTTTGGATTAAGCACTTGGGCTTCAGATGAGTTGTTTTACATTAGCAAGGGTTGTGGCCTGCAATGTGGTGGCAGGACAGGTAGCTTACATCCTTCTAAGTTGGGAACTGCTGATTGAGGGCTCAGTGTCTGTTATTCTAAAAGTGTATTAAATCTGGTTTAAGCACTTGGGCTTCAGGCCAGTTATTTTACATTAAGAGGGTTCGTGGCCTGCACTCTTGTGGGAGGAGAGGCTGGACTCTGCCCTTCTGAGCTGGGAATTTCTGGTTAAAGGCTTATAGTGCCTACATATTTGAACTACTTCTTACTGAAATTGGTACACCTTGTTTGCTGTAGCATAGACTAGATCCAGGCCTGCTGAATCTAGCTTGGTTTGTATGCTTGTTGTTTATTTGCTTGTTATTTCCCTGAAATGCTAATTCCACCTAAAATGCGGCTTTTCAGCACTTCTGTGGATCCCTTGTGATATCTGCATTGCTTACTGTACTTATTTCCTTCCTCCTCCCAACAAATTCCAACACATGTGAGAGAAGCAACCATATAGCCAAACTGGAGGCTAAGCTCTCTCAACTCAGTACTGGCATATCCAGTCAGGAGGAAAAGGAAACCACACTCACTACAATTCCAGTCTCACGTAGACCTACCACGACAGCAAACCAAACACATAAACGAACAAAAACATACTCGGAGGCTCTAAATAAAAATCTGCCTAAGCAGCAGAGACCTCCAAAGCAGACACCCAAGCAACCGCTACCCCAAAACAAAACACGTGCAACACATAACTCACAAAGCCAGTGTGCCGAACAGTCACAGCCCTTAAAGCTAAACAACACACCTGATACACTTGTAATAGGTGACTTTATCGTCAGGCACACTGACGTCCCGCTCACCAGGCTGAACAAGGAGAAGGTCACGGTGAGCTGCCTGTCGGGCGCTAGGATCCGCCACATAACACAAGCACTCAGGTCACTCCAAGGCAAGTACAAATATGACTCAGTCATTGTCCATGCTGGTGTGAATGACCTGAGACGTACCTTCCTGGACTACATGAAAAGAGACATAGAGGAGCTCTCTGAGCATGTAGCCCAGGCCGGTATGACCCTGACCTTGAGTAGCATCTTACCTACACCAAAAATAATGCCACAATATGAAGACAAGATGATCAAATTCAACAATTGGCTTAAGTATTGGTGTCATTCAAAGGGGATCCAATGCCTGTCAGCCTGGGATGACATGCTCGACAAGCCACGATGCTTCGCTAGGGACGGCTTGCACCTATCACCCCTGTGCTTTCGGATATTAGCAAAGGCTTTTGCTACCCCCATAGTGCCTTTTTTAGGGAAGGCTCAAAAGACAAACCCACTTCCATAGGATTCACAAGGTATAAGAAACTAAGAGTAATGCTACTCAACGCCAGAAGTCTAAACCTCAAGATGCATGCACTCAAAACTCTCCTTAGCATGCAGAACATTGATATCTGTGCAGTAACAGAAACCTGGTTCAAGGCTCCCAAGAGCACCCCAGCACTACCAGGTTATACCTCATACCATGCTTTTCGGCCCCAAAAGTTGGCCCGAACCATAAAAGGAGGGGGAGTATCAATATTTGTCAAAGATACCCACACCTCCAGGTTGGTGGCACAGCACGAAGCATCAGAGACTATCCATGTGCAACTAACAGTGGGTAAAACTGCCTTCCAGTTTATAGCCTGCTACAGACCACCCTCCCAAACCCAGGAACTCCACTTGGCCTTCCTGAGAACACTGGAAAATATGAAGGTCTCTCCAAACACCATTATATTGGGCAACTTCAACTACCCAAACATAGACTGGGAGCATTACTCTAGCTCCAACACCCTATCCCAAAGGTTCCTAGAATTTATAAACTCAAATGCTATGGAACAACTTGTTACCACTCCCACAAGAGGGGAAAACATACTGGACCTGATCATCACCAACATGGGGACTCTATGCTCCAGACCAGAAGTGTAACCCTCACTGGTAAGATCAGACCATAAACTAATCTCACTGGATATTCACATCCTGACCCCACCCCCTGCCCAGAAAACCACAGTGAAAAACTTCTTTAAAGCAAATTTCACGCTCCTCATGAGGTGGAATCCTTCAAAGCCCCCGGGCCTGTGGAAAATACGGCCCAGACCGCAGAATCCTTTATAAACGTATTCTATGAACACCTTCAGGAATGCATGGATCATGCAATCCCAAATAAAACCAAGACCCAATCTTCCAAAGGCAGACGTCCTGTCTGGTGTACACCAGCCATAAACAAACTATACAATAGACGGAGGAAGCTACTACATGATAGAGCAAAATCCCAAAAAGGGAAGGCATCTCTGATCAGTATTAGCAAAAAACTACGGGCACTCATAAAATCATCTGAGGCCAGCTTCGAGAGAAAAATTGCACAGGACACTAAGGATAATCACAAGGCTTTCTTTAGTTATGTTAGGAACCTGGGTGGGAATTCCCAGATATGCTCAGAATTAGTCCAAAATGACAAAAAATACACCGAACCCACAGACATTGCCAACATCCTAGCTGACAGGTTCAGTGCAAACTTCTCCCCCCCCCACCAAAAGGGCAAATATCTATCCCAGCAGAGTGCTGCCACCCTGACATCTCAGATGCTCAGGTAAGAGCCGCCCTCTCCAAAGCAAAAAACACATCATCAATGGGACCAGATGATGTCCCAGGCTGCGTCCTACATGAACTCCAAGAAGAGCTAAACCCAAACATAAAACTACTGTTCAATCTCAGCCTTACTACAGGATATGTACCCAAAGAGTGGCGTACAGCAACAGTGGTCCCTCTCCACAAAGGTGGTACCTCAACGGATCCTGGAAACTATCGCCCCATAAGTCTGACTAGCTTGGTCTGTAAAGCTATGGAAAGGATCATCATGGACCTTATAAATAAAGATATTGGGGACCTACAGACACTGGATCCTACCCAGTTCGGCTTTGTTAAGGGCAGATCCTGCCTCTTAAACCTGGTCGATTTCTTTGAAACAGTCACCAAGGCCATTGATGAGGGGAAGGTGGTCCACACAGCCTACCTGGACCTCGCAAAAGCCTTCGATACAATACCCCACTCGGGCATTATAGATAAGCTCACCAGCTTAAATATAAACCCCTATGTCACTAGATGGGTTGCAAACTGGCTCAAGGACAGAACCCACATGGTTAGACTTGCTGGAGCCATGTCAGACTCCAAACCAGTTACAAGTGGCGTCCCACAAGGCTCAGTCCTGGGACTTCTCTTGTTCGGTATATATTTCTCAGAGGTACAGGCCAACATGGAAGGACTGTGGCTGACCAAGTTCGTAGATGACTGCAAACTGGGTGCCATAATCGACTCACCAGCCGACACAAGCATCCTCCAAAAGGGCCTCATAGAAACAGACAACTAGTGCCAGAGCCATGGCCTCAAGCTAAACGCCAAAAAGTGTATAGTCATCCCCTTTGGCAAAAACAAAGTGCCCACAAATTACCACATAAGTGGTAATCCATTAAGTATGGAAGAAGTAATTAGGGACCTGGGGACCCAAGTTGATAGCAATCTCTCATTTGACAACCACGTGGCCAAAGTGGTTAGAAAAACATTTTATATAGCCCACCTAATCATGAAGGGATTCACATCTAGATCAGGGGAGGTTATCATGCCTCTTTACTCATCCCTCATCAGGCCCATAATTGAGTACGATGCCCCTTTTGGGATGTACCTTACCAGACACCTGCAGCAACTGGAAAGACCCCAAAAGTACCTCACCAAGAGGATCAAAGGGCTCAAACTGATGCCATATGCTGCCCGGTTAAAGAAACTCCAGCTCTACTCAGTGGCATACCGCCTGCTCAGAGGCGATCTGCGCCTGACATATAAAGCCATGTCCAACCCGGAATTAATGGACATGCTGCACCTCAGAAAATCCAAATCCCATCGAGCTACGCGCTCGAGAGACTTGAACCTCAGCACTGAAATAAATAGGACATGCTGGAGGGACAGATTCATAACCCAGAGGCTAAATTCACTCTGGAATAAAATCCCAGTCCAGGTTAGGCAGAGTCCCTCATTGACTCTCTTCAAGAGGAATCTTGATGAGTGGATGGGGGATCGTAGGTTTACCCCAGGTATCACTTCTGTGTCACTGTTAGACAGAAGCACAGTATACTAACCTCAAAAAGGGCAAAGCAAAATTAATTTAAAATGGGTGGCGAAAGCCAAACACACTCTGGCTAGGCTTATAATTACCCTAGGGCAGATAGCCTAGTATGAACCTATGAACCTATGAATTCTAAGTCTTTTGGATTAAGCACTTGGGCTCAGACCAGTTGTTCTACATTAGGAAGGTTTGTGGCCTGCACTGTGGTGGCAGGACAGGTAGCTTACATCCTTCTAAGTTGGAAACTGCTGATTGAGGGCTCATTGTCTGTTATTCTAAAAGTGTATTAGTTCTGGTTTAAGCACTTGGGCTTCAGGTCAGTTATTTTACATTAAGAAGGTTCGTGGTCTGCACTCTTGTAGAAGGAGAGGCTGGACTCTGCCCTTCTGAGCTGGGAATTTCTGGTTAAAGGCTTATAGTGCCTGCATATTTGAACTGTTTCTTATTGAAATTGGTACACATTGTTTTCTGTAGCATAGACTAGACCCAGGCCTACTGAATCTAGCTTTGTTTGTATGCTTGTTTGCTTGTTATTTCCCTGAAACGCTAATTTCACCTAAAACACGGCTTTTCAGCGCTTCTGTGGATCCCTAGTGATATCTGCATTGCTTACTGTACTTATTTCCTTGTTTCACTTGAAAGAAAGTTACTGTTTGTCATTTTTGCATTTAAGTTACCTGTAACACATTGCATTTAAGTTACCTGGCACTTGCTCACTAAAGCAATTATATAAGTCAGCACTAAAAAATTAAAAGCACTACACCCTCACAAACTCCCCTTGAGTACCTTGTTCCCCATTGGCCCTTTTTTCAATTATAAAGGAATTCCCAATACTATTCTAGCATGTCCAAAGGTCAGTTGTCAATCTCCTCTCCGGTCCAGCTGGTGAATCTGGGAATCTTGAGGCAATGTTACAACTGCCTCATGTACACAGACAACCCTCTCCTCCTCCCAACAAATTCCAACACATGTGAGAGATGCAACCATATAGCCAAACTGGAGGCTAAGCTCTCTCAACTCAGTACTGGCGTAACCAGTCAGGAGGAGAAGGAAACCACACTCACTACAAATCCAGTCTCACATAGACCTACCACGACAGCAAACCAAACACATAAACACACAAAAACATACTCGGAGGCTCTAAATAAAAATCTGCCTAAGCAGCAGAGACCTCCAAAGCAGACACCCAAGCAACCACTACCCCAAAACAAAACACGTGCAACACATAGCTCACAAAGCCAGTGTGCAGAACAGTCACAGCCCTTAAGGCTAAACAACACACCTGATACACTTGTAATAGGTGACTATCGTCAGGCACACTGACGTCCCGCTCACCAGGCTGAACAAGGAGAAGGTCATGGTGAGCTGCCTGTCGGGCGCTAGGATCCGCCACATAACACAAGCACTCAGGTCACTCCAAGGCAAGTACAAATATGACTCCGTCATTGTCCATGCTTGTGTGAATGACCTGAGACGTACCTCCCTGGACTACATGAAAAGAGACATAGAGGAGCTCTCTGAGCATGTAACCCAGGCCGGTATGACCCTGACCTTGAGTAGCATCTTACCCTCACCAAGAATGATGCCACAATATGAAGACAAGATGATTAATTTCAACAATTGGCTTAAGTATTGGTGTCATTCACATGGGATCCAATGCCTGTCAGCCTGGGATGACATGCTCGACAAGCCACGATGCTTCACTAGGGATGGCTTCACCTGTCACCCCTGGGCTTTCGGATATTGGCAAAGGCTCTTGCTACCCCCATAGTGCCTTTTTTAGGCAAGGCTCAAAAGACAAAGCTACCTCCATAGGTATCACAAGGGTAAGAAACTAAGAGTAATGCTACTCAACGCCAGAAGTCTAAACCTCAAGATGCATGCACTCAAAACTCTCCTTAGCATGGAGAACATCGATATCTGTGCAGTAACAGAAACCTGGTTCAAGACTCCCGAGAGCACCCCAGCACTACCAGGTTATACCTTATACCATGCTTTTCGGCCCCAAAACTTGGACCGAACCACAAAAGGAGGGGGAGTATCAATATTTGTCAAAGATACCCACACCTCCAGGTTGGTGGCACAGCACAAAGCATCAGAGACTATCCATGTGCAACTAACAGTGGGTAAAACTGCCTTCCAGTTTATAGCCTGCTACAGACCACCCTCCCAAACCCAGGAACCCCACTTGGCCTTCCTGAGAGCATTAGAAAATATGAAGGTCTCTCCAAACACCATTATATTGGGCGACTTCAACTACCCAAACATAGACTGAGCATTACTCTAGCTCCAACACCCTAGCTCAAAGGTTCCTAGAATTTATAAACTCAAATGCTATGGAACAACTTGTTACCACTCCCACAAGAGGGGAAAACATACTGGACCTGATCATCACCAACATGGGGACTCTATGCTCCATACCAGAAGTGTATCCCTCACTGCTAAGATCAGACCATAAACTAATCTCACTGGATATTCACATCCCGACCCCACCCGCTGCCCAGAAAACCACAGTGAAAAACTTCTCTAAAGCAAATTTCACACTCCTCAAAACCGAGGTGGAATCCTTCAAAGCCCCCGGGCCTGTGGAAAATACGGCCCAGACCGCAGAATCCTTTATAAACGCATTCTATGAACACCTTCAGGAATGCATGGATCATGCAATTCCAAATATAACCAAGACCCAATCCTCCAAAGGCAGACGTCCTGTCTGGTGGACCCCAGCCATAAACAAACTATACAATAGAAGGAGGAAGCTACTACATGACAGAGCAAAATCCCAAAAAGGGAAGGCATCTCTGATCAGTGTTAGCAAAAAACTATGGGCACTCATAAAATCGTCTAAGGCCAGCTTCGAGAGAAAAATTGCACAGGGCACTAAGGATAATCACAAGGCTTTCTTTAGTTATGTTAGGAACCTGGGTGGGAATTCCCAGATATGCTCAGAATTAGTCCAAAATGACAAAAAATACACCGAACCCACAGACATTGCCAACATCCTAGCTGAAAGGTTCAGCGCAAACTTCTTCCCCCCCCTCCCCAACAAAAGGGCAAATATCTATCCCAGCAGAGTGCTGCCCCCCTGACATCTCAAATGCTCAGGTAAGAGCCGCCCTCTCCAAAGCAAAAAACACAGCATCAATGGGACCAGTCGGTGTCACAGGCTGCGTCCTATATGAACTCCAAGAAGAGCTAAACCCAAACATAAAACTACTGTTCAATCTCAGCCTTACCACATGATATGTACCCAAAGAGTGGCATACAGCAACAGTGGTCCCTCTCCACAAAGGTGGTGCCTCAACGGATCCTGGAAACTATTGCCCCATAAGCCTGACTAGCTTGGTCTGCAAAGCTATGGAAAGGATCATCATGGACCTCATAAATAAAGATATTGGGGACCTGCAGACACTGGATCCTACCCAGTTCGGCTTTGTTAAGGGCAGATCCTGCCTCTTAAACCTGGTTGATTTCTTTGAAACAGTCACCAAGGCCATTGACGAGGGGAAGGTGGTCCACACAGCCTACCTGGACCTCGCAAAAGCCTTCGAAACAATACCCTACTTGGGCATTATAGATAAGCTCACCAGCTTAAATATAAACCCCTATGTCACTAGATGGGTTGCAAACTGGCTCAAGGACAGAACCCGCATGGTTAGAATTGCTGGAACCATGTCAGACGCCAAACCAGTTACAAGTGGCGTCCCACAAGGCTCAGTCCTGGGACCTCTCTTGTTCGGTATATATTTCTCGGAGGTACAGGCCAACACGGAAGGACTGTGGCTGACCAAGTTCACAGATGACTGCAAACTGGGTGCCATAATCGACTGTCCAGCTGACACAAGCATCCTCCAAAAGGGCCTCATAGAAACAGACAACTGGTGCCAGAGCCATGGCCTCAAACTAAACGCCAAAAAGTGTATAGTTATCAACTTTGGCAAAAACAAAGTGCCCACAAATTACCACATAGGTGGTAATCCATTAAGTACAGAAGAAGTAATTATGGACCTGAGGACCCAAGTTGATAGCAATCTCTCATTTGACAACCACGTCGCCAAAGTGGTTAGAAAAACATTTTATATAGCCCACCTAATCATGAAGGGATTCACATCTAGATCAGGGGAGGTCATCATGCCTCTTTACTCATCCCTTATCAGGCCCATAATTGAGTACAATGCCCCTTTTGGGATGTACCTTACCAGACACCTGAAGCAACTGGAAAGACCCCAAAAGTACCTCACCAAGAGGATCAAAGGGCTCAAACAGATGCCATATGCTGCCCGGTTAAAGAAACTCCAGCTCTACTCAGTGGCATACCGCCTGTTCAGAGGGGATCTGTGCCTGACATATAAAGCCATGTCCAACCCGGAATTAATGGACATGCTGCACCTCAGAAAATCCAAATCCCATCGAGCTACGTGCTTGAGAGACTTGAACCTCAGCACTGAAATAAATAGGACATGCTTGAGGGACAGATTCATAACCCAGAGGCTCCCTTCACTCTGGAATAAAATCCGAGTCCAGGTTAGGCAGAGTCCCTCATTGACTCTCTTCAAGAGGAATCTTGATGAGTGGATGGCGGATCGTAGGTTTACCCCGGGTATCACTTCTGTGTCACTGTTAGACAGAGGCACAGTATACTAACCTCAAAAAAGGGTATAGCAAAATTAATTTAAAATGGGTGGCGAAAGCCAAACACACTCTGGCTAGGCTTATAAATGCCCTAGGGCAGATAGCCTAGTATGAACCTATGAACCTATGAACCTATGAAAGAAAAGAGAAGGAAGAATCGTACACTGTGACATGTCTTAGGATTATAATAATGTCAGTCATGGGAAGGTTTGAAATGTTATAGAATTGGGCAAAAGTTAAAAAAAGATATTTAAGAATGTTTAAAAAACTCAGAAGGATACGTTTTAGTAAATAGATTGCTGAGAAATACAAATCAAATGAGAATACGTTTAGGGCAATGTTGACATACGAGAAGCTTGATTTTTGATGTTGATTAATCCTCTAGTAAAGAAAATAAAAAGAAAGGGTAAGGAGGAGATAAATAATTATGCAGGGGATGAATTGCCATTTGTTATGATTTATGTTGAGCATATGAGTCTAGAAGGAAAAAGGATAGTGCAGAGAAACAATACTAGAAGTTGAGAATAGCTTGAAGGTGAGACTGAATGTCAATAAAAGTAAAAGCTAGAGTTTTGGAGCACAAGTAAAGGTGTGAAATGTTTACTTTAAGGAAACAAAAATTAGTTGTTGGATGTGATTTATGGGAAAGGAGAAAATGGTAGGAAATGGAAAGAAATATTGAATAGAGTAACATAAGATGTTAATTTATGGAGAGTATTTAAGATTTCATTTGGAAATAGAGTCTGTTTAATTAATGGTACACTTCTATGCATATTGAGTTATTTTGTGAGTGTATAGTTTACTTGAACTATAATATAAATAATTATTATGGACTTGTCTTTTTTTATGGAAATCCTGATTAGATCACGTTTAGAAAGGGTATTATATACTGATAAAAAGGGAAGTCCAGGATTGTTAAATCTAGTAATATTTTAGCATTATTTATATGTATTATTGCTTTTCTCAAAATAAACAATTATAAACAAATACGCATTACTGCCATTTATATCCCTCCTGCCGACAATACAGCTATACTAGATGATATCCTACATTGGATATCCTTAGCATTTCCACAAGAACAAATATTACTAGGTGATGTGAATGTCAGTTGGTTGCATATAAACTCTAACTCCCCTACATCTAGCATAAACTTGTATGGTTTTAGACAACTAATTAATAGCCCCACACATAATAGCAAGACATCAAATTCTCTATTAGACTGGATCCTAGTATCAGATCTCCGCAAATACTCTGTCACAGGTACAATGTCAGACTCTGACAGTGATCATTTCTAGACATCTCACTCATCCGGGTAAACAGCATATTTATAAAACAACATGAAACCTTTCCAAATTTTTACCCAGAAATGTTCATTACTCACTATCATCTATTGACAGGAACTTCCTAAAAATCCTCCACTTAGAAAATGCTGTAATTGAATTCAATACAACTTTTCTAAATATACTAGTCAGCCTTGCACCTCCTTGAAGGAAGAGACTGAAAACAAATAATGCAATTTGCCCATCCAAAAAGAGTAGAATGCTAATGAAGGGTAGAGAAAAAGCATGGAAAGAATGGCAAAAATACAAAACACCTCAATATATTGAAAACTACAGAATGCTTCGCAATCGTACTAAAAAGCAAATAATTGAAGTAAAAAAAATACTATAATAAATTTCAAAGTAATATTAAACACAACCCTAAAAAATGTTCAAAACCCATTAACAAAATCTTACATTCCAGCCAAAAATTCAACCCAAACTCCTCTCTACATAATGCATCATTTGAAACTGCAGAACAGTTCAACTCTTTTTTATAGATAGTATAACATCTCTAACCAAGGATTCCTCAACATCTAATCCCAACCCTGTCCAACAGACACATATCACCATATCTACTTTCACCTTTAAACCTGTGCCCACATCCTATATAAAACTAGTGTTAAACAAACTTAAACCATGCTCTTTTTCAGCTGATGACCTTCCAAAAGAGTACCTAAAAATAGCAGCCAGTAGCATTGCTTATCCTGTCTCAAGCCTTATAAATAGGTCAGTCCAGGAATCCCTCATTCCCTCCCTATGGAAAAAGTCACACATTATCCCTCTGCACAAAGCAGGAAATTCAACGGACATGAATAACTTTATACCTATAGCAATCTTATCTCCCCTTGCTAAAATACTTGAAAAATGTATTCAAGAACAATTGCTAGACTGTCTCCAGCAAGAACAACTCCTATCCACTACACAACATCGCTTCCATCATATAGCAATAGTACTGCCCTTCTAACCTATATAGAAACTGTCAATAAAGCTAGAGATAACTTCAAACTAGTCTCTTCCTTATTTCTAGACTTTTCTAAATCCTTCAACACAGCTTTGCACAGCAGACGTCTTCAAATGTCCTAACAAGGTCTCTCTCAGCCCACCCTTCTGTGGTTCAAAAGCTACCTGTCAGTAAAATGGCAGTTAGTATAGTACTAATCTATGAGTTTATAAATTCCAACTTGAATTTTTTTTCTTTTTTCTAATATGAATGCAAAGTGATCTTCGACACTGATCTTACATAAGAGGTTGTGACAATGGCTCATTTTAGTAATTTGTATGCCAATGTCTAGAGTAGTCATTCCTGTACAGTTGGTTTTCCCTTTTTGTTGATTTGGTCTTCCTTAAGGAAAGTGTGTA
Organism: Protopterus annectens; assembly: GCF_019279795.1. Taxonomy (NCBI): domain Eukaryota; kingdom Metazoa; phylum Chordata; order Ceratodontiformes; family Protopteridae; genus Protopterus; species Protopterus annectens. Next base: position 1,630,824,337 of record NC_056733.1, read on the forward strand.
ATGCCTTTCAGGCTGGAAAACTACATTACTTCTGTACTAGGTTACACTGTCTCTCTCTCTCTCTCTCTTTTATATGTGTGTGTGTGTATATATATATATATATATATATATATATATATATATATATATATATATATACATATGTATGTACATATATGTGAATCTTAGTAATATATGTATATATGTAAACAAGATGCATTTTGATAAAGAAACCCTCTTCTTTTCGACATAATGAATCCATTTTCTTTCCACTAAGTGCAGTGGGACCTTTTACCACCTGATCTACCACCAGTTCAGGCAGATGGGACCTCAGTTTAACTTTAACATCTCATATAAAAAGAAGTGCATTCAGGAATGCAGCAGCCATTTTATGCTGTACTGCAGAGTGAGTGTTGGTAAACTATTCTAAGCAGCCGGTGTGGGAAAATAATCTACTGTTTTTTTGATTTTCCAGCATCAAAGCTAAGTGATCTGTCTATTGAACTATTGACTCTGACACCTTTTTTTACATAAGCATAACAAGTTCCACTAGCTTCTCATCATATATCTTCTCTTACAAATTCTATTCAGTTTTTGTTGTTTCATTACATAATACCCATTGTAACAGTTCTTTTATAGATCAATGATTTCCAGGGCTGCATACAATACACAAGCAATAATGCCTAACAGGGTGTGTATTATTGTGTAAATAATGCCCGCCCAGGCATGTTATGAGGACTGATGCCACAGTCAGAGGGCCTCTACACCCCTGAAAGGCCATTATTTACACAGTAACACTCACCCTGGATGGCATTATTGTGCTTAGAGAATGGGCTGTCTGTAAAATTGTTGTGTTTTACTTACTAAACATTTCCTCCTCCTAATGTTTCATACTTGCTCTAGTATATGCAAATGATGTTTCAGGAAGCATTTTACATTCAAAATACAACATTTTTTTAAATATCCAGATATTTACTTTATTTTTTTGGTCCCTTACTCCTAAAATGTACAGTTTGTTGCCAGTCTTTGGGGAGTGAATTCACTAAATAATGACATACATTTGAGTTTAAGACTATTTCCTTCAGAAAATGTATGCTAACATGAACCCTGTTATTTAAGCAACTTTGTCATTTTATAAGAGCAATATTTAAAATCTGTTCCTATTTTGAGTCTTTGTCCATCCTTTAATGTAGGCTTTATCCAGATATCTTGAGCTAAGACATCGATTGGTATGCAAACCACTTACAGCTCCCGCTGCTGCCACTGCTCAATCGCTTTCACTCTTCACTCTCTGTCTCTCTCTCTCTCTCTCTCTCTGTCTCGCTCTCACACACGTGCACACACATACACACACATGCACATATACATAACGCATGCATACACTTCCATTTTCATGCATGCAAGCACGCATACACTCACACATGCAGGCCAAAACATAAGTACACATACACTCACACACTTTTTTCTGTTACATTTATTTTTTATACTCACTAAACAGCAAAAGCACTGATTAGCAAGCGTAAAATAGCAGCTTAATTGATCTTGCTCTCACTCTCATGCACTCATACACTGTCACACACAGACATAAACACACACACACACACACACTTTATTGATTCATTTATTTTTTTACACTTGCTAAACAGCAAAAGTCTTGCTTAGCGAATGTAAATAATGGTGACCATTTGGTTACTTTTAGTCTGAGTACCACAGCAGCTTGATATGCTGCCATGAAGCGGTGGACTATTTTTCAGCAGGCATTACCTGTAGATTAACAGAGAACATTCATTCTCCTTTCAGGGTGTTGATTTACAGGTTGCCCATTCTCTAATCCAGATAAAGTCTCTTCATCTATAATGCTGCATAGTAAGTTAATAGTGTATACAAACTATGTTGATGTCACATATTAACTAATTTAAGTTTACATGTGTAAAGATCAGTGCAGCACTTTATGATATACATCTGTAATGTAACACAAAATCTTGCCAGTAAAAAGTGATAGTTTTCTACATAATATCAGATCTTGTAAGCTTCTATCTGGCTATGGCAGCAACCACGGAACAGTGAGACAAATTAAATCTCACTTAAAATTTTCTTTTCTGCCTTAGTGGAGAATAAAACAAATGCACAATTGACAAAACTGTTGTTTCAACTATCATTGTCTTTTGGGGTTCACTCAGCCCACAGCTCTTATGAAATTAACTGATAACCTAATTTAGGTAAGAAAAGTGTGACGGAGGTAACAGTTAATGGGCCGTGTTTTTAAGTAGACTGGGTACAAAATATTATTTGATGTTTACTGGTATGTAGGTCATAGAGATTATAGGAATCTATGGAATTTTAAGTGACCACATACATTACACTGAGAACAATAGCATCTATTTATTGTTTGTACCTCTATATTTGATGGTTACTCCCAAAGAAACATAATCCTTGCCAACCAGTTCAGGCCATTGGCTGAACCTGCATAATCTTGAGAATTTATTTTGGGATGTTGTGTTGCAGAACTCATGTTTCCTTTGGGTATTGCTTAGTATTATGTCTATAAATCTATGAATCTACTGCATCAGCTCTTAGAGTGCTGGATCAAAATAGCTGTTGAAAAACAAATGAAAGCCATTTTGTTTTTCTCTGAGGTTTTGCACAAGGCAATTAAATATATTTTTTTCTTTTTTGTGAAAAACACTGAGGGGTATCAAAATGTGCAATATTTCAGATAATAAATTATAGAATGTCTATGTAATGTTATTCTGGACAGTGATTTCACTTTAAACAGAAACAGTTTTTAAAGTAGTTAGCCATCCATCTTAGCAATACAGGTGTTGAGAATATGGTGGAAGGCACAAAAAAGCAAAACATGTACCTTTAACTTATCGACTACATTGCAGGTTACCTTGTGATGTCGTCTCCTTCTGCGGAATCTGAGCAGCTCTTTGTGTTGTCGGGATATGAAGTTCACAGCAGCATACTCCAATAAAGCCGAAAATACAAACAACAAACACACAGCCATCCAGATGTCTATGGCCTTTACATAAGACACCTGTCAGAAAGGAAGAAAGGAGGACATTGTGAAAAGATAAAGAGAGAGAGGGAGGAGCATATTATAAAATGTATACTAACTGAATTCACTATCCTGAGAAAGCATTCAAATTAGCAGTAAAAAGAAAAACATGAACATTTATTACATAAAAGAACAGTTTATCTCTTCCCCCAGTTTCCACCACCTTTGTTACTTACCTCATATCCAGCATATACCTTGTATTCTCGATTCTTCCTGATAGTTATGCTTGTTGTTACACTACAGCCGTAACATTTTAATATGACTGAAGTGCTTGTTTCGTACCATTTAAAGGTCTTGAAAGCACTTTATTTATATGTCTCCTTAAATCAAGCATTGCAGAATGATGAAACTTTGGAGTTTACTAATCTGTCGCAATGCAATCATGCGAATGTTGCCACTTTGGATCTTACCGTTGACAATGCATTTTGGTATATGTATCCCCCACGAACTAGTCATTACATGGAAATAATATGTTCTTTGCATGTTCTCCAGATGGCAATTTTAACTTAAATAATAAATATACAAATAGGTATAGGTAAAGAAAAATAAAATAATGAAATTGTTTTACATTTCCTATGGCGGTGCATACATTCTCAAGAGTGGCTGATTCCTGGATGAAATGATGGCCAAGCTGGAACCCAATGGGACATTGTGAAGTAATCAGTGGGACAGTACTACTTTGCACACATTAAAGCAATAAAAATGTTTTACACTATGGCACCTGGCATAATAAAAAATCTTTAAAAACAAGTCTTGTCAGATATAAACGATTTTTATTTATCATATTGCTATGTCTAGAGTCCTTACTTTTATGCATCTTTCAATCTGGCTTGCAACACTTCTCATTTTCTAGGTTTGATGCATTGTTTTCAGTGGAATAGTACGGACCGGTTACTGCTAGTCTGTATCACTGCAGGAAACTTGTTAAATATTCATGACTTAAGAATGGCTTCACTGATTTCCTGGTTACAGAAGCCAATATCAGATCGTGCATTGAGGGGAATGGGCCAATGACCATTAACGGTTTATGATGGCAGTCCTTCACAGAGACAGTAATGCTTGAATTCCTATGCGTATTGTGTGGACTGCATACCAGGAAACATCAAGAAAAGTATAGTCCTTGCAAATACCTTGTGGGGTTCATACCAATCCTAGTGTTCCTGTACTGGGAAATATGTAGGTTTTGGGGTCAGAATGAAAAACTTGGTTTTAAAATGACATTTTTACTCTACATGCCTGAGTTTACAGCAACCTTGAGGTGAATTAGAAACATTGTACATTCATCCCTTTTCAATGGAACAGGCTTGATAGATTGGCACCTGCTTAAAAGTGATTAAAAAAACAGAACAAAAAAAGCATAAAACCAAATAACATCCAAAGTGATTTTTATCAGCTTTCTTACAAAGTAATATGAATAACTAGCCATAGACAGGATGACTGTAACATTCTGATAGTATAACAGTTGCTCAGCTTCAGCTGTCCGTAAAATGAATAGTATTTTAAACTGACCCTGTAATTCTTCTTTAAATGGGCAAAAATACAAAAAAGTTTTCCCCCTCTTTTAAGCAAGCAAATGTGAATAACTTAAAACAATAGCTGATAGACTGTACTGATGTAAAAGCTATTAACTTTTCAGCTGGCAGTAAGGCACAGTATTTTCTGAGAATGTACCTTGTCATATGGTACAGAGTTATCTGAAATTACGTTTCTTAAATGGTTTCTTCTTGATTTT
>NC_056733.1:1630834108-1630899108 GCF_019279795.1 Protopterus annectens
ATACTAAACTAGAAGAGAGAGATGGTGCTCTGAGTCTGACAATAGCTCAAGTTCAAGTCGTACGCCCAGTCAATGGAGGAACCAGTTTGGGGGGGGGGGGTGAATATCTTAATGCTGACTCATCCATCCAGTGGGAGAGCATGGGGTTCCTTGACTAACTATAGCTCCAACTAGAGGCTAGATTTTCTGGTTCGGGCAGACAGAGTAAACGCGGAGTAAGGTTATGTCACGGATGCAGACGATGCATGTGGTAGCGTGCATATAAGTGCCCTGATGTCATTGGCCATCCTGCCCAAACAAGAAAAGCTTCTCCCACAGTTGGAAAGGTGACCTACTAAAGCATCCTTGTTTGCTTTTTGCCTTGCTGTGGAAACTGAAGAGGGATCATGTGATACAGCAGACAGTGGGTGGTAGGTAAAAACAGATGTGGAAAAATGATTGTATCAGAGTGCTTCAATACAGTAGTTGTTCAGCAGTCATTTTACTTCAAAACATGAGGTAGTTTTATATATTCCCTGTAATTATGAGAAGTCTGCATTTAGTTCATTGGCACTTTCATGTTATACCAGAATACCATTAACTGAGCTTTATGTTTGCTAATACTGAACAGTGCAGCCAAAGTAATTTCAAGACTGATGAACCTTAATGGTAACAGTATTCTTTATTTCTACAGCTGAAAGCCCTCAGATTTAACATATTGAAAGGTATGGGGTATGGAGGTGCAGGGAGGCTTGCTGCCTCTTCTAAAAATATTTGTTTTTGCATTATCTAGTTTGAATTTCTGTGGTTGTTGCCACTGGTTTTGTGACATAAGTGAGTGGGAATTTTTCCAGCAGATGTATAGAAACAAATTCATAATATTACTGCAAATGGGCAAAATATAAAAAAAATTATTATTCTCCCATATGTTAAAGAAACACGTTAAAACTAAAGCAGACATCAAACCTCTATCACTGCAGATATTTTTGTGTTCAGCTTTCAGCAAGCTGTAGAAATTAGAGGTGCTTCATTTACAGTATACTTTTTACTGCTTTTTATGGAAAGAAAGCAAGAAAGAAAATCACAACTCATTCTACACATACAGTATATTTTTACAACACTAAAAAAATGTAAATCCCTTCTGCCAGTGAGGAAGCAAGCCAGATGAATGGGATACATGAATTCCATTGTCTCGGTAAGGTATTTATTTACACTATGGGAGAAATTGTAGAGTAATTTCTTTTGAATGGTGAAATATTTCATAAAAAAACTCATACAACCTCTTTGTAGTCCAAATCCTTTGGATAATATTGGTAATATACTAGTCTGAAATGCCAAAAAGTGCATTATTGCAACCTTTGGGAAATCATCTATCACAGGGAACTAGCACATTGACAATACATCTGTAAGAGTTGACCCACTTGTTCATGATTTGGGAAATATGTGGATAGTAACCTAACTTTTGACAAAGATATATCTATTGTTTTAAGAGCGCCCTTCTGTATTGCACAACTTATAAACAAATGGATTGTGTCTAGATCTAGGGATATCATTGTCTCCATTTAGACAGCCCTTATTAGGCCAGTCTTTGAATATAATGTCCCCTTTGGCCTGTATCTGTCCATACTCATGCAACAACTGGAACATTCACAGAAATACCTTACTAAAAGGATACAAGGCCTAAATAATATGTCCAATATGGACTGACTCAAAGCCCTGTCACTATACTCAATATTCTACAGATTACCAAGAGGTGATCTGTGTCTGGCATAGAGGGCATCCTACGACCTAGTACTGATGGATTTACTGTAATGGCATCAGAAATGCTCAGTCTAGAGATCCAAACCTCTTATGAAACATCAGCAGAATGGTTTGGAGGGATGGGTGTGATTCACAGAGGATACCAGTGCTATGTAACAGACTCCTCATCCACATAAAACAAAGTTCATCCCTGTCCATTGTCAGGCACAGCTTAGATCAATCGATAGGAAACAAAAAATTTAACCCAGGACTGATTTGACTACTAATGGACAGATGCAGCTCCTAAAGGCTTTATCCTATGCATGGGCCCCCTCAAATTATCTATTGTATGATCCTAGTTATTCTCATTGAGGTATTGTGTAATTAATGACCATGGGATGGGTAAGGCCAATCTATAACCAAATGGGGATAGGTTATTTCAAGCACAAAAAGTGAAACTGGCTAGGCTTAAAATGGTCTACAATGGCAGCTAGCCTAGTACTTCCCTATAAACCTATAAACCTATAATACTTTAACTGAGGTCCCATCTGCCTGAGATGGCGATAGCTCAGGTAAATATAAATGATCCCACAGTACTTATCAAAAGGAGTAGGGGATTTCTCCAGTGTCATGACCAAATTTCACCTAGTTAGTAGGAGTACCATTAAAAAAGAAAACAGCTTAAAAACACAAAGAATAAGTTAAATAAATTTCAACAAGTGTTTGAAAAATTGCTTCATCAGAAAAAACAGGTAACCATTTGAAATGTTGGGATTTGTTAGACAGTGTCCCAAAGCATATAGAATGAATCGCCAAAAAAACTGACTTACATACATTAAGTCAAAGATTACAATGTACGGGAATATTCCCTTTTCTCTGAGATATGGAAATATGGTAATCCTGGCGTTAGTGAGTATATATGTGCGTGTGTGTGTGTGTGTGTGTGTGTGTGTGTGTGTGTGTGTGTGTGTGTGTGTGTGTGTGTGTATATATATATATATATATATATATATATATATATATATATATATATCTACAGTGTATATATATATATATATATATATATATATATATATATATATATATATGTATATGTAATATATATATATCTATATGGATCCCTATCGTATGATAGAAACCTCATTTGACTGAAACTCATTTGACTGAGACCATAAGACTGAAATTTCAAGAAATTTCAAAAGACTGAAAAGTCACTTGACTGAAACCCATAATACTGAATTTCAACATACTAAATTTTAAACTGGACCATATAAAACCAGACTAGGTTGGGGGGCTATGCCCCCCACATGCCCCTAACTATATATACTAACTCCAGGATCGCACTACAGTGGGGAAAATGGCATAGTATTGGCAGCATGTAGACTACTGTAAGGTACGGGAAAGGTATATGTCCTTTTCCCCACTGTAGTGCAATCCTGGAGTTAGTATATATAGTTAGGGTGTGTGTGGGGGGGGCACAGCCCTCCACATTGGGGGTGTGGGGGGCTTAGCCCCCCACCTAGTCTGGTTTTATATGGTCCAGTTTACAATTTAGTATGTTGAAATTCAGTATTATGGGTTTCAGTCTTATGAGTTTCAGTCTTTTGAAATTTCAGTCTTTTGAAATTTCAGTCTTATGGTTTCAGTCAAATGCATTTCAGTCAAATGAGGTTTCTATCTTATGATATGGATCCATATATATATATATCAAATTTTGGGATGAGTGGAGGGCTCCACCCACATCGGGTGTGCAGGGGGTCCTCCCTCTGCAAAAGGACGTACTTGAGATTCACTCTTCTACAGTTTCAGTCTTATTTTTCTGTGTGTCAGCACTCTGCTTTTCATGCCAACATTTCAAAAGGGAGCTGATGAAACATCATATTTACTTAATGAAGCAATTTTGTGAAAGTTTATTAGTTGTTGAAATGTATTAAACATATTCTTTGTGGTTTCCTGAGCTGGTTTTATGTTTTTGTTGTTTGTTTTTACTTTTATTATTTTTTTTGCGCATAGGTATGAAAATCATCTTTGATCTTCCCTGAAAAGTTGAGCCTAATGGGACTAAGCTAGTCAACAAAGAATGTGTGTATGCATAAATAAATGAACAAATAAAATAAAAATCCAGTTTGAATGATCATTGTATAATGATGCTTATAAGAGAGTGATCTGCAAATTCACTTCAGTTGCTGCAGAGTTGTAGTTTTCTTCCATCAGTGATCATGGAGCTCTTCTTAAAATGTAGGGTGGTTGAGTGGGCGCATCCTTCTCTCCATATGAGTGTGGGGGATACTGTTATACTTTCTTTCTTTTTTAACCAGGTAAACTCTCTTGACTCAAGTATTGCTTTTCAGGGGTGATGTGGGTTCACTCTCTGGTTAAGTGACTTGTTGAGAGTCACACAGTGTGCAAGTAGAAGCCATAGGAATCAAACACAAGACTAGAGGATGAAACTTGTTAACAGCCTGAAGTCTTCACCCTCTGAGATAAACTGTCAGATGCTTTGCTTTATGCTGATTTATTTCAACGAATGCCATTTTATCCATTTTTTATTCAAAAGGTTTTGCTGAAATCTCTTTTGAGTATATCATGAATTATTTTTAGCTGTAATCAGCGAAACACATCTCATCAGTGAAAACATATTGCACACTCACTCAGCCTCACACACATCACTAACACTAACCTAAATGTACAAACACAACAAACACTAGACCTAACCTGCAACTAAAACCACTCCCCACTCTACTCCACATAAATCCAGGAAGCACACTTACCTCTTTAAAAGACTTCCAGCTCTGAACAGCATCATGGAGCTGATAACGTATGCCCATAAACAGGATGCATTACCAGCTTCCTGAAAACTTCACAGTAAAAACTGAGCACACTAACAAAATGAGTAGCCTCTATACAGCCATTTACATGGTTGCACAGGGGCTCTGTAAACACTTCTGCATAGGTTGCTGTGAACTTGGGGATAGCAGGGGCATTGATTTTTGACAAACTATCTCTTAAGAGGATGTAGTTTGCTTTGGAATAATTGCTGACAGTTACAGGGTTTGCTGGGATTACCAAGCTGAGTTTTATTTTGAAGGTGACAGCTTTGTGGTCCGACCTTACCAGTGAGGATGTGACACTAGGGGGTGTGTAGCACTCTGCCACACTGGTGTGTACCAAATCCAGTATATCTGAACCTCTGATGGTTGTGTACAGTATCTGGTCAAGGGTATTTGTGTTAATACAGTTCAGGAATTGTTGTGCCTACATGTATGTGTCAATGTATGTTACCCAGTCTACAGAGGGGTAGTTAAAGTCTCCCCATGGATAGGGTATTTTGTTTAATGGTAAGTGTTTCCAGTAGGTCTAGGTATGAGCTATGCGATTCTTGGGACATAGAGAGTGTCCTGTAGCTTGCCAGAATATGGTATGGGACTATGTCTGTGGTGATTTCCACATGAATAAATTCCAGGGCATTTTCCTGCTTAACTAAGCTAGAGATATACTTGTTGCTAATGAAGATAAAGACTCCTCCATTTTTTGTCCCTGTCTGTGCAGCTGGTGGTCTAAATGTGTGGAAGGCACTGTAGATTTAAACCATGTTCTGGTAATGGCATAGATATTGCCCAGAGTGACGTAGGCTTGTAGGGTGTGGAGTTTCTTGTTTAGGCTCCTAGCATTGAGCTGTAACACCTTTAGGTTTCTTTGGGTTTTATTTGCTATGCCAGTAGGTTTATCAATTTGGCATTGTCTAAAAAGGCTCTAAGGGGTGGCTAAAGTTTTAGGCAATATTCAGAAGCCTAGTGGGCACAGGTGCAGGCCATCATTTGCAAAGTAATATGGTTTATTAACCATGTACTCCATGCTGACAAATATTGAATCCCTCTGAAAAGACACCGCAAACTAAGCCAATTATTAAAGTCAATCATTGCTTGTTTATACTGTGGTATCATTCTTGATGAAGGTAGAATGCTAATTCCACAATCACAAAACCACAATGGAAGGGAAATATTACACACAGTGCTATTATTGAAATTTGTGAGTCAGCTGCAGCAGACATTGACACTTTGTGCTTTTGACGGTAATGTTTTTTGAGTTAGTATGAATCTAACAAAAGTGAATTTCAGAGTGTTATTTGGAAAGGGGTAGAAGAGTAATCCTCCCAAAAAAACATTATTGAATGAATTCCTAACTGAATGCTGGCTCAGTTGTACCCCTCAGAGAAGTGCTGTAAAATCTGGCTGCTGATTCTGAAGGTTGAGCTGCCCAAAATGTTTTTCCTACCCAGGCAAACTTGGCCATGTTTTAATTATTTTAATTATTGCATGCTACGCTGTGTTGAACAGTCATTTATTTATTTATTTATTGCATTTGATTACCGGGGTAGTCCACTGAGCCAGAAGAACCCATTTTCAGTGGAGGCCCGGGGAGAAAAGCTCCCTGCCACATTCACAGCAAAGAGTCAGTCTAAAAACAAAGCTGAACTATAAGTCTGAAGTGAGTGAAATAATTATTTAACTAAGATTAAAAGAAATGCGTGAGAAATATGGTTAAATGACAAATGCTGGTGAATTTCTCTTACCAAGTAGTTTATTTAGGAAACTGATGAAACTTTGCTTACCAACGATATGCATACTGAATGTACAGAGCGGTTGAAAGAAATATATTGTGGAAAAGTTTGTCACATCATGAAATATGTGGTCATGAATACTGGTGAAAGAAATTACCAAAGCAGGATATATGAATCAGTATTAATAAAATATGTTAAATTCTCAACCTGAAAAAAAAAAAAAAAACTTGCTGTACTTTAAATGAAAAAGTAAAAAATATTTGTGAACCACTGTGGTTTCAAGTACCTAATGACTTGAGAAAAAATACCGAACGTTATCTCATACAAAAAATATTGCTAGTATATGCAAAGTATGAAAATTTATGAAGAAATACAACCCGTTTGTGTGTTCTAAAGTGAAATTTAGCAGTGTTGGCTTGAGGAAAGATAACAAGTGTATGGAGTGCTAATTGTTCCCAAGCATCCACAGGTGATTTAGAATCTGGCATGTCCCAAGCATCCATAGGTGATTTAGAATCTGGCATGTCCCAAGCATCCATAGGTGATTTAGAATCTGGCATGTCCCAAGCATCCACAGGTGATTTAGAATCTGGCATGTTGCAACAGCACAGAAAGTATGCTGCTTGCAGCAACAGTCAGTCATCACCTCTTTTACTTTATGAAGTGTCCTGCATTTAAAATAAGTAACACTTGATGACTACTAGAAGTTTGGAGAATGCTGCTGTTAAAGCTAAAAGAGAGTTGTGTTCTTCCTGAAACACACTGTTGGTGGAAAGTTTGGTGGAGAGCTCTTCTCATAGAAGCATAAGCATAACAAAGCACAGAGAAAGGCAGAAAAAAATGTCTTATTTTTAAAAAAGAATGTATGTTTTGATAAGAAGGTATTTAACTCCATCATGTAATAAAAGTGTGCGCCTCATACTGCAAAAGTAAAGTCGTCCAAGAAATGTCATCTCCAGCCATTGCAGAAGAAATGGCAAATATCTTAAGAATGGCACACTATGGTGACAATGTTTTATTTACATTTCATTATTATTTACATATTTTATCACAACTATTCTTTTTATGGGTTACCTGGGAGAAGTGTCAGAATGGAAAAATGTTTAGTGTTTTACATAATATTCTTTTGTTAGAAGCAGAATCCATATTGTTTCGAGATGGATCCTAACAGCTTAGGCCTGTGCTGAAGTTTTTCTGCTGTCTTGATGCTTCCCAGTGTCAGTGAGAATAGTGCCAACATGAACAGTACCAACGTTGGAGATCAGAACCTGTGCCTAAGAAGGAAAGGCAAAGATAAAGGGTCTGCAAGTTTTACATGCAGGCATTTAGTTTTAATTGGTCAATGGCTATAGTTTGATAGATAAAATATTTTCTCAGAAGCTTTTATAGTATAAATTTATTACAATTGCTTTGTCTGGGGAGACAAGACCTTTATTGCTTAGTCTCCCACGTACATATGTACTCTTACAATAAAGGAGATCATTCTATTCTGCTGAACTGTATGGCATAAAGTTATTTTTGACCATTACAGTTTGGGGCAAAGAAGTCTCAGATTTCAAGTTGCTGCAGAAGAAATAATTTTCTGGGCCCATATTTGACAGGTTTTCTGTTAGGTATATTTCTGTTGTGTCAGCTCACAGTTACATTTGCCCAACTTCATCAGAAGCCAAAATCTCTATAGGTAAGTTTTCTCACATGTCTTTTCAGTTAATTAGTTATGGTGGATCCTTGTATGAGAGCAGGCGACATTATACATTTGTATGGGAGCAGGTTACGTTATACATTTCATAGGTTCATAGGTAGGTACTAGGCTATTGGCCCTAGGGCCTATATAAGCCTAGCCAAAAAGGTACCCTGGCTTTTGCCACCCAAAAAAATTATTTTCCTGTGCCACTGTCAAACAGAGCCATAGAAGTGATCCCCAGGGTGAATTTCCTATTTCCCATCCAATCATCAAGATTTTTCTTGAAGAGTGCTAATGAGGAGCTTTGTTTGATATAGATAGGTAGTTTGTTCCAGAGTATGGGAAGTCTCTGGGACAGGAATCTATCCCTCCAGCATGTTCTGTTTATTGAGATGACAAGGTTTAGGCCCCTAGAGCGTGTAACTCAGACGGATTGGGATTTCTTTACGTGTAGCATGTCCATCAGCTCTGGGTTTGACATAGCTTTGTATGTTAGGCAGAGATCGCCACTGAGTAGGCGATATGTGACGGAGTACAGCTGGAGTTTTTTGAGATGGTCTGCGTAGGGCATCTGTTTGAGGCTGGTAATTCTCTTTGTGAGGTATTTCTGCGGCCTTTCCAGTTGCTGTAGATGTCTCGTGAGGAACATACCAAAAGGAGCATTGTACTCTATAATGGGTCTAATGATTGACAAGTAGAGGGGATCAATGACCTCTTTTTTTCTGGATGAGAAACCTTTTGTGATGAGGTGTGCCACGTAGAAGGATCTCCTGACTACTGTGAAGTGATTATCAAAGGAGAAACTACTGTCCACCTGTGTCCCAAGGTCTCATCACACTTATGGTGTTAAGTAGACCACCACCTATGTGGTAGTTCATGGGTACAGAGTTTTTACCAAAGGGGATGACAATGCACTTTTTGGCACTGAGCTTGAGGCCATGGCTTTGACACCAGGCCCTTTTGTAGGATGTCCACATCGTTAGGAGTTTCGATTATGGCTCCTAGTTTGCAGTAATCTGAGAACTTCATTAGCCAAAGACCTTCTGTGTTAGCCTGTACTTCAGAGAAGTAGATACCAAACAGGAGACGACCCAGGACTGAACCCTGTGGTATTCCACTTGTCACTGGTGTGAAGTCTGATTTGGAGTCTGCTACTTTCACAGTGTGGGTTTATCAGACTTATAAGTATCTAGGCTAATAATTATGGCTCAGTTTGCATGTAGCAAAAAGTAGTGTTTGGCAAAATTATGAAAAAGTAGTTAGTCAGAATTACAGCAAGGGCATAGCCAGTGAGTAATAAAATGTTACTGAGTCAGGATTAGAGCAAGGGCATAGCCAGTGAGTAATAAAATGTTACTGAGTCAGGATTAGAGCAAGGGCATAGCCAGCGAGTAATACAATGTTACTGAGTCAGGATTAGAGCAAGGGCATAGCCAGCGAGTAATAAAATGTTACTGAGTCAGGATTAGAGCAAGGGCATAGCCAGTGAGTAATAAAATGTTACTAAGTCAGGATTAGAGCAAGGGCATAGCCAGTGAGTAATAAAATGTTACTGAGTCAGGATTAGAGCAAGGGCATAGCCAGCGAGTAATACAATGTTACTGAGTCAGGATTAGAGCAAGGGCATAGCCAGTGAGTAATAAAATGTTACTGAGTCAGGATTAGAGCAAGGGCGTAGCCAGTGAGCAATAAAATGTTGTCTGAGACATTTTTGAATTGAATTAGTGATGGTGCTAGAGTAAGGTCGGCAGGGAGGGAGTTCCAAGTTTTGCCAACAGAGTTTGGCAAAGAGGGAGTCCCCCGCTGAGTTGTTGGTTTTGAATGTTTGGACCAGTAGTCTGTTAGATGATCAAAGTGGTCTGAGGTTACTATAGGGGCTAATGATGTTTTTAAGGGCAGGTGTGTTTTCAGGTTGATTGAGTCCTTTATATGCAACTACAAGTTGGTTGTATTGAAGTAGGCTCAGTAATTCAAGCCACCCTAGCAGATTTAGGTTATGACAGTGGTGTGTCCGAAATGCTGTATCTGTGGCAAATCTAGCAATGTGGTTATAACAGCTTGAGAGCTTGTTAAGGTCAAATTTGTTCAGACTGGTGAATCGTGGGGAGGCATAGAGAAGGGTAGAGAGTAGGTGGGAACGAGCAGTGGCGGTTCTAGCAAGTAAGAAAAGGCTTAATTTTGTATAGGGAGCCAAGTTTTTTATTGATGGTTTTGATAGTTTGGCTCACATGCATATCAAATTTAAGGTTACTATCTACTATGACATCTAGGAGTTTAGTTTGGGCTTCTGGGGAGATAATGGTGCCATTATTAGATTTAATGGTAAAGAATAGTGGTGAGGACCTCCGAGTGTGGGGAAAAAAGTAGCAGCTTTGATTTGTTAGGGTTTAATATCAGATGATTATTAGAGAGCCAATTTTCCACAGTATTAAATGTATTCTGGGACAGTGTTAACAGTTCTGCCTGGGAAGTGGCAGAGCAGATTTGTATGAGAGCAGGTTACATTATACATTTGTATAAGAGTGGGATACATTATGTAGTATGAAAGTGGGTTATATCATTGTATGAGAGCAGGTTATATTATGCATTTGTATGAGAGTGGGTTTTATCACAATCATATGAGAGTGGGTTTCAATATATATATATATATATATATATATATATATATATACACACACACACACACATAGAGATTTTGTTATTTTTGGGATTTAAAAGTGGACCTATATATATATAGATATATATATATATATATATATATATATATATATATATATATATTTATATATTTGCATGAGCGTGGCTTCCCTTATATTGTATGAGAGTGTGGATTTTACTGTATGTTAGTGGGTAATTTTTCCTTTGTATTATGATTACAACAGGTGTGTGTTGGAATTAAAAGAGACAAAGACTGGAACTTAGACATATGCTTAATAAGTATGGACAAGAAAGCTATAATTCTATGGTGAAATAGCCTGAACTCACTAAAAAATGATAGGTTACTTCAGTTCCCTGAGGGTGGAACTTTTGACAAAGCTACTTTAGAAAATCGCAAAAAAGCAATTCAAACAAAAAGGAAACAAAGTACTTGCCTCTTGTTGGTTAGACTCTAAGAATAAGGAAAATGAAAAAGAATCTGTAGTTGCAGGTTTAAAATATAATTCTGCTAGATTAATATCACAGCTGCAGGCAGCTAACGGAAACAGAACATACATTACAGAAATCTGCAGGATTTAATTCATGTGGTACCTGGGGACTTTACCCTTTCCAACAGTCATCAAAATTAAAGATAACAAAACCTGGTTCTTCTGATGATGACTGGTCTCCCGTTCCTTCACCCCTTATCCCCTTATGACCATTCTGCTTCTTATGAACCATATAGCCCTCCATCTTTGGGACAGCATGTAGGAGAACAATGGCCTGAACATAGCCCCTCACTCTATTTCCTCTGATACCTCCCAAGTCACTTCTGGTACTTCAGCCCACCCTCAAGGTTATATTTATAACTCTAGATTCTGGCAACAGTCACAACATCACATTGTTTTAAATTCCGCTCAAATGTTACTGAAAATTGTAAACAAAAGTAAACAGTTTGATCCAAAACATAAGCACATCAATGGAACAAAACAAAATACAGAGACAAATTAGAATGATTTGGTAATAAAAGCGCCTCCTCTACCAAAGCAAATAGTTTAAAAAATTAAAAAAAATGATTATACAGTTTCTGATAATTATTGGTAGAGAAGAATACAAGTGAAAACCATCTCCCAAGCAAAGTTCAGAAGATACATTAACTTCTGATTCATCTTCTCATTATGATACCCCCTGCCACAACCACATCATCTAACTCTCAGATTTAGCCTTTGAGAGAGATCCCTAACTGTGTAGCAACCTGGAATAATGATGCCGAGCTTACTATAAGAATAGTCTGCCCACAGAATGTAGTAGATTTTCAAACAACTATAGACTTTCTGCCTCCCATTAAAACACATGCAGCCAAATACGCAAACATTTTGTAAGGGTATGTACAATTACAAAATCATACATTTGAAGACTTACAGTCAGTTTTAAAAGCTTCCACTCTTTCAGATATGCTTAAAAAATACAGGAAATGTCAGCTATAGGTGAAAATTATTCAAAACATACAGATGAGGGATTTGTAACTGCGAGAGATAATTTATTAAAAGCAATAACTCTGGCATGCCCCCACCACCTAACTGGGCATGAATTAAATATATTGTGAAGAAGGAAAACAAGTCTGTCAATGTGTACTTACAATGCATGATAGATGTGCTTGAGGCTTTTTCAGAATGTCCAGAAGCCACTGAAGGAGCGACAGCCAGTGGATTGTCAGCAGCATTTGTAGAAGGCTTATTAGTAAATATACAAGGTCAGATAAAAAAAAGGTTTGTCTAAATTGGTCCAGTTTAGGTATTCATGAAATTGTTAATCAAGCACAATATATAGCAGACAACAGTGTCAGAGAGGGAAAAGGAAACAAAATAAATTATTGGATGTTTAACTACAAAAGTTTAATACTGATTTACGGGGAAAGGGGTGTGGCATGAAAAATAGAGGAGGTACAGGTAGATTCAGATTCTTTCAACTGCAAGCCCCAGGAGAATGCCACCTACTTCACCTCAGACACAGCAGCATGAGTCATTTATTAGTCCTTGTTTTAGTTGTGGTCAAAATGGACATTGGCTTAATGAGTGTCCATTTCTGCAACCAACAACCCGTCTTTTCAGCCTACCAGTCAGGCTAATGTCCAAACCTCCACAACAAGTGGAGAAACAGTCTTCAGCTTGCAGTACCTCGTGGCAGCCACCAAAATGGCAGCAACACCAATAGAACAGCCATGAACAGGATACACAACTATTTCCTTTGGAACCAGTGGATGAGAAAGGCCCCTTTGTTAACATTACAGTGTGTAATTCCATTCTTAGGTTCAGAGGTTGATATACAAGTACTAGGCTAGCTGCCCTTGTGGGCCATTTTAAGTCTAGCTATTTTCCCTTTCTGTACATGAAATAACCTATCCCATTTGGCCTCACCCATCCCATGGTCAATAATTATATATTACCCCTAATGAGAGTAACTAGGAGCATTCTAAAGATAATTACAGAGAACCGATACATGGGTAAAGCCTTTAGGAGCTGCCTGTGTCCATCAGTAGTACAGAAGGCAGTTCTGGGGTAAATTTTCTGTTTCCCATGCATTGATCTAAGTTGTGCTTGAAAATGGACAGGACTTAACTTTATTTTATGTGGATGGGGAGTCCGTTCCATGGCAGCGGTATCCTCTGTGAGATATACCTATCCCACCAAACTATTCTGCTGATGTTGCATAAGAGGTTTAGGTTCCTAGACTGAGTATTTATGATGCCATTTGAATCGCTGATATGCAGTACATCAGTAAGCGGTCAAAGGGTGTCTTGTATGCCAGACACAGGTCACCTCTTAGCAGTCTGTAGGGTACAAAGTATAGAGACAGGACTTTGAATCAGTGCATGTAGAAAATGTTGTTAGGCCTTGTATCGTTTTAGTAAGGTATCTCTGTGGGTGTTCCAGCTGTTGCATGTGTCTGGACAGATACTTGCCAAAGGGTGAATTATATTCAATGATTGGCTTAATGAAGGCTGAGTAAAAGGGTACAATGACATCCCTAGATCTAGACAAAATCCTTTAGTTTATAAGCTGTGCAATACAGAAGGACTTTCTTACACCAATAGACACATGTTGGTCAAGTGTTTGGTCACTGACCACATAAGTTCCCAAATCCCAAACAACTGGGTCAGCTCTTAGGGGAGTATTGTCAATGTAGTAGTTCTCTGGAGTAGTTGACTTCCCAAAGGAAACAATAATGCATTTTTTTGGCATTTAGTCTGTCAATTATTTTGGCACCAGCTATTTATCTGAAACAAATCTTCCTGCAGGATAGCTAAATCATTTGGGAATTCAATGACTGCTGCTAACTTGCAGTCATATGCAAACTTAGTTAGCCAGAGCACTTTGGTACTGGCTTTCACTTCATTAAAGTAGATGCCAAACAGGTGTGGTTCCAGCAGAGTATCCCAGGGGAATCCTCTGGTGACTGATCTCTTTGTGGAGGTAACTTACCCTATTTTGATTATCTGCACCCTATCTCTGAGTAAGTTTGTAATTCAGTGGGTGACATAGGAGTTTATTCCAAATTTATTTAGCTTTTCTACTGTGCATGAGTGGGTAATTTATCAAACACTTTGACCAGGTTGAAGTATGTGGTGTGTCCCATTTTGCCTTCATCTATTGCGATGGTGACCTTTTCAAAAAAATTCACCAGGATGAGGAAGCACATCCTGCCCTTGACGAATCTAAACAGAGACAGGTCCAATGTTTGGAGGTTCCCTATGTTTTGCTTAATTATTTCCATGATAAGTCTTTGCATGGCTTTGCATATGAAGCTGGTCAGAATTATGGGTCTGTAACTGCCTAGGTCTGTGGAAGGTCATCCCTTATGCAAGAAAATTGTTGTAACTGTTCTCCATTTGCTTTGTACAAAACCTGTATGGAGGCTGAAATTGAAATGTGTTGCTAGGGGTGTTGCTAAATCATGCTTCATGCTCTTTAAGATGCATCCAGTGATATTGTTAGGACTCATTGATGGAGTATTTTTAGCTTCTGATAGCACTTTTAGGACGGGTCTTGTGTGATAGCTAGAACGAGCCAGTTTCAGTTATATCTTGAGTGGCAGACAGGAGGGACAAGAGTAAGGTTAGAGCTAAATTTATCTACCAGTAGGTTTAATATATCTTCAGCCTCAGTGTAGGTAACATCGCAGTCCTTTTTTTGAGGTTTTCTTACTGACTCAGAAGCAACTCGATATATGAAAACTTCATCTAATGAGAAAAGCTTCCCACTCAACACAAAATCAATTCAGGATGTTATCTCTGGGATTCTTTGGATTAGCCAGAGACAAACTCTGTGCTAACTAGAATAAGCCAATTACAACAGCAGCATGCTTTTGTTGTAGGAACATCTTAGGTAGAGATTTGTTGTGCAAATTGCAGTATTTAGATCAGAACAGACCTCAGGTAAAACTGATCTGGAGGAACTTGAAGCTGTTCCTTCTCAGCTGAGGACTACACAAGACAATGGGGTAGGATTCATAAGGGATGCAGAACCACTTAGAGTTAAATTTAAGTTTTATGTCTTTCTACCAGTTGTAGTCCAGTGCTCTTTATCAATAGAGGAATCCTGTGCTCTTTATCAACAGAGGAAAATAAAGGAACTGAGCCTGTCATTTCTGCATTACTCCAGCAAAAAATAATAGCTCCTACTAGAAGCCCATGTAATGCCCCCTTATTTTACTGATTAAAAAAACAGGCAAGGACACTTGTAGGTTTGTACAATATTTAAGACCAGTTAATGCGCTATTAGTGCCAACTTTTCCTGTAGTACCTAATCCAGGTACTATATTAAGTTCTATTGCTCTAAGAGCTACCACCTTTTCAGTGATAGATATTTCTTCTGCTTTATTTTCTATTTCAATTCATCTAGACAGTCAATATTTGTCTTTACTTACAGATGACAACAATATGCATGAAAAAGGTTACCTCAAGGATATGTAGAGTCAAATACCCTCTCGTCTAGAGAAATTAAGAAACAACTAGATAAAATTAAATTTCTCTGTAAGTCTGCCTTAATACAATATGTGGATGATTTACTTTTAGCTTCATATTATTAGTCTAGCTGCTGATGAGATATTATTTTTCTTTTGACCAAGTTAGCAGAACTAGGATTCAGATTTAATAAGGTATAGTTGCACAAGTCCAATATTTAGGACATCTTATTTCAGAAGGTTTCCAGTAAATTTTACCTTAATGCATTACTGTTATTCAAGCTGCACCATGCCCTGCATGAAAACAGTTGTGTGCTTTTCTGGGATTGACAAGTTATTGCTGACAATAGATTTCACATTATGTGGAAGTAATAAAGCCTTTGTTAGAATTATTGAGGAAAGATATCCTTGAGCCCTTACCCAGGCAGGAACATCATGAACAATCTTTTATCCAGCTGAAAACTTTACTTTCAGTTCCTCTGGCTGTCGGGTTACCTGATTATTCAAAGAAACTCTTTGCTGTGAAAGAAACAAAGTAATGTTAGGATTATTAGTACAGCATAAAAATGATGGTTTTTGACCTGTTGCTTTTACAAATCTTGATCCTGTAGCTGCAGTCCCTCCTACTGCCTTAGGGCGTTGACTGTGACAGTACACATAGTAGAAATGGTGGCTGCCCTAACTCTTGGACATGAGAATTTTGTGGCAGTTCTACAGTCTGTAGATGTGCTGTTACTAGGAACTAAAACACAGTATCTGCCTGCTTCAAGATTGTCTAATTATGAATTGCCTTTGCTTAACAAGTATTTTTTGCAGATCAATAGATGTCCACCTCCTAACCTTGCTTCTTTAACTCCCGCAAAAGATAAAGATGAACCCCATGATTGTGTCTTTGCGGTTAATCATGCGCTTCCTCCTCGATCATATTTAAAAGATGTCCCACTACCGAATTCTGAGTTGCTTTTATTTGTCAACGGATTCTGTGTCTGAAGAGAAGATGGTTCATTAGAAGCCGCATTTTCTATGTGAACAGCAAAAGCAAACGGAGTACTACTGACTATGCAATTGTATGGAAATGTGTCTGCTCAAATAGCCGAACTTGTAATCATTACTTAAGCATACAAATTAGCAAAAGATAAAACAGTAACGATCTTTACAGAATAACTTTGCGCCTATGGGGTAGTTCATTTATTTTGGGACACTCTGAAGAAAGAGAGAGAGAGAGAATATATTGCATCAGCAGTAACTCTTATTAAAAATTCTGTCATTGTTAATGAACTGTTAATTGCATTATTACCTGGGGAAATAGCTATGGTTAAGTGTGCTGCACATAAGATTGATGATTCTTACATTTCAAAAGGAAATGCATTTGCCGACATGGTGGCCAGACAAGTTGCATTGTCTTTACCTGTTCAGGCTTCATTTTTGCAGCAACTACAAATAAAATTAATGCACCTGTTTCTTTGCAGGAAGTGTTGCCTTTTCAAAATCAAGCTGATGACTGTGGTCTGAAAAGACTGGAGTCACTCCCCAAACTCACTGTGTTTAGTAGCCCCATGTACTTTTTTAGTTCAATTTGTTTGGGCCTGTAATTTACCTTCTCATTTGGGAAAAATGCATTACTAAGACAAATTTTGACTAATTGGTATGCCCCTTACATTTCCAAAATCATTCAGCAGTTTGTAAATATATGTAAAGTATGTGCAGAGTACAATGCGTCAAAAATTTTTCTCATCGCAACTCAGTCTTTGAAAAATCTATGGAGAATTTTCTGTGGTGTACAGAAGTATTTTATTGAATTACCACAATGTCAAAAATTGAAGTATATTTTAGTAATTGGACATGTTATTTTCTGGATGGGTTGAAACATACCCCTGTGCTAAGAATGATGTGACTACAGTCACCAAGAAATTGTTGCAAGAAATCATATCCAGATTTAGTATTCCTTGTATTCAGTCAGACAGAGGCATAATTTTACAAGTCAGGTAATACAAGTGTGCAAAGTAGTAACCATTTGAACCACTACAGCGAGTCCTGTAATGTGGAGACCGAATGACAAAAAGAAGGACTTACATATACTAAGTCTGAAATGTAATTTCTCTGAATATTCCCTTTCCTCTGAGGTATGGCGATTTCAGAGTTGGTATATATAAGGTCAGGAGGTAGGGTGGGAATTATCTCCTCCATGGTGTATGCAGGGGGGCTTGCCCCATGCAAAAAGAAGTTTTAATGAGATGAGCAATTTTTGAGATTCACTCTTCTCCGAGTTTTCAGTCTTTTTTTTAATCTTTTTGGCGCACGGCATTTTGATTGCTGATATTTCAATAGTTTCCATGTAAAATCATGAATGTGAACATGCAATACTATTACCTGAACAGATCCTGAGCTTCAGGAATTGTTGCGAGACTGAACCAGACTAAATAACAGAATTGCAGAAAGTTGTGTGAGGAAACTGGTCTTACATGGCCAGAGATGTTGCCTTTAGTTCTATTTAATATTTGCAGTGCAGTTAGTATCCCTAGAAAATACTGTCCCTATAAAATTCATTAAAAGCCTAGCCAAGAGTTTGGTCCATGTGCAGACAAGTCAGCACCAAAGGTCCCTGTCCAGTAGGGACACAGGTGCAATCCCAGAGGTGTATTTTCTGTTTCCTATCCAGTTATCCAGGTTGCGCGTGGAAAGGGATAATGAGGTACTCTGCTTGAGGTGGAGAGGGAATCTATTCCAGATGGAGGAGTCTTTGGGACACAAATCTGTCCCGCCAACAAGCCCTGCTGATGTCACAGAACAGGTTGAGGCCGTGGGTTACTTGAGTGGAGCTTGACTTGCAGATATGCAGAAGTCCCACCAAGGTGGGGTCTGAGACTGCTTAGTATGCCAGACAGAGGTCACCTCTGAGGAGTCTGTATGAAACTGAGTAGAGGGACAGGGCTTTTAGGCAATCTGTGTAGTGTAGATGTTTGAGGCCTTGGATTCTTCTGGTGAGGAATCTCTGTGGTCTCTCCAGCTGCTGCATGTGTTTGCGAGGTATATGCCGAAGGGGGCATTGTACTTAATAATTGGCCTTATAAGGGAAGAATACAGGGATGTTATGACCTCCTTGTCCCTTGATGAGATACCCTTACTTATGAGGTGGACCATGTAGAAAGCTTTCTGTATAATGTCACTAGGCAGCAACACTATTGCCCAGTAATTTGGAGTTAGAAGATGTTGACAAATCCATTTTTATTTATTGCAGGTCTCTTGCTTCTAGCTTACAGATTATCATACTCCAGCAGCAGCCTGATCCTGCCTGCTGCCATAATGTCTAACCAGGAGATTTTGTAGTCATCAGATCCACTCATAGGATTTCCACCAATTCAGGACACAGTATGGACTTTGTTTTGGAAACTGATATCACATGAGATGTACCACCCTTGTTTGCAAATTTTTGAGAATCCTCTCCAGCCCAGCCTACTTGATATTCGTATGGACTTATCTTTGGAACAGAAGTGTTGGTATTTATCTTCCTTCTATTGCAATTCTTCCTTTCATCAGAAGTCATTTGAACTGTAAGTACTGAACAACCTTTTACCAGAAATTAGCATTTTGTTAAAACTGAGCAGTGATTACCAGACAGGCATCCTAAGTTTAATACTTTTTTGCTGCTTTGCAAACTTATGCCAAGACAATGAATGTTAATAACTGTTGGGTGTGTGCACATATACCAATAGTGCATGTTGGGGGCAACCCATTATTTCCAGTACCAGCATCAGAAACAGAAGTAGGAACAGCATTTGGAACAATTTCATTGGCTTAAAACAAAAAGAGCAGACATAATTCTTGGCATAATGTTACCCTGTTTAGACTGGTTCCACTTCAATTATTGGTGAATAAGAAGGGGCACATTTGTTATTTTAAAAATGGAACACTTACTTTTGGGTGGAGTAACTGCAATATTACCTGGTGAATATATAATGGGGCTGGGGGACACAGCATGGCCATGCTGTGTGAGTTTTATCATATATGTGGAAACCAAGCTTACTCCTGGTTACCAGCAGACTGGTCAGGATGTTGTCATATTGGTTGTGTTATTCCAGCCATTCGACATACACAGACTTTACCCAAAGGGAAGATTTACAGTGTTCACTGAAAGAGGGAGACAAAGGAGATTAAAAATCCATTCAGGAAGATAGATGCTTCCTGGGTTTATCATAATTTAGAAAAGACTGCATTCAAAGGACTGCCACATATGGACTTCGGTGAATACTTTATCCCAGGAGAAGGTATTTTCTAGCCTATGTGGTAGTAAATTCAATTTGGGAACTGAGAAAACTACTTAAATTATTAGAAGTACTTGAGCAATGCAAGTTTTAAATCAATAAATCAGGGTACTATTAAAATGACTGCCATTTGTAGTGTAGTGCTGCAGAACCGAATGCTGCTCAGTTTTACCTTTGTTTCTAAGGGTGGTATGTGCGCATTCATCCAAATGGAGTGTGACTTGTTTATACCTTATAATGAGCATATAAAAAGTTGTGGAGTTGTCTTACAATAAAGAATCTGACAGCTCTCAATGGTATAGTTGCCAAATCTATTTTCTTGATGGGGAGGAAGTATTTTAAAATTGTTCATGCTTATTGCTATCATTATAGGCATTATTCTGTTTAAAATATTGATTACGAAGCTTCTTTAATCATTAAAAAAGTATTAAATTTCAGAATCTGCATATTAAAAATACAGATGAAAAACTGGCACTGAACATAGTTGAAGAAAATCATAATGAGGAAGAGGATAGTGAAGAAAGTCTGTTAAGGAACTTTGGATGAATGTATACCCATTTGTCTGAGAAAGAAACACTGAAATTGAAAGATATTCAAATTATTGTTTTAGTCCATCCAAAAATAGATGTGTTTATTGCACATAAAACTATTTTTGCTAAGTGTATGTACAAGAGTTGTCCATGTCATGGCCAAAAAGAAACATCAATATGAAGTCAGTTGAACTTCACATGCAAGTAGCAGATCATGAAATTCAGAAAAATATATAGTCAGAAAGAAAATAATCACTTGCATTTCTTGAAGTGGATTCTTTGTGCCGGTCCCAAGCCTGGATAAATGGGGAGGGTTGCGTCAGGAAGAGCATCCGGTGTAAATTATGCCAAATCATACATGCTGACAACAGTACAGATATACATACCGGATTGGTCGAGGCCCGGGTTAACAACGGCCGGCACCAGTACTGTTGGCCAACAGGGTGCTGGCAGAAATTGGGCTACTGTTGGCCGAAGGAGGAGAAGAGGGGGAAGGCATGCCCGAAGGCAGGTAAAGGCTAGGACTGTGATAGTGAGGGTCGAAACTTTGAGTGTTGGCAGTATGACTGGTATAGGGAGAGAGCTAGCTGATATGATGGACTGAAGGAAGGTTGATATATTGTGTGTGCAAGAAACCAGATGGAAGGGGAGCAATGTTAGGTGTATCGGAGGCGGGTTCAAATTGTTTTATAACGGTGTGGATGGAAGGAGAAATGGCGTAGGGGTTATCCTGAAGAAACATTATGCTAAGAGTGTTTTGGAGGTGAAAAGAGTGTCGGATAGAGTGATGTTTATGAAGCTGGAAATTGATGGAGTAATGATGAATGTCGTTAGTGGATATGCACCACAAGTTGGGTGTGTGATGGATGAGAAAGAAAATTTTTGGAGTGAGTTGGATGAAGTGGTGATGACTGTACCTAAGGCTGAGAGACTGGTGATTGGAGCAGATTTCAATGGGCATGTTGGTAAAGGGAACAGAGGGGATGAGGAAGTGATGGGTAGGTATGGTGTTAAACAAAGGAATGCAGAAGGTCAGATGGTAGTGGATTTTGTGAAAAGGATGGACATGGCTGTGGTGAATACGTATTTTAACAAGAAGGAGGAGCATAGGGTGACATACAAGAGTGGAGGAAGATGCACACAGGTGGATTATATCTTATGTAGAAGGACCAGTTTGAAGGAGATAGGAGACTGTAAAGTGGAGGAAGGGGAAAGTGTAGTTAGGCAGCATAGGATGGTGGTTTGTAGGATGACACTGGTGATCAAGAAGAGGAGGATGAGTGTGAGGGCAGCACCAAGGATCAAATGGTGGAAATTGAAAAAGGGTAATTGTGAGGTGGAGTTCAGGGAAGAGTTAAGATAGGCACTGGGTGGCAGTGAAGAGTTACCGAATAGCTGGGTAACTACAGCAGAGCTAGTAAGAGAGATGGCTAGAAAGGTGCTTGGTGTGACATCTGGAAAGAGGAAGGAGGACAAGGAGACCTGGTGGTGGAATGAAGAAGTACAGGAGAGTATACAGAGAAAGAGGTTGGCGAAGAAGAAGTGGGATTGTCACAGAGATGAAGAAAGTAGACAAGAGTATAAGGAGATGATGTGCATGGCAAAGAGAGAGGTGGTGAAGGCTAAGGATAAGGCATATGAAGAGTTGTATGAAAGGTTGGACACTAAGGAGGGAGAATGGCTAGACAGAGGGACCGAGCTAGTAAAGATGTGAAGCAGGTAAGGGTGATAAAGGATAATGAGGGAAATGTACTCACAAGTGAGGAGAGTGTGTTGAGCAGATGGAAAGAGTAATTTGAGGGGTTGATGAATGAAGAGAATGAGAGGGAGAGAAGGTTGGATGATGTGCAGATAGTGGATCATGACATGCAGTGGATTAGCAAGGATGAAGTAAGGATAGCTATGAAGAGGATGAAGAATGGAAAGGCTGTTGGTCCAGATGACATACCTGTGGAAGCATGGAGGTGTTTAGGTGAAATGGCAGTGGAGTTTTTAACTAGATTGTTTAATGAAATCTTGGAAAGCGAGAGGATGCCTGAGGAATGGAGAAAAGTGTTTTGGTACCGATTTTTAAGAATAAGGGTGATGTGCAGAGCTGTAGTAACTACAGAGGGATTAAATTGATCAGTCACAGCATGAAGTTATGGGATTAGTGATCAGCAGTATGGTTTCATGCCAGGAAAGAACACTACAGATGCAATGTTTGCTCTGAGAGTGTTTGATGGAGAAGTACAGAGAAGGTCAGAAGGAGTTGCATTGTGTCTTTGTGGACTTAGAGAAAGCATATGACAGGGTGCCTAGAGAGGAGTTGTGGTACTGTATGTAGAAGTCGGGAGTGAGAGAAGTATGTAAGAGTGGTACAAGATATGTACGAGGGTGGTGTGACAGCGGTGAGGTCTGTGGTGGGAGTGACGGATGCGTTTAAGGTGACGGTGGGATTACATCAAGGATCAGCTCTGAGCCCTTTCTTATTTGCAATGGTGATGAATAGGTTGACAGATGAGAACAGACAGGAGTCCCCGTGGACTATGATATTTGCAGATGACATTATGATCTGTAGTGAGAGTAGGGAACAGGTGGAGGAGACCCTGTAGAGGTGGAGATATTGTCTAGAGAGAAGAGGAATGAAGGTCAGCAGGACTAAGACAGGATATGTGTGTGTGAATGAGAGGGAGGATAGAGGAAGGGTGAGGATGCAGGGAGTAGAGGTGGCAAAGGTGGATGAGTTTAAATACTTGGGATCAACAGTTCAGAGTAATGGTGAGTGTGGAAGAGAGGTGAAAAAGAGAGTACAGGCAGGATGGAGTGGGTGGAGAAGAGTGTCAGGCGTGATTTGTGACAGACGAGTACCAGTAAGAGTGAAAGGGAAGGTCTACAAGAGGGTAGTGAGACCAGCTATGTTATATGGGTAGGAGACAGTGGCATTGACAAAAAGGCAGGAGTCAGAGCTTGACGTGGCAGAGGTGAAGATGTTAAGATTTGCACTGGGTGTGACGAGGATGGACAGGATTAGGAATAAGTATTTTAGAGGGTCAGCCCAGGTTGGAAGATTTGGAGACAAAGCCAGAGAGGCAAGATTACATTGGTTTGGACATGTGCTGAGGAGGGATGCAGAGTATATTGGGAAAAAGATGCTAAGGATGAAGCTTCCAGGTAATAGGAAAAGAGGAAGGCCTAAGATAAGGTTTATGGATGTGGTGAGAGAGGACATGCAGGTGGTTGGTGTGACAGAGCAAGATGCAGAGGAGAGGAAGAAATGGAAACAGTTGATCTGCTGTGGTGACCCCTAATAGGAGCAGCTGAAAGAAGAAGACGATTTCTTGAAGTGAATTTTACACAAGTAGACGATTTTTTAAAACTTGGTGTAGGAGTTTGGCATACGCAAAAGATCTGTTTATTAGGAAACTTAATAAGGAGTAAGTATTCCCATTTCCACAAATAAATAATGAAGAATTAGAGGGACTCAAACAGTTTGTTGCTCCAGTGGAGAAATATTTTAATGAAGATGGTGAAAGTGCTAAGTCGAACTTGAAGGTTTTATTAGTGTGTGCTTTTGCTACATTAAAGGACTTTTCCATTCATCACAGACTTTGTGTTACATTTTTATTGCAGTTGTGAATCAGGAAATTGACAGGTGTTTGGTTCTTTCTTGATGTGTGGTCACTTAGGATTTGGCCTCTTGGGTTTCTAGCAGAATAAAAGAAATGCAAAGATTATATGGTAGATTACTTAACAGTCTTTATACTAGTACAAAACTTGAAGAAGAACTCAAAAGATGCGATGGCTGTGTTAATATTGTAGCTGAGTATGCAGTACCTAGAATGTTAACTTAAAAAGGCAAAAAAATGAGACTGAAAGAGTCTCTGTTCAAAAAGCAAAATACTGTTTAACACAGTTCAAGGTAAACACTAATGTTTCTGCTGCAAACATAATAAAGACATTTGAGAAATTTAAAGCTGTGATAACTGTATCTGAAAATTGAAAGAGATAGTTTAAGAGAAAAAAAGCTAATCAAACAGCAGGAATTTTAAATGAAATGTACATAAACTGCATTTGATGCCCAATTGGATTTTAAATTAGATAATAATAATTATTATTATTATAAGAGAATTCATAATACGAGAAAATTTGATTTTCCAGAAATAGCTCAGAGCAATGATTTTATTAAAAAACATTTATTTTGTTAGGCTAGCACACAATATTATGAGACTGTCCTAACACAAAAATGCATGATTTGCCTAAGGAAAACTGGACTGGAGTACTGCCTCTATGGCTTTGTAAACAGGAGAAGCTGGTTATAACAGATGACTATTGTAGATTTCCTAATACAGAAACTGTTTCAAACATGTCAGCTAAAGTCATCATCCCATTAGAAGGCTTTGCAGCTATTTATCATTTCTGATGATAGCCTTTCATTCAGCACTCAACGGGTCAAACATTACTAAGAGTGTCAGGCTATACACAGTGCAAACAAAATACCAACATGGCCGTAGGCGAATGGAATTGCTGAATTATGCAGAATATTACTAAGATCATAATAAAAAAGGTAGTGAGAGTAATTTCCTGGACACAGCAACTAAATAGCATGACCAAAACCTAAAGGAGTTAATTCCATTCTAGACATTATAGGCATTCTCCCTGTACCCCTTCCATTCTACTATTCATTTATGACTTCAGGAACATGATCAATGTGGTTTTGCGAAGGGGAGACAAATATATGACAACATTTAAAAGAACAATAATGATCGAGAGGAAAGCAGAATGTAAGAAAATACCACTATTGTTCATACCTCTCAACCTCTTAATGCAAGAAATCTGGACAAAGCCTAAAATAATGGGATAACAAAGACCCCAAAATGGGGACACATTTTAAATTTTGACCTTATAAACTCAGAAAGCTGATAGAATAACAGGATATGTGTTAGCATGGATTTTATGAAGTCTGAAACTCAAATGTATGTCCTCATTTGGTCATTATTTAATGCCTTCAGTCCTCCATGATTTGCCAGAAAACCACAGATTTTATAAGGAACAGACCACATATTTGAGACAAACAAATGGACATTCTGCAAAAATCTGTACATTTGAGAGGTAGGCTGTTGTTGGTGGGTCTTGATGCAGATAAAGCATTCTACACAATAAGCTGGGATTTATGAGGAGGCCAATGGAAGCATTTGCAATCCCTGATACAATAATAAGGTTAATTAGGAGAATATATGAGGGATCCAAAGCAAATATTAAAGTGGGAGGGTTCCTCTCTGATTTGCCCTCTTTCCCCTTAGTTATTTGCATTATATTTTGAGCTCTTGTCAAAAAAAAAAAAAAACAACTCAAGTGACTCAGAAATTCAAGGATATAATTGGCATGGTAATTAAGAAAAGTTGGCTTCATTTGCAAATGATACTGTTTTGTACCTGACAAAACCAGAAAAGGACATCTCAGTGTTGTGGAACTTTTTGAGACAGTTTCAAGTATTTTCAGGAGTACAATGCATCATTTAACATATGCTTGACTAGGCACTTACAGCAGCTGGATCAGCCTCAGAGGTTCATTGCATAGAAAATACAGGGTGTAAACAACATGAACTATGCAGATAGACTAAAAGCCCTATCCCTTTACTCTGTCTCCCACCAACTATTAATGAGTGACCTATGGCTGACCTACAAGGCACTCACCAATCCAGCCCTGATGCAGCTGCTAAATATCTACATGTCAAACAGGATGGGGTTCACCCAATCTAGAGATCTAAATTTAATCAGCAACTCAAACAAAACATTTATTTTATTTATTTATTTTACATTTGTTAACCGGGGGTGTCTGACTGAGCCGAAAAGGCCCTTTTTCAGCAGAGGCCCGGGGAGAAAATCTCCACAAAGAAAAATTACAGATACATTTAGTTATTTAGACATGATCAGTATATACACAAATTACAAAAGACATGTTTTTACAGTGGTATGCGGCACATCAACAGTTACAGTGGAGCGAACAAACAAAAAAATATTAATTTAAAAATAAAGGTAATTAATAGATTTTTGGTGTACAGCTGAAATTTGGAACATAGGTAAAATACATACATAGTACACAGGTACGGTACATACATTGTAGATTAGCCAGTGTTTGTGAGTAAGACTTGAAAACTATTATCAAGTACTCTAGATTTAGTATGTATACCTTATCCTTTCACTAGCCTGGGGAGCAATCATGGCACTGCCAACTTTGCTTGAGATGTTGCCTGCTGAGGTCTTTAAAGGAGGCTTTGGATGATGTGTTTTGAATGCTAGTGGGGTCAGAGTTCCATTTTTTAGCCACTGAACTACTATATAGCACATCTCCAAAGCTACTGTAGCTGTTAGTGACTTCTAATAGTAGTTTGCTTGATGATCTAAGAGGCCTTTTGGCTGAGTGATGTTGTACTAAGTTTTTGACGGCAGGACACTTACTGGGGAGGTAATAGATCGAATGACAGAGGCAGAGCTGATTGTAGGTTAGGAGGTTGGGCAGTTAAAGCCAGTGGAGCTGTCTCAAAGCAGTACAGTGATGAGTTCTATATGAGTAATTTGCAGCAAAGTGGGCAATTTTGTTATAGCAGGCTTCCATTTTGCTTAGTTCAGTTTTGTTGAGATTAGTCAGAATGGGAGATGCATAGACTAGGGTGGATAGAAGTTAGGAGCGAGCAATGGCTGATCTTGTGTTGTTGGTAAGAAATGGTTTGATACGGTAGAGTGATCCCAGTTTGGCATGTACTTTTTTAATAGTTAAGTTGAAATGACTATCAAATTTTAGGTGGGAGTCTATGGTTATTCCCAACAGCTTAGCCTGTGCCACTGGAGTGATTGGAGTAGCATTGTGGAGTAGATAGGGAATTGACTGTTATCAGTATTTTTGTTAGAACTGGTTATAATCATAAGCTTTGGATTGAGGATAAGTTGGGCTTTGGTGAGGTAGTTTTCAACGTCGGAGAATGCTAGTTGAGTTGTTTGCAGGAGGGTGGGAATGTTTTGTGCAGCACAGATTAAAGTAGTGCCATCTGCATACTGAATGATAGATGCATGCTATGTGGAGGTATGGAGGTAATTTGTGAAGACTGTGAATAGTAGTGGTCCTAAGATAGAACCCCGTGGGACTCCTATAGTTATGGGCAGCTGAGGAGAGAGAGAATTTTCCCTTTTCACAGCTTGGTACCTGTCAGGTTAAGTAGCTTTGGAACCAGGTAAGAGTGGAATTTGATAGGTGATATTGGTTTAGTTTGTTTAGCAGGATTTGGTGTGAGACTGTGTCAAATGCTTTGGACATATCCAAAAAAAGAGTTGACACCTGTAGGCCTTCATTTTTGAGACGGTTTACTGTGTCTGTGAAGCAGAGGAGGGCTGTAGTGGTACTATGGGCAGGTCTGAAATCATGCTGAGTAGGTGACAGGATGTTGCTGTCTGGGAGATAGTTTAGCATCTGGGTATGGATGCATTTTTCTAGGATTTTGGCCAGGGGGGAGAGTAAAGCAATGGGTCTGTAGTTATTAAGTTCAGTGGAGGTCCCGCCTTTATGTATGGATGAAACATAGGATATTTTCCAGAGTTTGGGCACATAGTTTTCAACAATTGATCTGTTTATGAGAGTGGAGACTGGGATAGCAATAGCATCTGCTGTGAGTTTCAAGAAATAGCTGGGGAGTAGGTCGGCTGCTGTTGATGAGGTTTTTAGTTTGGAGAGCATGCTTTTGATTGAAGTGGTGGAAACTGTTTTGAGGGTAAAGCTTGTATTAGTGTTATTTGTGTTGGGGGGGATAGTGAGGAAGGAACTGTCCTGTGATACTAAGGATAGAATTGAGTTCACAAAGTGGGAGATGAATTGTGTTTCGATGGGAACTTTAGTGTCAGGGGTGGTTGGTTTGGGGGTAGCCTTTTGGGTGGATTTTAGTAGCTGGTTTACATTTTTCCAAAATTTTTGGGGGTTGTCTTGGTATTTAGTTTGTAATGTTGTGTAGTAGGATTTTTTGTCCAGCCTAATGCATTTTTTTGCATGGTTGCACAGTTCTTGGTACTTAGTTAGGCTTTGTGTTTCTTTGTTTTTTTGATAGTAAAGCCAGGCACTGTCTCTTGACTTGAGGATTTGTTTGGTTTCTTTACTGAGCCAGGGGTTTGTAGAGGTTCTAACCTTGATTTTGGGCAATGGAGCAACAGTGTCTAGGTGTTGTAGAACTGTTTTGTTGAAATATGCTACAGCCTGGTCAAGTGGGAGGGTTTTTAGGGGGGTCCAGTCAGTTACAGAGTAAAGTGTTTCTAGTGGATATATAGTTAGTGGTTTTACATATGCTTGTTCTACTATGTATAAAGTATACTATGTTGTGGTCATTTAAGGTGTCTGGGAGACTGCCTGTGTGAAGAGACAGATACGTATCTCAGAGATTGCCCCTTATTTGGAACAGGTTTCCTATTCACATTAAGCAAAGCCTTTCCCTGGCCTTCTCCAAATACAATTTGGATCAATGGATGGGGAATCATAAATTTACACATAGGGTAGTGCCTATGTCCCTTATGGACAGGGAAAATCTATAAGATACTCATTGCATAGGCACAAATCCATGCCATCTTCTTGCCCCTAG
The DNA here is from genome assembly GCF_019279795.1 of Protopterus annectens. Classification (NCBI taxonomy): domain Eukaryota; kingdom Metazoa; phylum Chordata; order Ceratodontiformes; family Protopteridae; genus Protopterus; species Protopterus annectens. The sequence goes on from NC_056733.1 coordinate 1,630,863,063, forward strand.
GGGGCCATATATTTTGGGTAAAATTGTATAATATTGTCTAGGCTTGTAATGACCCTTAAACCGTTAGTCTAGTAATCTCCTATGAACCTATACAATTAATGAAGATAAAGCAAAGGCTATAGTTGCAGACTATGCACCCACACATGAATTGGTTCAGCAATACCCATACTTATGGGGACACAGTTAAATGAAGTGTTTGTATGTATGAATTAAAAATGATTCTGTTATAGCAGCTAAGGATATGAGGGAAGAGACTAAACAAAAGATAATACAAAAACTGAGAAAGTGGAAGCTCTTATTTATGGATAGGGATAGCAAGATACAAGCAGTGAAAATGTTTTAGTCCTTTAGTTTTATATGCATGTCAGGCATATTTTTATCAACCAGAGGGGAAGTTGTGGACAATAATAAAGACTTTAAGGATTTTATCTAGGAGGGGAACAGGGCAATAGTCAAGTGGGATACGTTTATTATTCCAATAGAAGAAGGTAGTTTAGGATTACCTGATTTGAAGAGATATTTAAGAACTACATAGTTAAGGGTCATATACATAACACAAGCAGAAACCTAGAATTCAAAGTAGAAGAGATGATGATAAAGTGCACGTGTGTGTGTGTGTGTTTGTGTGTGTGTGTGGGTGGAGGGGGATTCAAGAAGAGAGAGTGGGATTTTATATGCTGATCTTTAATAAAATAACAGAAAGTATTCAAAGAACTAAGCCAACACGAGAATGGAGCAAGGAGATTTTGACTATAGATATGATTGCAATTAGGGGTACAGAGATTAGCCAAGAGGAAATTAGAATTTACTAGATAAAACTGACAAACGAACCAAGGTATTTAGGGCAAATAACTAGAGAAGGAAAAGTAAAAGAAAGGGAAGAGGTCAAGAATACATTTGGACTGCCAGCCAGAGACTGCCTTCCTTGTCATGGATTGATATTAGAATATAGGCAAAAAGAAAGGGCTAGAGGAATCCTAAGTAAAACACCTGTTCTGTTACAGTTTTTGTTGAATCAAGAACAGAAACTGCTGTTAAAAATGCATAATTAATAGGGCATACAAAATATTGCATTATAACTGTAGGAATCAATCAGAGAAGATTAGAAAAGTTTGGGAAGATACATCGGATAAGCAATTTACAAGGAAACAATGGGAAGACATATGTATGGCTCCCAAATATGCAACTAAGTCTAGAAGTTTTAGAATTTATGCTAGAAAGTATTTGCACAGATATTTTTATGTCCCATGCAGACAATAAAATAATTTTTTTCTAAGGTAGATGGCAAATGTTGAAGGTGTGATGAGGAAGAAATAGGTAACTGGGAACATATGTTTTGGGGGTGTAATGAGTTGGCAGAATTTAAACATTTCCTAGAGACTACTCTGTCAAAAATATTGGGTGACCAAATGGGTGTAATTAAAGAAATTATTTTTGAGGTGGGATAACGGATCTGAATTGCCTAGACATAGTAAGCAATTACTAGAAAATGGAAATCAGTCTAAACCAACTGTATTTGAAGTACTGAATATTGTAACTGAGATAAAATACTGGAAATCAGATCTTTAGAAAAAGGGTAGGAGCAAATTACATAGAAAAAGTTGGAAACTTTGGGAACAATACATGTAGAATAATGTTTTGGGTGAGGAAGAGTGAGAATTAAGGGAAGACAGGAACTGAGAAATTTATGTAATGTTGGATTGAAGATAATTATACAAAAGAATGTATGTGATGTATGACTCTTATAACTGGGAACCTGCTAATATGGATTGTTTTCTTTTATATAAATGTATGTTTGCCTATGGCATAATTGATACTAAAATAAAGATGTTAAAATAGAAAAAGGAAAACGAGGAGGATGTCAGCGCAGTAGGTTCAGTGAGGGATGAAAGCAGACTAATGTGACAAGGAGGAAATTATTTTAGCATTTAGTGCTGAACTTTGTGCAGTCACATTAATTTATTGAGGCTTATGGTTGAGACAGAATAAATTAGGCTAAAATATCACAGTTTGTAAATAATTATATGTCATTTGTATATCAAACTGATTTATACAGATACCGGTGCTGAAAATGTACTTGTGAGGTTTGTCTGCGTTAAAATGTATCAACAGTGTACACTGCTGGAAGAAAAAGAAATGTATGTGTATTATTGTAACTGAATTAAATGTATACATTGTAACAGCATATACTGGAAGTGGAGAGGTTAATCTTAATCCACCAGAATGTGCAAAATATATCTGAAATCAAACTACTTTATGGATTAAGCCATTAAGATGTTATCCCACAGGTTTGAATGGAGTCAGAGACATGATGTCTGGGCTAGAGAATAGTTGGTAGTTCATGTAGGAAGAGTGAAATGGTTTTATGGTTTTATGACTTCCAGCAGCTATACCATATCTAAGTAAAGCTCTATGTGTATTGTAGCACATAGGGGCTAAATCCTGGTAGCTTCTAGTGATGGTGGATAGAATGGGAAACAGTGTCAGATGGCCAGATGTATGTGATGTCATTCTGTACAGAAATAATGTTTTAATATTAGAGGAGACTGAAGCCTCAGCAGCATTCTGTATTCTTTCTTGGATAGGTGTTATTTTTAATATTTCCTGTGACTGAAAGTCTGGTGTTTACTGTAAATAGATATTTAGTAGTTTCATGTTCAACATTGCCATTAGTATTAATAATAATAATAATATTAATTTCACTCAGTATAATTGGATCTTGAGCCTTAAATAATTCTAATATAATTACTAATAATAAATATAATTGGGAATTAAGCCTTAAAGTAGCTGGCAGGGATTCTGGTGGCAGTGATAACTACCTTATAGTCTAGGCAGAAGGGGGCACAGCAGGTGAATCTGTGCCAGCCTTTCCCAGGTGTGTGTGTGTGTGTGTGTGTGTGTGTGTGTGTGTGTGTGTGTGTGTGTGTGTGTGTGTGTGTGTGTGTGTGTGTGCAAATCAAATCTCAAAGAGTATGTGTGTCAGCTGCTTGGAGCAGGGACACAAAGCACTGGTTTCACTGAGAGGGTGTAGCAGGACTTAGCTTGGAACTCTAGCTAAGGACTCAACTCTGAGCTGTGCTAGTGATGAGTCTTATTGGTGTCTGGACAGATATAGAGAGGAACCAGCCTTCAGACTAAAAATGTTGTCTGGATGCTCTTAATGGAAATTGCTCTTGATGCAGAGAGGTCTGCATCTGGAAATACTGAGTTTATCAATTTGTATTCCAAGTGAACATCCCTCTCCAGTGTCAGTAGTGAGGATGCAGGCTCCTTGATTACTGGCCCATCATGGGGATGTCACATGTGTCTTAAGAGATGCTTGCAATAGGTTTGTAGAAAGGAGTGAGGGGAGAATAGGACAATAAATGTGAGCAAGAAGCACTGAAAAGATGTACTAAGCAAAGGCAGAGTTATAGGCACTACAATAGCTGCTCCTTCTGTGAGAGCTGGCAATACAGCAGGCTCAGAGCCACACAGATGTGCAACATGACATTTCTGTGTAATAAAAAAAAAATAAAAGCACTAATCCAGCTCAGTAACAAAGATCAGTCATTTTCCATTATACAGAAACAAAACACTCTCTATTATCCAAAAGAAATCAAATATCTTCTAGAAATCAATGTATCAGTACATATATTACTCAGAGCCTAATTTAGCACTAATTATTGGGGAGCATGTCCTCCTTTTTTGCCTTGTCTCTTTTTATTCATTGTGTGATGCTAATATAAGTAGCAGGTTTAGGGCCCTCCACTTGTTACCATACTTTCTACTATGGAAACATTCTAGAGTTATGATCTTTTTAAGTGTTTATTTTTCAAAACAGATAAACAAGAACTATTATGGTGCTTCCCAAATGGCCGCAGAAAATGTTTAATTGTTCTGTATGCTACAAGGAGTTGTGCTGGAAGGTATGCAGACAGTAAGTGTTAGGAAATGTAACTTTTTGTCTAGGAAAGAGTCTTAAGAAAAGAAATGAAGCTTCAAAAGTATCAATGTTAGTAAAATGTATTCGTGAGCCATGAGTACCTACAGGACTCACCTAAGGGGAATCACTTAAAAGTCATACTTATGGAAGAACTACAATACAGTGCTGGTATATTTTTATTGAAAAAATAATAGTAGTCAGTGTTGCAGCAACCTAAATTTTGGCTAGATGGTTATTTGCTTTTTGCTTGTTAAACTTTTTTGTCTAGATACCTAATTTAGTTCTTTAATTTGAAAGTGTACCACGTTAGACCAATCTATGGTCAGCCACTTTCAGACTAATCTTTTTTTTTTTGTCTGAAGGAGAAGTAAAAAAGTGTGCAATAAGTCTAACTGTACATATTGTTTTAACTGAAGGATATGTCTCCTCAGTACCCTCTTAAACAGTTTATGATGCTCTAGCATTCCATCAGTTGTATTAGGCTTTGTAAGGAAATCAAATAAGTCTTTACAAGTGTCAGTGGATGTCAGGAGCAAGTCTGAAGTATAAAATGATACCCACAATTGGATAATAATGGGATGATGACACTATGCTTAATGCCAGGGTCTTGAAACTATTAAGAAAGTAATATTTATGCTACACTTCACATTTGTTGATAAAGTACAGGCTGCTACTGGAATATATTCCACTCAACAAAAATTCACTGGTAAAGTGCAATCTTCTCAATTTCAACTTTACAAATACACAAGTCCTAGAATGTTTTTACATTAATAAGCTATACTGTAAGATCAAACTTATGTGAGCCATTTTTCATCTTTGCAGGATGTTTTTCTTGTATGGTTGAGTGACCATGGCATTAGTATATGCATGTATGTACATGGGGAGGTGGGGTAAAACCCTTCACTACTCCATCTAGCCCCTCCACTTTACCTGCTAATGCTCTCTGGAACATGTCTGAAACTGATAAGATGCCAAATGATAATCTCAGGAATCTGTACCTATGAATAATGCTAGGGACATGAATATTGCAATGTTGTTTAGTCAGTAAACATTTTAACTTAAATTTGTATTTTGATTTTGAAATTTAAATCTTATTTCTTTCTAAGGAAGAAAAAGTATTAAATACTCCTTTTTTAACCCTACCCCGTGACCTTGCCTGATAGCTCCTTTAGTTTCAACCATTTGGTACTTTCATTCTAGCAGAATGAAAACTGGGTATTCCATTGCTGGGTAAGAGTCCTCTGGCCCAATTGTTCCCACATGGGAATCCGTATCATTCCTCCATTCCCCAATGAGACTTGAGTGGCAGGGAGTGGGCCAGCTTGCCTGGAGTGCAGCCTATTCTCTCTTCTCCTCTTCATAGCACTCATGTCTCTCCTTGGCAGCTTCTCTGAGCCCACAAACACTGCCTGGTGAGGAAAAGCATGCCTTGGCCTGCCAGTTTCCCCTTGACTGCACAGTGCAAATGCACTATGGCAGCATGGGCTTGGCTGGCCTGGAGCTCCAGTAGATGAACACCCAGTGCTCCTGCTAGGTGAGGTCAGTGTGACAAACCAGACTCACCTTCTACCCCAAGATGGGTGATCTGGCAGTGGCTGCTCATTTCCATCCTTCCTGGCCAACTCCTACATGCACCAGATTAACTGAACTGGAGTTGCCTGGGGTATAGTCAGGGTTCATTCCTTCTATGACACAGAGCTAGTTTAATATGAAATATTCCTTGATGAGTTTCCTCTTCTGCATTAAAAAGTAAAACTGCACATAGTATTCTTTCTAGTTTTTCGGGGGGGGGGGGGGCAGTGAGATGTAGTTTGAAATGTTGGTGCTTTTAGTATAGTCATCATGAGCTAGAAATTGAAGATATGCAGCTAAAAGTGGTGATTCTGATGAGCAGAACAATTAAATGATACTTGTGAGATTAAGACTGGGCACTCTGATAAGTGAAAAATAAATAATTTAACTGAGATACATAGAAGACTTTTCCTTTTAAAATGAATTTAGAATTAGCCTGCTATTGCCAGTGGATGGGATAGATTTGAAGCCTAATTAGAAAGCAAATCAGTCTGCAGAAACCATCTGAAACTGTCAAAGGACAGAGCAGAAAAAAACTGCCTTTGTAATAAAACAATTTTAATTTTGACAACATACAAATATAAATTTTCAAGGATGAAAGAGTATGAAGTGTTAGGCATTTTCATAAGGAAGCATTACTACAGAGTATCTATCCCTGCTTGCAGGATCACATGACTTACAGTAACTTTTGCCCCCTTAAAGAAAGATGAGGTATATTCATATGCTGCCAAACATGTGACATCTAGATGCATTCCTTTCAACCTCTCAGCTATTAAATTATTAGCAGGTGGGCCATAAAAAGCACAACAAATGTCCAAAATAATAGCACTCAAAAATTGTATATGCATAAATTTGTGCCCCAATGAAGCTGAGGGCGTGAATGTGTAAATTTGCCTTGTTCTGCTTTAATTTCAGCACCATTACTTTTGGGCAGTGTCAACAGCAGTTCCTGTACACACAGAAACACACACACACACACACACACACACACACACACACACACACACACACACACACACACACACACACACACACACAAAATCATCAATTATAGCCACTTATATGACAGTGTATAACTCAGATGTCTGCTTGTTATCATATGAGTAAATAAATATAAAAATAATGGCCAAGAAATGTTATTTCCATTTGCTGCTGTCAGAACCATACTGTGTAACCTTTCCATCCTCACAATCTCTTAGCTCAAGATGTGATGGGGAAGAAAGAGATAACCAGGAACATATGTTTTGGGAGTATAATGAGTTGACAGACTATAAAAATCCCCTACAGAGTACTGTGTCAGAAACACTGGATTTGCAAATGAATGTAAATAAGGAACTGATTTTTCTGAGCTGGGATACTGGATTATACAGGATCTGAATTGCCTTGTTAAGTTTAATTCTGGTGGCTGCAAAAAAGCAATTTACTAGAAAATGGAAATCAAAGTCTAAACCAACCATATTTAAAGTAGTGCATATTGTAACAGAGATAAGGCAACTGGAAATTGGATCTTTAGAAAGGCTATGATCAAATTACATATAAAATGGAAACTGTGGGCACAATATATGCAAAAAATGTTTTAGAGGAGGAATGAGGTTTAAAAGAAGGCAGGAACTGACCAATTTATGTAATGTAGCAGTGATAATACTGTACAAAAGAATATACATACGTGATGTATAATGTTTGTAACTGTGAACAGGTTAATACAGTTTGTTTTATTTTATATAAATGTAAGCTTGCCTATGTCACAAGTGATAACTCAAAGGTGTTAGAAATCAGGAACATGTTTCAAATATGCCTTTATATATTAAACAAGTGTCTAGAATAATATTATTTGCATTAGCAAGTATTTTCTGAAGGATGTGAAGTCTGAAGTTCATATGTCTGCATTATTTAGTGATTGTAGTTCACAACAATTTGCGAGAAGATCACACATTTAAGACAAACAGACCAAAAGTATGATGAAAAATCAGAGACAGCTGAGAACTATACTACACACACACACGGGCTTGTGCACGCACACACATACACTTGGATGGATTTGCTTGCAGTCTAGCACATAGTCAACAGAAAGAATGAACTCATCCTTTGAGAGGCAAAAATAAAAATATGGCATTGACAACACAGAGACAAATGTGACTTGACAATCAATCACAGAGTCCAGATACATTACCTCTTGTAACAGCAAGCAAGCACACAAGAAAAAGTACATCATACAACTATTATCTTGGCTGTGCTCTCAACCTTTTATCACAAGAATCAAGGATAAAGCCAAAAATAATGGCAGTGGGGCTGGGGGGGGGGGGGGGGCAAAGGCACAAAATCTTGGACATATTTGAAATATTTCACTTAATGCTTCCATTATGTTATTTGAAACTCAAATGTCTAGCATTATGTAGTGTTTTCACAACTTAGTAATATGCTAGAAAAAGCACACATTTTATGAGGAGCAGACTAATAATATAAACCAAAATCATGGCCAGCGGAAAAAGTAATCCCAGCACACAGTCAGTGTAGATACACAGATGCTTTACTCCTACAGCTGACCTCACATTGTAGCCTTCTCAAGTGTCTTTCTGGAAGCTCTTGTTCTCGTTTCACTTCTTGTTGTTGATAAGTAATGCTGACGTTCAAGTCACCCTCTATGCCATGCAGTACGTTTTGAAAATTGGCACAGTGGTGCTAAAAATTTAACAGCAACTACCAGTCATCCCATTGACTCTGATGAGCTATAAGAAGCCAATCTGGCATTGGTTTTACAGCTGAGCCAATGAAAAAGCAGAAACTGGAGTGGACTCAGCTCAAAGTGGAAAGGAGGCTCTGGCAATATTTTAGAGGTTAAAATTTCAGTACTCGTCCAAATGTTGAGAGATCCAGTTAGTTGTAGTTTTCCTCTACAGAATCTCTTGCCTCTTCCTGGCATAGTTAACCTTTAGAATACTCTGTCTCCTTTCCTTGCTTGACTCTTTCAGCACACAGACCACTGGAGGAACTAGAGTTTCTGGCACACCTGAAGAACACCCTAACCTTATCTGAGCTGGCTATCTTGAAGCACTATCAAATACCAGCTGTGCAACTAGGGTTACTTATGTATTTAACTAAAGTTAGTTGCCTGAGTAGGAATATGTATAAATCAGTGCAGAATAAGCCATTATAACACATAAGCAGTTAATATAAATTCTGAGCAGGCAACCATGGGTGAAGAACTAGATGGAGGAGAATGCAAAACACCCATTGTTGCTGTAAGGGTATATAGACATGGGCAGCTTGACACCAGCAGGACTGGAAATACATTGTAAATAATCTTTATTATAAGACAATAAAACATTATATACAGCAGTATGTTGATAATAAAACATTCTGTGTAAGCAGCATTAGGCATTATAGTAGATATTACTGGAAGCAGCTCAAAGCAAATTAACTCATTTTTAGGAAGGGAGCAAAGCATGGGAATCTGATAGGTAGGATGAAAGAATTTATCAGGCATCTTGACTTGTGAAATGATCCTCAAGAAGTCAGAGCACATGGATTTACTTGGGGTTTTCTGAACTTGAATAATAGTGCCCTGAAAACCCTTACGTATGCAGCACTGGTTCGCTTAACATACTGGAAAGTTCAAGAAGTGCAGTAACCACTATGGTCATGTTCGTAAATAACTGTATGAGACCATGTATCTGCACCTGTGGTTTGTGCATCTTTGAAAACTTTAAGAACCTGTAAAAACTCATGATTGCATCTGGGATGTTTCTATCTTGAACAGTAATGTTCAAGAACTTATGGTTGCACTCAAGTATTTCTTACCTTGGGCAGAGATGCTCGTGAACCTGAGCTCTGTGTTGTCATGGTAAGCACAGTTGTGATCCCCAGGCCGACACGGGCAGGGGCAGCATCCATGTTGATCCAGAATGATACCCAAGACAAGATAACAATCAGAAGGCTGGGAATATACATCTGAATCAGGTAGTATCCCATTTGGCGCTCTAAATGGAAACGAGCTTCAATGCAGGTGAACTTTCCTGAAAAAAAATACATAATGAGATTATGGCATTGTCGTTGTTTCAGTTAGGTGTTTATAAAAGTTAATACAGTATGATGTTTCTCAGTAGAGGTTCTTCCTCAACTACAATTATTTTACATTAGAAACAATCTGTATCTGTTATAAATCTAAAAAATATATAATATTATGTGCAGTTTTATTAGAGCAACATATTCATAATGAAAGGAAGTATATGGGCATGATTTTGGAACTTATGTCCCTATATTTGTGATGTAGGATTTTATGTCACGGTGCTCTCACTTAAAACTTAGAACATATACCACAGAAAAAAACAAGTTATAGAAATTCTGTTATCCAACATTAATTCACAGTTATATTAAAATCTATTTATAATGGCACTCCAGATAGCATTAAAGAATGAAAGTCAAAATAATGTGCCGATACAGTAGGTAATGTTATCCCCCAAATATCGCTCATTTTCATTTGAGGCTATGTTTCTGCATGCATGATGAAGTATAAGTGAGAAAAAATATTCCATTAAATCTGGCAAGCATTTGAATATCCCTAGAGAATAAAAGGAACTAACTTAGGATTACTTATGCAATGAAAAATATATTGAGAGAGAAAACAGAGTTTAACAGTTAAATGTTAAGCGTTTGGCTTAGAAGAAAAACAAGCATGTTATTAGGATTACTATGTCTGCCTTCTTAAGAGATCTTCTTCAAGAACTGAACACTTCTTTGACCTGTGGCAGTTACTGTCTACTACTATGAGATGTGCCAGCATTAAGTATATTAATACAGACTACCTTACACATTCATGAAATGACTCACTTATTGACAGATGGATATGTATACATATTGTTTATTAAAGTGTTTTGTATTAATTTACAGTAAAACCAACATTTTTATCTATTTATTATGTGGACAAATCTACTAGCTCAAATGTTTCATTTCACAGCTGACTCAGAAGAAGTGTCTAGTTAAATTACTTTCATAAGGACGTACAATGTGCAAAAGGAGGCTGAGGGAACAATGGATGCCACAATAAATCTGATTAACAACTATAGCGTTAATCCACTGAACACATTTACACACACTCATATATAAAAATATATATGTGTGTGTGTCTGTGTGTATAATCCGTACCTATAGCTATAAATATATAAATATATATATATATATATATATATATATATATATATATATATATATACAGCGGTAGCATTGTAGCCTCACAGCAAGGGGTTCTCCAGTTCGATTCTCGGCTGGGGTGCCTTCTGTGAGGAGTCTGCATGTCCTCCCTGCTTCTGTGTGGGTTTTCTCTGGGTGCTCCGGTTTCCCCCCATGTTACAAAGACATGCATCTGGAGCCTTTCTCCCTGAGCCTCTGCTGAATATTGACTTTGTTCCAACTTGGACTTTCCTGGTTAATAAATTAAAAAAAAAAAAAATATATATATATATATATATATATATATATATATATATATATATATAGTTCATCAGGAGAACCAACTGAGAATAATTCATTTTCAGTGGTGGACTGGGAGAAGAACTGTAAATAATACCAACAGTTTTATACGAGATGCATGAATAATATAATACTATAGTCAGGAGATGGTAATATCATGCAGCACGGGAAAAACAACATTTTATAATATATATATATATATATATATATATATATATATATATATATATATATATATATATATATATATATGTTATTTTTGCAGTTAAATATTTCTGCTGTAGATATAGCATGTTGATTCTTTACTAATACTGTAACTAACTGGATACAGATATACAGAAGATGTAATTTGCTGGAATGTTTTTTTGTGGCGTTGATACTCAGTGGTGCTCTTGTACCTACCAGGTCAGACAGCAGTGAGCAGGGATCATAAAACAGCAGTACGCCTTACAGATTGCCTTGTAATCATCTCTAGAGAATGCCACTTAACACAGAAACTCTGCTTTCAAGAAAGCAGCAGAGGGCGATGTTGATCTAGTTTAATCACTTCCTCCTTGAAATATCGCACAGAAGGAGCACGTTTGGCAGTGCTGTAATAAAAAGAAGGTGAAAGCTGATGATTTAGTTGTTTATACCGAAGAAAGGCAATAGGAGCCTGAGTTCACTTGCCTTGACTAGGGGAAGAAATGGCACAGTTCTTTTTGAAGAAACACACAGTAATTTACAAAACGTTTGCCCTGTATCTTGCTTGGTTATTTGTAGCATTATTGTTAGCACTGACACTACCTTCACTATAATTTCTTAAACACAGGCTAGAATTACAAGGCCACAGATGCAGACCTCTATTTGTACACACTCCAATGCGTCTGAACTAGACTTCTGGAGGGCATCTCATAAGACGAAATTGTGTATCTCATTTCTGCTGTTATCTCAGATGTGGTGCAGCGTATTTCTATCCCACAATTCCTTGTCTGCACACTGTCCTTGCTGCTGCCATAATTAATTACTCCCTTCTCTTGCATGCTTCTGTGCTGAAGAAAAGCACCAGCATATTTGTGCTACTTTATTACCACCTGCATTTCAGTGTCATTTGCTGCAGAGTGTTTCATATTCCTATTTCACATTGCATTCATATTACTTTTGACTCTTCCAATATTCTAACTAGTGGATTTTCTTTTATTTTTGATTTTTCCCTTTGTGTAATCAGCTAAAGCCCATTGGAAATACACAGCTATTTTCAAGGTGAGAGGGGAGCATTGGATGGATAAATGATTTGCTCATATTCACACAGGGTACAACTGGCGCTTTAAGGAATCAAATCCAGGTTTACACAATATAACTTCTTTTCCATTCTTTTCCTTAATCACCGAGCTTTACTTCTTACAGATCTTTTTGATGTATTTCATATAGATCTTTTTACGTATCTCTTAGTTGCTACAAATCTTACAGTGTGCTCTGAAATTTCCATAGACGTTTACCTTTTTTCTACAGATTTTTCTGGTGTTCTGAGGGAGACTAGGGTATTTTCTGATCTACTTAAGAACATGAAATAAAATAATGGAATCATTATATTCTGTCCATAGTCTTAATATGTATTGTTTTTTTTTTAAATAAGAGTGGCACAACTTCTAAATTGTGTGATTCATTTCTGAAGTTTAAACACTGAATGGATGCACACACTGAGAATATCTCATAGATGAACTTGGCTTTTTGACGCCATGTAATACAACTACTCAGGGCAGGTTCAGACAATTTAAATTCACTTTATTGAAGGAAAAAATCAGTAAGAGTTGTCACATAATCTCCTCAGAAAACAACACTAATTAACAGCTAACAGTATACTTTTTCTGCAGTATAACACATGTGTGTGTGTGTGTGTGTGTGTGTGTGTGTGTGTGCGTGTGTGCGTGCATGTGTGTATATGTGTATGTATAAAGCAGGGTTTACAAATGGTTAGTGTACTATACTCATGAGGGTGAAATCTAAGTGACCAAAAAGCCACACTGCCCACACATGCACATGTTATATTGTTATTGTACAACATTATTTTAGAGGAGGGGGCTTTATTTAGTTCATAGGTTCATAGGTAGGTACTAGGCTATTGGCCCTAGGGCCTATATAAGCCTAGCCAAATGGTACCCTGGCTTTTGCCACCCAAGAAAATTATTTTCATGTGCCCCTGTGAAGAAGAGCCACAGAAGTGATCCCCAGGGTGAATTTCCTATCTCCCATTCAATTATCAAGAATCAGTGGCAATTTTGTTTTCGTAACTAGCTTTGGAGGATTTTATGAGGGATCTCAGCTTCTTACTGAGGCTGACCACGGAGTTCTTCCAATCATGGGATTTTACTTTTTTTTGCAACAGTTTCTTTCTGCTGTTGTAGAGTTTGTTTAAGGCAGGGGACCACCAGATTGGCATCCTTTTTTTGGAGGATAGCATCTTTGTTCTGTTAGGGATTGCACGATCCATGCACTTGTGTAAGTGCTTATAAAGTGCATTTGTTTAGGATTCAGAAGTCATACCTCTATTGTCCATCAGCATGGGTGTCGTGAAGTTTGCCACTTCTGTCTTAAGAAGCATGAAGTTGGCTTTGGAGAAATGTTTTACGGTAGTTTACCTAATGGGGGGTGGGGGTGGGATGTGGATGTCTAGGGTGATTAGCTTGTGGTCGGATCTGACCATCGAGGAACTGACCTCTGGTGTTCCATATCCTATTGATAACTGCAAAGTTCAGAGGCACCTTAGTGCCTTCATAGTACATTGGTATTAGCGTAGTTGCTGCCATTCTGTTTTTTGGAAGGAAAACATGATTACATGTGGTGTGTGTATGCATTTGGCAATTTATATGGGGATGCTAATACTCTACTAAGGTAGTGTAAGGCCATTATTTTTTTTAGTTGATATAAATTTGGCATTGGGATATTGTGTACTGGGGGAGTGAAACTGAGTTTTTATAGTATGGTAGCTGAGTTTATTTTCCTTGTTTAATGTTAGGAAAAACATGGCAACTGTAATGTATACTTTTTTGTAGAATGAGCATGATTGCTAACTTCCTTTTCTAGTTTTTAGCTGGACTTGTTCTGATGGCTAATGCTTGGTTTACAATGAGCACATACTGATGAATAACCAGTTGGTTTTCATGGTTTGGAATGATAAATTAACTTACTTTGTGTAAGTACTTTTAAACTTGCATGTATCACACGTTACTGACTCAACAAGCAGCAAACTTGTCTTTGATTTCAGAAGATCAATAGGTTCTAAGTTCTGTTCTCACACCAGCAACGTGGATTCATTTTCTAATATTGATGTTGTAGCATAGGTCAAAGGTGTGCTGCACTACTTGGGTGCAAGCTGTTGGATGTGACATTAAATTGGGATCTCATCTGCTTAAGCTGATGTTAGCTCTTTCAGGTATAAAAGCAAATAATCCCAAAGCAATTTTCAAAAAAAGAAAAAAAAACACAGTATCAAATTTCCCTTGGTCATTATGAATGTCACTCCAGATCTTCCCTGAAAATAGGCTATGTAAAGTGGGACTTACCCAATCAACAAAAAGTAAATGCACAACAAATAAGTAACTAAGTGATGAGTAAATAAATAAATAAATAGACAGACCTTAAGATTTGTCTAGACAACGGAGGTTGCAACAGGTACTAGTTGCATAATTTGCTTTGCAGTATTCACAAACTTTACTTCATGGATTTTCCTTCCTGATTTTCAGCTAGTCGGTGGCTGTCTTGTTCTCATGCTCCTGTCCTGACAAGAACCTTCATTGTTTCCCCATGGGAAAGAAGACTCCCAGAGCTGTTGTGAATCTTCCTGATGGCAGCAAATACAGATGGATGCTTGGCCATTAGATCTTCATTTAGGAAAATCCTGGTCATGTGTTAAGGCAACCTGTTTACCTTTCAGTGCACTTCTTTAACTTTCAGCAACATAGTGATTCAAGAACTTTTACAGTATATGTTGAACCAGCTGTGGGGTACTGGGCAACTGAGGTCACACTATGGAACAAGTGCTTTACCTTTTGCTGCTGAATAGCTATCTGTGTATACAGCCATCTATATATTTACATTTATTTATTGATTTTGATAATTGGGAAAGTCCGACTGAGCACAGAGCCCATTTTCAGTGCAGACTCAGGGAGAAAAGCTCCACAAGAATTTACATATTAAATTCAAGATGAGTTACATCACATTACAAATCTGTTGTGATATAACAGAGTAGAAGACAATATGTATTTTGATACAATAGTATATACATTAAGATACAAGAGACAAAAAATATGCAGAATAGACTGGTTGCACAGTAAAGGAGGATTGTTCAGATATAACATTAAATTACAATAATTTGCATATTATATACAGTAGTTTGAAACTGACATGATAGTGAGAGAAAGTTCTACAGGAGAAGGTAGCACTGAGACAGAGTTGGAGATAGAGCAATTTATACCAGGGGCAATACCAGATAGGGGCAGTAGTAGTGTGTTTTAGTAATGTTTTGACAAGAGATCTAGATTGATTTTGCTTTAGGCGGAATGGGATGGCATTCTAGTTATTTGATACATAGCTGGAATATAGTAATTTTCCTGCTGAATTGTTTGTTTTGGTTGTGTACAACTGGAGTTTGCATGTAAAGCATAGAGCTCATGGTGGAGTGTAAAGGTGAATGATGTTTGATAGAGGTGGGCTGCAGTTGGGGTCAAAGATGAGACTATGAGTGACTGAGTGATAAGATGTTGAGAGTAATTTAATTTTAGTGGTAGTTCTAGCCATTCCAATTTTCTTAGGGTGATGCAGTGGTGGGTCCTACAGGGGAGATTTGTAGTAAACTTAGCAATTTATGCAAGTTATGCTCTTATGAATGTTTCTTGGTTGCTCTGGTTGCTGCATATCTAACCCTCAGAAAAAATAAACAAACAACAGGAAAAAAAACTTAGAAATTGAAGTTACAACAACCTGAATATATTACCTTGACTACAACTACAAACACTATAAAGGAAAATATAATACATTTAAAACCAATTTGATGAAACTGATCTTTTAGAAGCAGCTGAATTTCCTTTACCTGCATATTTCTGATAGAAAATTTGAAAAAGCAAAGCAGTAACCTTATCCCTTACCTGCATTCTGTAAGCATCTTTAGTCGGTAATAGCTCTTTCCTAATGTAATAAGGTAAACAAAAAAGACCTACAGAAGCAAAACAATCTGGGTAACATAATTACATTGATAAAAGATGCAGAAGTTCTCCAAGATGGGACAGAAGAAACAGACACTTGGTAAACTTTGTACAGTAGCAATGACCTTACCTTCCATGTTATTAAATGTAACATCAAGAGATTTAACATAAAATTCGACAACAGAATCATCAAAGATGAAAGGAAATTATAAGCAATAATTTAATCTTTGACCAGTGTGTAACTACCAAAGTCATAAAAGTGTATTCTGTAGCCTAACTCTAAAGGCATGTCTAATCCCTCCAGGATTGGCACGATGGCAGTGCATTGTGTGGCAGCGGCCTCTCCACCTCCTGTTGCGCACTTTTTTGTTTTGTTGTGTATCTCTGTGGATTGTTGATCGAGTGGTCCATTTGGCCTGTCAAGTGTGCAGTTGATTGTAGCAGTGATGTCTAATTTGTTCTCATTGGAATTTTTGCTTGTTTTATGATAACGTTGGAAGTTTGGGCCTGCAGTGGTGAGCTGAGCTGGATGCAGAGTGCTGGAAGTGGAAACCAGGTGATTTAAAAGGAATGGATTTATCTTTGTTGGGATTATGGCAACTGTGGTAATTGAACTGGAATTTGGGATGCAGCGGATGCTGTCAGAAATGGAACTAAAGATGGTGATGGTATGGATGGTGCAGTTGAGAAAAATTTACCCAAATGTTTGTGGCCATTCGGGCCTGCAGGCAGCGGTAGTTGAGAGGATCTGTGGTGTTGGAGGATGGTCAGAAAAAAGACTGGGACTTGGTTGTTGCTGGTGATGGAATGGGCATTTGGGCCTGCAGGTAGTGGCAGTTGTGAGGGTCTGTGGTGTCAGACGATGGTCAGAAGAAAGACTGGGACTTGTATGTTGCTGGTGATGGAGTGAGAGATGGCGGCGGTGTAGAAAAGTGATTGATTCATACTTGGTTTTTGAAGCTTCTGTGCCTGCGGATGTCTCATTCACTGTTGTTAAATATATGTCTATTGTTGTTTCTGTTCTGTGTTGATGTGTTCTGTTTTGTGCATGAGCTTGGAGAAACTGAATTTTATTCAGCTGTATACTTATGTATGGTTGAATGACAACAGCGTTACTTTGATTTATTTTTTTTTATTTTGACATCACTGTATCACTTGGTACCTCAGTGATTTGACCCATTACTTTATACAATACTGAGTTCTGCAGCCCTCAAACAAGCCACTTGAGAGAACTTGAAAATGGACACAATTATTCCTTAACTAGGAAAAATTATAAGGTTAGAAAACTGAACTATTCGGAAACGCTTAAGGCACTATCTTTAAACTCAGTTCCTTAAAGGTTACTAAAAGGTACCATCAGTCTGGTCTCTAGTATAATATCTGATATGGTTCTGACTGAAAGTATGTGCTTAGAATACATGGGGGGAGTCAGAAGAAAAATATGGGACTTAATACTGAAAATATCAATGATACAAAGCGATACATTTGTTTTAGTGTTTTCAAATCTATATTTTTATTGGAGGTAATAGGGATAATGCTTTAGAACTCAAAGAAATAAAGTGGAAAATTAAATTACAAGGAAATATACTTCCATGTTTAAATAGACGAGTGAATTTTAAATTTTAAAACAGTATTAAAGAAAAAAATGTCAGAATATAATACATTTTAAGCAAATTTGTACATTATTACACATGCAATACACTTTATTCAGTATGTTTTATTTTGGAGACATTTTTATTAAATTGGATCCTAGGATCATAGGAGGCTACTAGGCTATTGGCCCTGAGGCCCTTATAAGCCTAGCCAAGAGTTTAGCCCATGTTTAGACAAGTCAGCAATCAATACCCCTGTCCAGCAGGGATACAGGTGGAATCCCAGGGGTATATTTTCTCTTTCCCATCCAGTTGTCCAGGTTGCACTTAAAAAGGGGTAAAGAGGTACTCCGCTTGACATGGAGAGGGAGTCTACTCCATAGATGGGGGAGTGTCTGGGACACAACTCTGTCCTGCCAACAAGTCCTGTTGATGTCACAGGCCAGGTTGAGGCCGCGCATGTGAGTTACTTGAGTAAAGCTTAACTTGTGGATATGCAGCAGTCCCAGCAAGGTGGGGTCTGTGATCTCCTTGTATGCTAGGCAGATGTCACCTCTGAGAAGTCTGTATGAAACTGAGTAGAAGGATAGGGATTTTAGCCTATCTGTGTATGGTAGATGTTTGAGGCCCTGGACTCTCCTGGTGAGGAACCTCTGCGGTCTCTCCAGCTGCTGCATGTGCTTTGCGAGGTACATACTGAAGGGGGCGTTGTACTCAATAATGGGCCTTATAAGGGAAGAATACAGGGATGTTATGACCTCCTTGTCCCTGGATGAGATACCCTTACTTATGAGGTGGGTCATGTAGAAGGCTTTCTGTACAATGGAAGCAACATGGTGGTCAAAATTCAGGTTGTTATCAACCTGGGTTCCCAAATCCCTCACGACTGATTGTGTGCTTAGGACATTGTTGTTAATGTGATCATTTGTGGGGACATCACTCTCCCCAAAGGGGATGATGATGCATTTTTTGATATTCAGCTTGAGGTCATGGTTCTGGCACCAGTCATTTGTCTGAGTGAGACCCTCTTGGAAGATGTCCATATCACTAGGGGAATTGATGGCAGCACCCAGCTTGCAGTCATCTGCAAACTCAGTCAGCCATAGCCCACTGGTTTTGGCCTGCACCTCAGAAAACTATATCCCAAATAACAGACCTCCAAGACCGAACTCTGGGATATGCCATTTGTAACGGGTCTACTGTTTGATGTGGCTTCCCCTATTTTGACTAGATGGGTTCTATCAGTGAGTCAGTTTGCTACCCATCTGGTAACATACAAAGTGATGCCTAGTTGAGAAAGTTTATCTATTATGCCTGAGTAGGGAATAGTGTCAAAGGCTTTGGCCAGGTCATGGTAGGTGGTGTGCACTGTCTTCCCCTCGTCCATGGCTTTTGTGACTGTCTCAAAATAGTCAACCAAATTTAGCAGACATGACCTCCCCTTGATGAAGCCAAACTGTGTGGGATCGAGTGTTTGGAGGTTGTCAATATTATTTTAAATGAAATAATGTGATCAGTGGTTATAGTTATTTAAAGAAGTTAAGTCTTGTGAACAGTCTGATGATGTCTTCCATGAAGGATGAATGTGCTCATTGTTTTTGTGAAATGGCATGTAAAGTGACTAAATTATCATAAATGTGTGCTCCAGTTCTTTATTTTCCTCTATAATTCATCAAGTTGTTTTTTTTGTTTTTGTCTTATTTTACCTGCATATCAGACATATTGGCATTTTTGTGGTGATATTAGGGCTGCTTGGGTTCAGTTCCCAGTCATATACAAGTAAAGAAATAGCCACTTATATGAAACTCTTTAATAAACTATTCATCCATCACTATACCTGTGTACAGTTTCAAGGCAATGAAAGACTTTCTAATTGATACATTGTATCACTAATTATTAACTTTTCTTTCCTTGTCTCTGTAGTTGGCTTTATTGTATAACATTGGAAAGAATCAGAAAACATGACTTTACAAACGCCCAACAAGGGTTCTGATTGGGGATGCCTATATGAGTGCAGATTCGAAAACAAAAACACAGTTTGCTACACTCCTTGCAGGTTATAGTTAGGGCTATTAGACTATCGCAAAAAATGCCTTGCTCGTTCTAGATCAATTTCTGTATTTATGACTTCTATAAATAAATATAGTAATTGCACTTAAAAATTGCAGGTTACTGGCCTACACAACAGGTCTTATATGAGAATGAGATCACCTAATCAGGGTTTGCCATGTACTGATGCCTTTCCCTTATGGATGGAGCTATATACCTTGTTTCATCGATTGGCATGGCTGTACTTTCTGCTCCTGGTGTCCAGTATGTACAGCTCCTGCACTTCTTTCTAAATACTATTAATGCTGCAGATTCTTCATTGATGTGTTTAGACCAGTAATAAGAGGAAATGAATGCAGTTTGTGAATAATGTTTAATTAACACTAATGTTGCTGATTAATATTTAATGGCTGTAAGTAAATGCTATCTGGATCATGGAAGATCTCATTATGACCAAAATCACTGTTAGGTATACTATACAGTTGCTGACTGAATAGTGGTTTCATAAATGGAAACAAATTACAAGGCTATAATTTCAGAGTTGTTATCTTCCATTTAGATTTTGTTCTTATTGTATCACATGTTCAGTCCTACTACAAAGCAACAAGTACTTTAAGGCTTTAGTTCATCATGCTGACATCACTGCACTTTGGACTCCATTTCAGATTTCAGTAAATTGCCTCTGCTAATTAAGTGTCAGGACATAAATATTTTGCTGATTTTACTCCAGTGTCCTTTTTTTCAAGTTTCCAACTTTTACCCCTATTTATCCCACAACCTCCTTTGTAAACTGAAACCTGGATTTGCCTCGATTATTTACCTCCTGAACACTTGAAAGCTGCAGACAAGTCCGTATCCTATGTTGCAGCAACAGTAATCCACTGCATAATCAATGAAAAAAAGAGATTTTAATCTGGAAAAGGCCCTTGCGGTACCTCTGCATAAAGCATGTTCTTCAAAATTGTTGCCCTATTGCCTTCCTACCCCATCTGAAAAGGCATATGTGTTCAGCTCCTCCAAAACCTCTTTAATAGTAATCTTATTTCTAACATGCATCATGACTTTAGACATGATCATGGCACACAGATAGTTCTGCTTGATATCACTGATTACCTCTACATATAATTGTGTAGCAATAAGGTTGGAAGATCAGTCTAAGACATTTGATATACTTAACTTCTGCTAATGTCTGGAACGTCTAGCCTTATATGCGCGCTCCATCAGTGTTTCTAGATGGTTCGCTACCTAACTTGAAAGTAATGTGCAGTATATCAGCTGAGATAATGCAAATCTCTACACCCCAAAGGTGACTCCAGGTGTTCCACGGGGTTTAGGACTTGTCCCTTTGCTCTTCCTTGTATTTGTTAGTAAGAAGTGGAACAGTGGGGTGATGCCAAATGGATTCAGCATGGTAACAGTTCTGCTATCCTCCTGTCTCTGCCATCATCCTAGCTCATCTGGACTATGTTGGAAAAGTAACAATACTAAAGTCATGCCTTTTATTTGAAAAGATACAAGAATAAAAGTGATGATCTATAATCTCAAAAGCATGCAAAAAAAAGCAAGTATGTTTATTCTTTTGATCGAAGGATTAGTTGCACCATACTGCTTGTACTAAATACCGATAATCAGCTGAACTCTGATATCCATAGATATGCTCTACAAACTAAGACAAGTCAGAAATGGCTCCCTATTGAAATGTCAGCACGTGAAAAACAAAGCGCTCAAGTGCTGACAAGCTGAAAAATGACAGAAAGTCCAGGAGAAGAGTGACTCTTGAGCATTGCTCTTCTCCTTCAAATTTCGTTTTTGCAGAGGAGCAAGCCCCACGCCACTCCTGATCTTATATATATCTATATCAATTCTGTGATTGCCATACCTCATAGCAAAGGTAATATTCCCTGAAATGGTCATCTTGGATTTGGTATATGTAAGTCTGTTATTTTGGCCACTCAGTCTCCGTGTTTTGGGACTTGCTCTAGTGGGTCCTAACATTTCATATGGTTACCATCAAAAACTCAACATCTTTACAGGGATACAGTCTCAGTGTCTCTCCTTCTGTCACTACTAATTCTTCTTAAATGTTTCCTAACATTCAGTTTCTTCTTCTTCTTAAACTACTCCAAGGTTACAGCAGGACCGCTGCATTCGGAGCAAATCACCATGCTAGAAATTTCCCTGTTCCTCACTATAAAATTTGCAGTGTCTTGACTTCAAGTAACATCTCTCTTTAATACAACAAAAATTCACCCAATTAAGTACTAAATTACCCTCGCTGACCCTTACTTGCTCCTATCCAGGAATGACACAAACCCCATTAAGACCTTAGGCCAGCTCATCGGCTTTCTATAGCTAAACCTAAGCTGAAGAACAGTGATTCTTGTATCCCCGTTTATGTTCCCAAGCTCTGGAACAGTCTTCCACTTGCACTGATGCGAATATGTACTGGATATACATTTAAATACTCATTAAAATACTCTCTGTACATTGAACTGACCTAGCATTGGGGAGATACTTGAGATTCTCTGCTAGTAAATGCATATTCTGAATACAGTTTTTAAATTTACTTTTGTTACGCTGTCTATACTAGTTATCTGATAGTAATGCAGAAAGCTCCAGTTTTTTTATCAGTTATTAGATGCTGTTTTTCTCATCTATCTTTCTGATGTTTTGCATATACATTACCTGTTTCTCCTGTATTTCTGTAATTTTATCTTGGCTGACAAAAATGATTAATTTGATCTGTTCTCCATTCCTAAACTGTCAGTAGACATTTTCTAATTGGTTTAATTATTTTCTCATTGCATTGCACACCAAATCATATATTTTAGCTCATTAATAACTGTACTTGATATAAGACTGCGATGGTGGTGCTGCGGTAGCGTTGTCACCTCATAGCAAGACATTGTCCCGTTCGATTCTCAGCTAGAGCGTCTTCTGTGTGGAGGCATACGTGAATGGGACGTGCCTTCGTTGAAGGTTGTGCGTCAGGGCTGGTAACCCGGTACGTAAAAATCCACTACCAATCATTAGCAGACTGGAGTTCAGCTGTGGCGACCCCTAACCGGGAAAAGCCGAAAGACACAAACAAATAATAACTGTACTTGATATGCACTTCATTTAACTTTATCTAACAATTGTTACTTTTGATTTTCTCATAGAGCCTCCTGGGCACTATCCAGTTGGATATTCTCAGTAATAAAATCAAATAAATAATTAGCCAGATAGGGACAATAAGTAAATGTATTCCCTAAATATGAATGGCTGTCATTTGTTAGACGTCAAGCAGTGCACATCTCTGTATGTGCAAAAATGAATATTTTATTTACCTTTTTACCCAAGGCATAGTGGCAGCAGAGGTTTTACATTAAGAAGAAGAGTATGTGAGAATGAAGCCCCCATATGAGAGATTCATGAAGGTAAAGCCACTCCAGAAAAATATTTCTTTAAAAAAATCCCATTTATCCACTTATGGAGAGTCAGTTTTATCTTTCCACTTCTGTTACAGAGCCTCTAAATATAATAGCTGTATTCAGTCTGCTTGAAATATATAACAAATATAACCTCATGAACGTAATACTCAAATCCTAAATAGTAATAGGATAAAATTATTTGGCAATATGACAGGATTTACTTAATAATTCCCCACTCAGGATTATATTAATGGAGTCAGAAGTCTGTGCATGCATTCATCAGTATTAATCTTGCCCAATTAATCTCTCTGTAAATAAATAATACATACAAAAACTACAGTACAGTACTTTGTACTTTATCCTATCAGTCTGTAAAGTACTAAATCATGCCATGAAATGCATAAATAAAAAATAAATGAGTTTTCTGACATTGTAGAATCTGACACTTTGGAAAATCAAATGACAATTTATGGACATTATGTTCAAACTTTTAAAAATATACTGGCATGTACATTAAAAAACATTTACTTTATTTGTTATTGTCAGGTACTACCATCCTAATAAAACTGTATAACTAACTAATGGGCTTACATGTGCTCTACAGTGCATATTTTCATATTAAATGTTAGAATACTTTCTTTTTGTTCCTGACTGATGCATGCACCCCATGTACACACATCAAAGTGGGTATATGATTTTGCAGACTTTCAGTTAGTAACTCATGCTACTCAGATTGCACTGAATGACAATGAGCAGACGTAATGTTGCACATAACAATGAACATAACACTAGACACAGGAGAAGTCTGTATTCAGCATTAAGAAAGCAGCTGTCTCTGTTGCTACACTGCCTTATTCAGTGGGCATACTGGAGTACAGTGGGAGTACAGGAATATAGTTGTCTTTGATGTTAGGGTCTGTTTCATAATATCAGCTATACCGCAACCCAAGGAAAGGTTCTCAAGATATGGCCACGCATAAGTGCTGATTAGTATTAATGCGAGAAGAATTTTTTCCATCTGTAACTTACTTTTATACACCACTCCATTAAAAGACGTCTGAACTGCACAACTTCTCAATGTATCTCATAAGCCAAAAAGTATTAAAGTACTACATATATAATACATGCCAGGAATCATTTACTCATTATCCATAGGCTTATGCAAAAAATACATTTGCAATGGGAAGATGTTAATGTCCCAATAAGTGAAAGATAAACATGTCAGTAAACATAAAATAATAGGTATGAAATTTCTTAAAATCCTTTGGACCTATTGCTAAATGTCAGATGACTGTTAACCTACATCACCCAATAATCATCTAAACAAATCTAAATGTGACTGTTCTAATTGAACATAGCAGAGAGGGATTATAGAGAATTAGCTGAAAAATATTCCACTGTTCAACTTCCTGGGTATAATACAACACAGCAGGTTTATTAGTAGCTTATCTAGGAGATGCACATGAAATTAATGTGATTTTGTACATTAATAGTACACCATTACAGATACTTTATATGGTTTACTTCAGAATGTTCCTCCTTTGTAGTCTTAATCACATGTTATAAAATAAATGTAGTTTATTTGTATCTATATAGAAAAATGCAGTTCAAGCAAGGCTTTATAAATGCTTTCAGCATGAAAACTATGGATAAAAGTAGAATTATAAATTGTTATAGTGGGCATTTCCAAACAATTAGAAATGAACATAAAAAAGCTGACTGTGACTGCAATGCTTTTAGTGAACAGAATTTAATGGAAGGTTATTTGCTGTAAGTAATATGTATGAAAAACATGATATCAGAAAGGAAATGTTCACAAAAGTACTATGTAAGTCAAAACTGCTGAAGGTAGCTTGGCCAGTGATAATGGAGAACACTGGACTGAAATAGTATATTTGTGTGATAGTTGAAGTTTTATGGCAGAAACATAGTTGCTCATATGCATGCTGCTACCATAACATTTTAAATCACAATTGCAAAGAACTATGTCAGTCCAGTGCTCTCCATTATCGCCGGAATGACAGGCACTACACTATGTAGATTTATTAGTTATATTTCAATGTAAGTTATTTGTATTGAACCTTTATATTTGCAAATCTTGGATAACTTTCCTCCAGCATTTAAAAGCTACAGTTAAGAAGTTTATCTGTGGTTGAGGTTGCAATCTTTTATTTCTGCATACCTCTCAAGAGTTTTGACATTGTCTCAAATGTTGCTCTGTCTCGCCTAATGATTTTTCTGGGAGAAAAGGTGGTGGATTATATTTAATGGATAACGGCAATAATTAGTTATAGATTAATTAAGATTATCTTACTTTATCAACTTTTCAGGACAGCAGTGTTAATATTTTAAAAAGTGTCTTTGACTGTTTCTGGAGCCAGGAGTTTGAGTGCTAAGAGAAAATGGAGAACACTGCATTGAGCATAATTCACGTTTATATTCATAGACATGAGTTACACTCAGACCAGTGTTTTCCATTATCACCATTTGGCCACCTAGTTGTTAGTCTTATGGTCAATCTGGTATTGTAAAACTTCATACCAAACATTCTGTACATTAAGTTATGAAATGTAAAAATATCATGGATGAATGGATCTGTCTCTCATGGTTTTGCTCAAGTTGGAACCCTCAGTTCTACTCATGTGTGCCCTAATGCATATCTTGCACTCACTGCTTCAGGACAATTGTTTTCATTTGATGGAATATCAGTGAACCAGAATTAGAAATAAAGGTTTTTCATGGTATTGTTTTCAGTATTGAACTTATAAGTTCACCATAAGGAATAATGCTGTGCAGAGGTGTAGTTTAATAAATCTTACATTGGTAGCTCCAGACATAGTAGAAATAGGCACTTTATTAGAACTTTCCTATTTGGCCTGCCAAACATCTGCTGAGAAGCAGTATCATTCATGCAACAGGTAGTACACTCACTTTTGGTACACTCACTTTTGGTGCAGAAGGCTGTGGGTTCTATTCTCACACTAGGTAGATGGATTATTGCCACTGCAGTGCAGCTTAAGGGGGTGCTACACTTGAGTGTATCATCCTTCAGGTGAGACATTACACTGAGGTCCCATCTGTTTGTATTAGCTCAGGTGGATGTGAACTATTCTATGGCACTTATAAAAAATATATGGTAAGTTTTCTGATGCCTTGGTCATCTCTAAATATTACCTCAGGTTTCCCTGGAAAAGATGCTACAAAAGATAAATAAAATTAATGTATGGAAACTTTAAATTTTTGGTTTACTTTGCATTATCTACAAGACAGACAGTAGTATAACATGTTGTCATGCAAGATATTACAAAGAGGCACACTTATTCCATGCTACTATTATTTGACCAGTGAAAAAACACAAATGTCAAACATTTTATCTAACGTGTGCACCTTTGGTTTCATTAATTTATTTGTTCATTCATTCACTGTTGTACTCATTTATTTGCTTCTGTACATTTTATGCATGTTTGTATTGTAGAATATAAAAAAAGAATGTAGGGATGCAGCCTATGGGGTTTTAAACCATAAAAACAGAGGTAAGCAACATTTGTTAAAAGCTGTTTTGAACACTTTTTTTCATTCAAACTTTCTAAAAAGTGGTACTTGAGAGGTTGTCTGGTACTCTGTACTATACTCTATATATTTCTTTACCTTTTTTATTTTGAGTTATGTAGCTGTTTGCTGCTGTATGTGTATTTATTTAATATCTGACTAATTCATTTGCTTTTTGTATAGTCTGTGATTATCTACAGGAGGGGTCTTGTATACTGAAGGCACAGTGTAGGCAAAAACAGACTGTAATCTAAGGGATGCCTCGAGTTTGTTTCTGCTGATTAAAATTGGTATCTGCTGAACATTTTTATAGATTATATTTTTGTTTTTCTCTTTTCTTGGTCCAACCCTCAAACTGACCATCATGTGTCACCCACATGGCCTATTCATTGCTCTTGGAAGCCCATTTATACCTTTTTGGGGGTGAACAGCAACAGACTATAGTGGTGGCATCATTATCATCATTCATTATGGGGGTTTATCTTAAGCCATAGCCATTCCCATTCCTCATACATGCAATGTCTCCAAGGGATAGTATACAATAGATGCATATAATGGGCATGTTACCTGCTTTTGTGATACAGGTGCTTTTCCCGGGTTTCATCTCACCATCTCATTTTTTTCCTGGCTAGTTCCTTCAGTATCCAGACTTCTAATCCCCCAAGTGGGGTACTGTATCAAACATATTAGCTAGGTCCAAGTAAGTGGTATGCACCATTTCCCCTCATCCATTGCTTTGGTGACTTTCTCAAAGAAGTCCATCAAGTTTAGTAGGCATGACCTTCCTTTAACAAAGACCAACTGGTTGGGTCCAATGTCTGAGGGTTGCCAATGTCTCTGTTGATCATCTCCATGATAATTTGTTCTATGGCTTTGCATATTAGACAAGTCAGACCAATGGGTTTCTAGTTTCTGGGGTCAATTCATAGTCCACCCTTGTGAAATGGGATAACCATTGCAGGAAGTGTTTGATGGTAGTGTAGCCCTTTACCTAAACTGTTGCAAAGATTGTACAGGAGCTGGCAAGAAGTGTTTAAAGCTCTGGTAGAAGAAGCTCAGTCACATGTTATGGTACACAGTTTATCTAGGGTGGAAGTTGAAGAAGCAAATGGCTATGGAAGTAAGTACTGCTGGGAAGAAGACGGTGCACTTCTGC
Organism: Protopterus annectens; assembly: GCF_019279795.1. Classification (NCBI taxonomy): domain Eukaryota; kingdom Metazoa; phylum Chordata; order Ceratodontiformes; family Protopteridae; genus Protopterus; species Protopterus annectens. The sequence continues at coordinate 1,630,890,965 of NC_056733.1, forward strand.
ACCAGTGTGAAAGTTACAGCCTATTGTCATATGCAAGGCGAGTTGGGAAGGAGAGTGCTGTCTGTTCCTTACACAGCTTAAAACATGCTACAGGGAAAAGGGTATCAGCTTATGCATAAATAAGGTATAAGGTGAAAACATGGGATAGGCCTCACCTAAGTGATGCAGGAGAAAATGTCTGGAATGATAAGTCAAAAGATCATATTATGGGAAATGGTGCACTGCACTAGAAAATGGTATGTGAGCTAGTGAGGAGTCGAAAATAATGGGAATGTGGTAGAGGACAGGTAAAGGAAGAGAAGCACAATCAGCAACATAATTACTGGTATCATAAGAGATATATGGAGATCTGACAGCAAAAGAGAGCATAGTATAGTACACTGTTAGAAATGACTGAAATCTGAGGAACCTGAAGACTCCATTCCAGAGTTCTCTACTTAAAAGGAAGGCACACAGTGAAATATTTAAATAAACTTGGACTAGATGTTATAATACAAGGATACATGGTCTTTATGAGGGATAGGGCACAGCAAAGTCAAGTGAGATTGAACAGGCCTGGTGTTTGTGGTACTGATGGTGCACTTAAAATGAGGGAGTTTATTACACAGTGAGCTGATGAGGCTGAAAGAAGAGTTTAATTTGTGTAGAGTCTCTGCAAGGTCAGATGCTGGGCAAACCAAGTCAAGTCATGTTAAAGCAGTCAGAAAAGATTGCTAACGGTTTTATATTACTCAGTGTGCGTGTGTGTGTGTGTGTGTGTGTGTGTGTGTGTGTGTGTGTGTGTGTGTGTGTGTGTGTGTGTGTGCACGTGCCTGTGTGTGTGTGTGTGTGTGTGTGTGTGTGTGTGTGTGTGTGTGCACGTGCCTGTGTGTGTGTGTGTGTGTGTGTGTGTGTGTGTGTGTGCGCGCGCGCGCGCGCGTGTGTGTTAATACAAATGCCTTTAGACATTATAAAGAGGAGGGATTGAAGTAAAAGTAGTGGAGATAGGAGACCTTTCATCAGTAGATTGGTAAACACACAAATTCAAAGCTAGAAGGGAAAAGGAAATGGGTTAATAGAAAGGAGCTGTGCTCAGAGTCAAAGGCTGTCAAGGAGCCTGTCGCCTGAACACTTAAATAATACTTTGTGATTGCCATATTGTAAAACAAGTTTAGTTTTAAAGCTGTGAAAATTTAATGATGATTTTATTTCAAGAGACAGTTTACTCCACAACCTGGCAAAAGGGTTGCTTGCAGAAATTAATGAGGGAATTTGTATCTCATTTACAGAAATATCACCTATTTGTGGAGTTTATTCCGGCTTTTCTGTTGATAATATTGAGTATAATACTTTTAATTAGAAGAATAAGAAGTTATGTACTCACCATAACGTTCCATCTGAGTAGGTAAACTTCATTTGTCAGCAACCTTTGGGAATCGGATCCGACCTCGAATCCCAGCCGGCAGTTTTCAACAGCTTTAGATCCAAGCTCCAAGCTCCTCCCCCTACCCATAACCCCCTGCCAACCCTGACTGACCTCAGATCAAGTTTGCCCAACAGCAGAAAACTGCTAGCAATGATTAATCCCAAGATAAGTGGGTAAAACCCATGGACCTGAGTATGAGAACATTCGCAAGTGAGGGGGCAGGAGGGAGGGACGGTTGCTGACAAATGAAGTTTACCTACTCAGATGGAATGTTATGGTGAGTACATAACTTCTTAATCTGAAGTAGTTAACTTCATTTGTGCAGCAACCTTTGGGACAGAGTCCCCAGCTACCTGGACCTTGGGTGGCCTTCATGGAAGGATGTTCTGGAGCACTGCAGAGCCAAAGGATGCTCTCCCTCTGGAGATAATGTCCAATTTGTAGTGATTGATAAAAGTATGAGATGAAGCCCAAGTGGCTGCCGAACAAATATCATCCAAAGAAACTCTAGCTCTAAAAGCCGCAGAGGTAGACATAGATCGAGTAGAGTGGGCATGGACTCCCTGAGGTGCGGGCCTGCCCGAACTGTCGTATGCTAAAAGGATACACTGTGAAATCCATCTAGAGAGTGTGACTTTAGATACAGATTTACCCAAGTTAAATTTGGCAAAGGAGATGAACAACTGGTCGGATTTCCTATGACCAGATGTCCTGTGGATGTAGAAGTGAAGTTGTCTATGCACATCCAATGAGTGTAATTTGTATTCCCCTTTGTTATGGTAGTTAGGAAAAAAGACCAGCAAGTTGATGGACTGGTTAATATTTGACTCAGAGGCAACCTTGGAAAGAAAGGAGGGATTGGTCCTGAGGTAAACTCTATCCTTGTGAAAGGTCAAGTATGGGAGTTTTACACATAGGGCCTGTAGTTCGGACACCCTTCGAGCCGAGGTGATAGCGACAAGAAAGGCGGTTTTCCTTGATAAGAATTTAAGATCTATGGAAGCTGCAGGCTCAAATGGGGGAGCTGTCAAGGCCTGAAGCACCAACGTTAAATCCCAAGGAGGGACTACATCCTTCACTGGGGGTCTGAGCAGAAAGGTGCCCTTCAAAAAGGTCTTACACAATTTCGTGGTGATCAAAGGGCCCAATTCATTTTCAACGTGATAATGAGAGATAGCTGCTAGTTGGACCTTGACTGTGGAGGAACTAGCTCCCTGATGAAACAGTCCCGACAGAAAGTCTGATACAGCGGACAGAGGAGCTGTAAAAGGATCCAAATTTTTGCGTTCCGCCCAAATGGAGAAACGTTTCCATTTGCTGCTATAGATCTTTCTAGTAGAAGGCTTGTGCACAGCTACTAGAATGGTTTTAACTGGGGAAGAGATACCGGGAGTCCTAGCTATGAGTGGAACTGGAGCAGCCAAGCTGTGAGCTTGAGGTTGTCCAGGTTCAGGACTGGGAGATCTAGGGGGTGGGATATTAGATCCGGACGGGGATCCAGAATCCAAGGAGGATTCACGAGATAAGACCAAAGGTAAGGGAACCAGGTTTGACGAGGCCAAAACGGGGCAATGAGGATTATCCTGCTCCCCAACCGACTGGCTTTCTGAAGAAACTTCAGCATTAGAAGAAGAGAAGGATAAGTGGGAAGAAGGTCCTGAAGTGCTTGCAACGCTAACAGCACTGCCCTCATCTCTAGGATGTTGATATGCAGTGAGGTCTCCGTGAGGTCCCATGTGCCTTGGACTGTCCTGCCCGAACAATGCCCCCCCCCACCCGAGGCGGGAGGCATCCATGGTCACCGTGGCTAGTGGAGGGGTCATAAAAAAGGGGCGTCCTTGCTGAAGGTCTGGAGATTGGAGCCACCATAGGAGGGCCCTCTTGCAGGCCCTGCTGAGGGGAACGGGATGGCTCAGAGGGTAGTGAAGAAGGGACCACTGGACCTGGAGGGTCCATTGTAAGACCTTCATGTTCAAACGTGCCATTGGCAATAGGTTGATCGCTGCCGCCATCGAGCCAAGAGCCCTCAGGACCAATTCCGCCGGGGGAGCTGGAGATTGTAGAATGGCCTGCACATGTAGCCTCAGGGATAGTAGCCGGTCTGTGGTCAAGAAAGCTAGGAGCTTGTTTGTGTCCAATCTGGCCCCTATGAAGTCTATAGTCTGAGTCGGAGTAAGAGACGACTTCTCAATGTTGATAGTGATCCCCAGCCGGGGAGCTAGACGGAGAAAGTAGTTTCTGGCTGTACAGAGTAGATGCCTTGTTGGGGCGGTCAGGAGCCAGTCATCCAGGTACGGGAAGACCTGAATTCCCTGGAGCCTCAGGTGGGCCGCTATCACTGCTAACACTTTGGTGAACACCCTGGGGGCTGTGGTGAGACCAAAGGGGAGGACCCTGAATTGGAAATGACTGGCTCCCAGCTGGAAGCGGAGGAACCTCCTGGATCACCTGTCCATCAGAATGTGGTAGTACTCATCCTTGAGGTCTATAGAGCACATCCAATCATTCTCCCGCAAAAGGGGGAGAATGGATTGAAGAGTGACCATGCAGAACTTTTCTTTGGTTACTGACAGGTTCAGGGAAGAGAGGTCGTGGATCGGTCTTAAGTCCCCCATCTTTTTTGGCACCAAGAAGAACCTGGAGTAAAACCCGGACCCGCACTGGTCTGGGGGGACATGTTGGATGGCTCTTTTTTCCAGCAAATGTTGGATTTCCATTGCTGCGGCCTCCCTCTGCTCGGGTGGGACATTGGGGAGGTATCTGGGGCTGCATGGATAATGAGAAAAGGGAATTTGGTATCCTCTGGATATGATGCGAAGCACCCAGCGGTCTGTCATGATGGACTCCCAAGCTGCTGGGTGCTTTGAGAAACACCCCCGACTGCCTCTAGAGTGGAGCAGTCGGGCAACCCCTCAGGGGTGTTGCGTGGGTTGGTCCGAGAAGGGTTCTCTGGATCCAAAGTTCCGCGGGCCCCCTCTGCCTCTAGGGTGGAGTCCACCCTGCCCTCCTCTGCCACGGAAGGGCTGGGAGTCCGGAGCGGGATGGGACTGTTGCAACTTCCGGAACCACATCTTCTTTTGTCCCTTTTGGTTCTTAGAAAAGGACATCTTGGGCGCAGAGAAGCGGACTCCGATGGCAGACAACATTTTCCCGTCCTTTTCACTCTGGACCAAGGTATCTCGCACAGTTTTGCCGAAGAAGGCAGAACCATCAAAAGGGGCATTAGCGAACGATGCCTTAAAGGGTTCCGTGAAATCACAGTGTTGGAGCCAGGCCTGATGTCTCATAACGAGGCCGGCTCTGCCGGCTCTAGCAGCTCCTTCCGTGGCATGAGACAGAAGCCGCATAGAGGTGTTAGATATGGATCGTAGAGTGGCCATCAGGGTGGAGTGCAATTGTTTGTCCTCTGCCGACATGGACTCGCGGGGCGATGCAGCATACTCTTTAATAAGGTCCCGCTGCAGTCGGAGCACGTGTGCCATGTAGTTCAGCGACCTCTCCGAGACGGTCACTGAAATAAACACCCACTTCCCTAGGCAGTCCATCGACTGAGACTCCTTGCTCGGGAGATGAACCGAGGGACTCTCCTGAGCAAGTTCCCTCTTGGTGGCAGCTGCCACCAACATGGCATCTACTGGGGGACCCTTACTCCAGTGGGACTTGTCAGAGGGTGGGCTAAGGATCTTGTCCGGACACTTGGGGACTGACTCCACAGTGTCCAGCTCCTTCCACTCCCTGGTAGTGATCAAATCTACCAGGGGGTCGGCCGGAGGGGACACCCAAGAGGTAGATGGGCCTACTTCAACCACCTCCAGGAACACGGATTCGTCCGAGGTAGGCTTTGGGGCAGACCACCCCCCACTTTATTCTGAACATCTCCATGATGTCACCAAATGAGACATCTTCGGGGGGTGATCTTGGGGAGCCTTCCCCTTCCTCCAAATCCGTGTCCTCAGTCAAGGACTCGGGGGAGTCCAGGTGCGTCCTCTTGCACCTTCGCTTGTGAGGGACCTCCTCGGGGGGGCTGTCCGAGGAGGTCTCACCAGCAACGTCTTGTTCCACTGGAACTACCTGTGACGTCAAAGCAGGCTGTCCCTGGGGCCGGGTGATGGAAGCCGGGCCCAACTGAGAAGGAGTGCAGGGTGGAGCCGTGGCAAGGGTCGGGGGCCTGGAATCCCTCGACAGAACCCTCTTCACCACGTTGAATGCTGAGGGAGAGCTGCTCTCTCTGGGATCCGAAAGCAGACTCTCCATCGGATCGGATGGACGGATCGGGGCAGGCGCCGAAGTGATCGGATCTGACAGACCAGCATGCTCCGACCCAGACGGAGCCAAAGGCATACCGATACCACCAGATCTGAAGCTCAGCCCTCGGCTCCAAGAGCTCGGATCGAAAGAAAATGGACCCGACAGACTCGAGGGAAGTGTCGGCGCCGAAGTACCCAAGACTATTGGCACCAACACACCCCTGGCTCCAAGGCTGCCTGGCTCCGAAGACTCTGAACCCGGGAAATGGGATGGAGAAGGAGCTATCGGGGCAAAGAAGGGGTTCGAGCTCCCCCACGGAGGGGGGGGGAGGCAGGAGCACTCCCATCTGCAGTTGGGCCTGGAGGAATCTTCTCATCATCCAGTCCAAATCTGCATCTGTGAGACTTCTCATAGATCTCGATGAGGCCACCGAGGTGGGGCGGGAGTGTCACCTCAATGACCTCGAAGGAGATCGGGTCTCCTCCTCCTCGGGACCCGGTGAAAAGCACGGGGTCCGGATCCGAGAAGGAGGAGAACCAGAAGACCTGGAGGGAGAAGACCGCTTAGCCGGGGGGGCCGAAGCGGAGACCTCGGCCCGCCGCTTGTGGTGCTTCTCCCTCTTCCTTTCTTTCCTTTCTTTCCTAGCCTCCCTCTCCTCTGAGCCTAAGGAGGGAGGTTGAGTCCCTGCTGGGGGGAGTGGAAGCAGGAGAGGCAGCCACTGCAGCCGCTGCAGGAGCCATGGAAGGACCGGAGGTAGAACCCGAATCCGGGGGCAGAAGACCCGCCAGAATCAGCTTAGACCTCCGGTCCTTAAGTGCCCTGGGGTTGAACGCTGCACAAATGGTACAACCAGAGGACAGGTGTTCAATCCCAAGGCACAATACACACCGAGTGTGGCCATCCGCTGGGGACAGCTTATGGCCACACTCAGTGCACTTAGAAAACATTAACTTTGGGGCCTCAGACATACTCAGAAAGTAACTCACACACACAAGGCCCCAAACACACACACACAACACTGACGGAACCACGAAGGTAGGGGAAGGATAACTAGAATAAAAAAAAAAAACTAAGAGAGTTTAGACTAAAAAGGGGGCTAAACACACTCTCACACCAAAGATTGCAGAAAAGATTTAAAAGTTAAATTTTTCCTCACAAAGAGAATGAGAATGCCAGGAGACTCAGGATCAAGCTGCTGAACGAAACCGTGGCAAACTAGATCTGAGGTCAGTCAGGGTTGGCAGGGGATTATGGGTAGGGGGAGGAGCTTGGAGCTCGGATCTAAAGCTGTTGAAAACTGCCAGCTCGGATCCAAGGTCAGATCCAATTCCCAAAGGTTGCTGCACAAATGAAGTTAACTACTTCAGATCTAATTTCTACAAGCAACCCCTTTGCCAGCGTTTGGAGTAAACTTTCAGAAGGTAGCATTAAAAAGCCTAAATTGGTTAGAACTACCCCATCAACTAATATATTCATAGCTTCTTACCACCTATAAAATTATCCATCATCCATTTGCTTTTCTAGCACTAAATAACATTTTATACAACTATGTTCCCAGTTGGCCATTATGATCCCATGACCAAAATCTCCTATCCATCTACAAACGTATGCAGGGAACTGTCTATATTCGTACCATGTTGTCAAGGCCTGGAATCCATTACCTAGTCAATACCCACCTTTCCATCCTTCAAAGACTTCCTAGCCAAAAGCTGGCTCTGTTTTTGCTCAACACCTGGATAAAGTATATCCCTAAACATGAACAAGTACCTATTCATACCTTACACCACCTTACTCTCACTTATTCACTCACTTCTTTACTTCTATTAATTTTTCTCCCCTGGCTCCCTCTAAAGATATCATAAGCCTGCTCGTCTCACTTCATATTGCAATTCCTGTTTGTAGTATACTAACTTACCTTTAATTTTTCAATAAACTGCAAACATTTCTCTAAATATTAAATCATTCTCATATCACTTTTATTTATTTTTAACCAATGTTTTCATATTACGTCATGTCTAATTTGTTATAATTATTTAAACTGTCTATTTTTTTGTATTATTTTTAAAGATTGTAAAATTATTGTTCTTAAAATGTTTTGTAATACTTTGGAGCTTTTCTCCCCGGGTCTCTGTTGAAAATGGGCTTTTACCTAGTCAGATTTTCCTGGTAATGTTATTAAATAAATACATATCATTAAATACTTAACAAAAGTCAGTGAGAACATCAAGTTTCTTAAATTCATGGTGTCACGCCAAGGACATTCTGTTAACTTTCTAGACATTACCCTGTCCCTCGATCCCCATTCCAGGTTATTCTCCTCCACCATCTTTCAGAAACAGACCTTCTGAAACAAATACCTAGATTTCAATAGCCAACATCTCCTTTTCACCAAGAAAAACATTGTCAAAGGTCAATACATTCAGCTTAGTAGCATCATTAGCTAAGACCACACCTTAGCTACTGAATGCCTAATACTTAAATAACTGTTTAA
>NC_056733.1:1630904108-1631166608 GCF_019279795.1 Protopterus annectens
GGCAGATGAGGATGAGGATGAACATGCAGAGATGAGGAGATGCAGTGGAAGAATTTCTTAGGTTCATAGGTACTTACTAAGTTATTGATCCACAAGGACCTTTAGAAGGTTAGCCCTTCATTCCCATGAAGTTTTTACCCCTTGTAATTTAAGTACAAATAACCTAATCTAAATATGATTTCAGATTATTTTTTATAAGACCCATTGCTCCTACTACTATTGGAACTGTCTGGATATCTTTCTTCCACGTTGCTCTCATTTCTGCCTGCAAATCCTGATATTTTATGACATTGTGTCTCTCTGTATGTAAGATACTGTAGTCACTAGGTGTGGTGATTTCAATGATCAATGCTACTTTGGTCTTCTTTTCATGGACCACTATATCCGGTTTTGTAGCATCTATCTTTTGAACTGTTGGTAATGGGTGATCCCATGTGACATAGACTTCATCATTTTCTATGATGCTTTGTGGCTCATTCCAGTGTTTTTCAGCCACTTCAATACCATAATGTTTGCACAATCCCCAGTGCAACAATCTTGCCACATTATTATGCCTTTCAGTATACAGTCCTTCTGCCATTAATATGTCACAACCAGCAATGAGGTGTGCAACTGTTTCCAATTTTGTTTTACAAAACCTACATTTGTCAGTTTCTTCCACATGTTCAATGGACTTTGTAAACCATTGTGTATGTAGCCCACTATCTTGGGGAGCCAATATTAACCGTTCATCTTTTGCTTTGAATTCACCTCTCCCTAACCATTCCCGCATTCGATTCTGATCAACATGAGGATCTTCCAAAAGTTTTCTATACTTGCAACTATATTTATGCATATATTTATGCATATGACTGTAAAAACATGTCTCTTGTAATTTGTGTGTATACTGATCATGTCTAAATAACTAAATGTGTCTGTAATTTTTCTTTGTGGAGCTTTTCTCCCTGGGCCTCTGCTGAAAAAGGGCCTTTTCGGCTCAGTCAGACACCCCCGGTTAACAAATGTAAAATAAAATAAAATAAATAAAATGAATTTTCCACATTTCTTGCCTTCTCATCTGGTCCTTCACCTTATATTCTTTCTTTTGCTTTTGACACATTCATTTGCTGCCTGATTTTTTCTACTTCTGGCTTGATTTCCATTTCAGCTTGATGCCGATATGCTTCTGCTAGATTAAACAGAGATGTCATCATAGATTTATTCTCATCATGTTTCAAAACTTTCACTACATTTGGGTCTTGTGCAGTCAGCAGATATGTGTACAGTTCCACGATTGCAGATCTATACATGTAATCAATTTCAAGGAGGACTATCCCTCCTTCAGAATGGGGAATATATATAATCTTGGTATGCACTGATTTTTATAAATTATTTAGTGAGCATGAAGCATCCTTCTCTTTTTCCTGGCTAGTCTATTTAACATGTTTTGGGGCCAGTCAATCACTCCAAAACTGTAAGTTAGGGCAGGAATAGCAAATTGGTTTATAGCCTGAATTTTGTTCCTAGATGTCAACACTGTTTTCAGGATTAATGTAAGTCTTCTAAAGTATTCATTACTAAGTTTTATTTGCATTTGTTCATGTTTTATAGTTGATCCTTCACCAGTTCCCAAATATTTATATACTGCCTCTTGCTCAAGTTGTTTTATATCACAATCTGGAGTTGTAGATGTGCAGTATATCAGAGAGGACAGGGTTTGTTGAGACTCTGTTTATGAGACAGAGACTGCCCCTCAGTAACCTGTATGATACTTAGAAGAGGGAGAAGGCTTAGAGATGGTTAGTGGAGTTTTTATGATTTAGATCCTTGATTTTCTTGGTGAGAAAGTGTTGTGGTCATTCAAGTTCTGTTAGGTGTTTGGTCAGGTACATAGTGAAGGGGGAATTATATTCAATGATTGGCCAAATAAGTACCACATACAGTGGCATGATCACATCTCTCTACCTAGATACCATGCCCTTACTAGTTACCATGCCCTTACTAATACAATGTGCAATGAAAAATGACTTACTTACAATAGTGGATACATGTTGATCAAAGGACAGTTTGTTGCCCACATGGATTCCCAGGTCCCTAAGTACTGAATCAATCTTTAGGGGTGTGTTAAAGATAAGATATTGGCAGGGGATGTCATGCTTGCCAAAACAGACTTTTATACAATTTTTGCCATTTTGTTTTAGTCCATGGTTAACCTGGGGATATGATAATTCTGGAGATGTTTAACAGTGTATATTAGGTATGTTAAAAGTAAGGAACTCAAGTAAAGGCTGTCTTGGAGGATCATGATGTCCTCTGGAGAGTTTATCATAACAAAATATTTACAGTCATCTGCAAACTTGGTCAACCACAAGGGCTTTATATAAGTTTGACATCCAAGACATGAATGCCAAAGAGGAGTACCCCAGGGACTGAACCCTGGGGTACACTGCTAATGACAGATCTTTTGGAGGAGATACAGCTGCCAGCCTAATTTTCTGGGTACTTTTTGTTTGCCCATTTGCTATCCAATGAATAACATAGGGATTAACATTTAGCTGGGAGAGTTTATCAACAATACACAAGTGTTGAAAAGTGGCTGCAGCAAAGAAAGACATATGATAAGAATTTGAGGTAAACAAGATGTTGACATTAATATGTATTTTGTGTGAGACAAGTTAGCTGAGCTCTCAGAATTCAGGGCTCTTGAGATCTATTTTTTAAAATGTCTATAGACGGTACAATTTTATGGCATTACATTTGAATCTTTTCAGTTATTGGAGAGATTTATGATATTATTTGAAAAGCAGAAAAGAACTATTCATGGGATGAGTACGTTTTTTTCAAATATGACTGTGCAAAGTAAAAAAGCTGTTAACTGTTTAGTTTGGAATAGATGAAGTTTCTGAGAGTGAAGTGAAAAATGTTCTTTTGGGTTTTGTTCAGACGTTGAAACAGTAAATTAAAAAAAAAAGATGAAAGATGATTCTAGACCAGAACTTGGGAAGTAGGGGTAATTTGAAATATGTAAAGAAAGAACTGAGACATATTCCATGTATTGTCATTATGAATGGGAAAGGGTAAACTTAGCAACACATGGGTCAAATCAAAAATGTGCTATTCCAGGGGGGGGTGGAACCAAGATGGCCAACTGAAGACAGCTTAATTTCAGAGCTCTGTAAAATGATTTAGTCAGACAGTAATGATTATTCTGCAAGAGTACTGGAAATGAGGAAAAAATGTTGGCCATTTATAAAGCTACTAAACAAAACAATATCAAAAGACAAATCTTGTATCCTGCAAGAATAAAAATGCATCTGTCTAATGGAGCAAGAACATTTAATAGTCTTGAAGAGGCATCTGCTTAGACCAGCAACAACATAATCACTATCCCTGAGGACATCTAAGTTTCCTTCTCTTCATTAAAGAGATTATCTGAGAAAACTTCTTGGACAGATTCAAAGAAAAAGAAGACAAAAACTGACACTTCATCTACATCTAGTAGTAAATCTCTCAAAGCTTCTACTGATAGGTAAAATTTCATCCACATCTAATAGTAAATCTCTCAAAGCTTCTACTGATAGGTAAAACCTTTCTTTTGTCTTTAACTTACAAAATTTTTCCCAGATGTCATGCAGCTACACATTTCATACAGACTCTCTCACTACAGTCACTAACTGTTTTTAACATTTAAAAAGAGTGTATAAGCTATTACAAGCTATAACAGTAGTTTAAAAATGTAATAGTTATCTGACTCATCATAAGTTACTTATCGTGCTTTTTTATTCTTCATATTTTTTAATAGGACTATCTGGCATTCTTGCAGCATGATTACTGATTTATTTATCTCAGTGTCTCAAAATACACTTTTCTGAACAATATGTGTTACCTAGCATACTAAATGTATTACTAACACAATATTTATTAGTTTAACTATAAAAAAAGAGATTCCTAATGCTTTTCTAGGCAAAAATGACTTAAATATAGTTTACTACTGTTGCCTATGTGATTTGCCATTTACTAACATACAGGAAATGTCTGCGAATGTTTGTGATTTTTTTTAACGTTTTTTTCAAGTTTTAGACTCACATTGCCTTAGAATGTTGTTACAAACAATTTTCACTCAAATTTAAACTTTTACTTACCTCGAGGGGTCTTGAGGCTTGTTTTAAACTGTGCAATGGCCGCCAGTATAAAAATAATCTCCCTAGCCATTCCCTTTTAATGTAACACAAAGAAAATGAAGGGAATACTTTCAGAGTGACACATTAGCTTCTGTTACCTTAATCTTTAGCTGTGTATGCGCAGAACAGCAGAAAATTATTAGATTGCTTTACTAAAGTTAAATAAAAGGTTGTTAACTAATAATTAGCAATTAGGCAATTTTATGGTCTTAATTTGAATGGCTGGTTTGCTGTTGGAGGTGGGGGGAAACAAAATTTGTGTATAGGACATCTAATTACCATATTGCACTGATACTAATTGCACTAGCAGTTTCTTCTTTTAGTTAAGTATTATTGCAAACTATTTTACTGTTGTGCTTAAATTATACAGTGCTCTTCTTCATTTAAATAAGTAGACCTGTGTAATTTTATACTTGTAAGTCTGTATTAATAGTTTAAATGAGTTTACTGAAAAATTATGTTGCAATGCTGACAATGATTGGAAATATATGTTTGTATTAATGTTATCCTGCAGAACTGCTCTGTGAGTGTAACTGTAATATTAGTTACTACAACTGAGATGATTTAAGCATTTATTATAAAGTTATCTTTATATATGTTCTAACAGTTATTTCATATTATTGTACACTAATGCTCTATTAGTTCTAATCAATTAACAGCTCACAGAAACCATCACAATGGATGTTTTAACAAATACTTATGGTCATTCTTATCTATCTAAATTAAGTATGTTTCTAATAAGATATATTTTAAGAAGTTATAATTCAAATTTCTTTTATAGAGACCTAACTTTAGCAATGGATATGAATATGCTTATATATATATATATATATATATATATATATATATATATATATACACACATAAATAATCTCAAAGTTGCACATTACCTAATACATTTGGTTTGTAATTAATTATTAAGTTGATACTAAAGCTATTGCTGCAAAAATAGCCTCATTTAAATAATTTGTGTCTCACTAATAGTACTTGTTGGAGCTGTTATCTACGGTCTTGAATACTAGAGAAAGCAGTCTGACAGATTGTGTTCAATCTCTCAGACTGTAAATCTTAAGAATTCCATATTTGTTGTTGGGAATTTTTTTGTTACATTACTGCTTGTTTTTCAGTAATTCTTCTGATGTTTCTTCAACATTCTGGCCCAAGAGTAAAGTATTTTACATATTGAGTATAGTCATCATACAAACAGATCTGTCATACATCTTTGAATATATCTGGGTATATTGGGTAAATAGAAAGAGTGTCTAAACAACAATTTGATTATTATTTCTTTTTATTTTAACCATATCTGCATTTACTTATGTCTTTATCCTTAGTTTCTTTGAATGGAAATAAATTCAATAATCCAAGGAAAATATCTAGTTTATAAAGGTATTTAAGTGTAAATAAACCCCAAATTATATTCCTACAAGAAACTCATTTAAATCAGCTGAAAAGAATGCCTAGAACCCCCATAATTACACAATACTAGCCTATTCTTCATCTAAAGCTAAAAACAGATGTGTCATGATTCTCTGGAAAAGAAATGTTATACACCGTCAAATTTTATATAAATATGAGGATCCTGAGGGGCTATTAACCATCATCATTTTTAAGCTTAATAATAAAATTTGGTAACTAGTCAATCTATACTTGTTTCCAGGATTAAGTGTGTCAACTGCAAGACGTCATTTGGATTTTATTACAAATACTTATAAAGGTAATCTCATATTGGGGGGGGGACTTCAATTGTATTTCAGATAATTTTGACATTACTAACAATCAACCACTAAGGCTAACATCCAGAGCAAAACTATTTAAGAAATGGATTGATTCCCTTAATGTATACAATACTTTTGACTCTAAACATAATCAGTCCCTGAAAATGTATCTTATTGATAACAGGTTCAAAACTCCAACTAGGATTAATAGAATATTAGTTTCTAATGATTTAAAGCTAAAACTTTCATTTTCTCTATGATTCCTTGCCCAGTTTCCAATTACAATTGTCTAAAACTTGAAATACAGCTAGATTTTACTAAATTAATTTCTATAACTAGAATACCTGCTTTTATCACCAAAATTAAAGATTTCATACTGTTGTTGTTAGCAGAATTAAAATACTTTCCAGACATAAACCCTAGTTCTGATACTAGTATAATAATGATGATATGAAATCCTTTAAATACCTTTATTTACAGTAGAACTGTTACCTGGTGCAAGAATAAATTAAAGGAATGGAAATCTGAGATGCAAAGTCTGAAAAATGCAAATTTCAACTCTTAAATCAAAATCAACACAATTACCAGTTGATAAAAAAGAATTAGATGCACTGAATAAAAAGTACTCACATATTTTGACACATAGACAAATTTAGCTTTAGAGAAGATGAAATTGAATTAATATACACTAACTGCAAAGCACATGCATAATTTGGCAGTTAGAGCCAAGAATCATTCTAAATCAAATAATATAAAAATAATACACGAGTCTTCCAATTAAGTAGTATCTGATACAGGATATATATTAGATGTTTTTCATTATACTAATCATTATAATTCTGATAAGTTAAGTTGGAATAACCTAGATGAGGAGTTAGCTACAATAAAATTAGATATAATCCATGATAAACTTAAAAAAACTTGGAAAAACAAATAACTTTAAATGAAATAAAAGATAAAATTAAATGTTTTAAACCTAATAAGGTCCCTGGCATGGATGGTATTATAATAGAAATGTACAAACTATTTCCCACAGCTACTATTTCTTTTCTTCATAAAGTTTTAACAGTAGTGCAGTCTGAAAAGCTGATGCCACCATTCTGGAAGTATTCCTTAATCACCCTCATTCTCGAAGCTAATGAAGAACTGTAATTCTGTAAATCTTATAAGCCAATTTCCCTATTAAATAATGATCATAAAACCTTTATGTCCATACTTATTGACAGAGTGAAGGTCCCACTCATCAAAATGATAAATTATGATCAAACAGGTTTTATACATAAAAGACACACACACACACACACACACAATAATATTAAAAGATTACTAATGCTTACTGAATGCCTAAATAGAAACGGTGAAGAAGCCCTTTTAGTCAGCTTAGACATAGAAAAAGCTTTTGACTTTATCAACTGGGAATATCTTTTTGGCGTATTAAACACATTAGTATTTCTAGCTTCATTTGTTTATATGATAAAAGCTGTTTACAAAGATAATCTTGCTTATGTTTAACTAGGCCATTTTGTGTCTCGGTCCATACCAATAACTAAAGGGATTAAGCAAGGCTGTCCAGTGTCTCCCATCTTATTCACTCTTGGTATAGAAGCTTTTGCCTCTTTAATAAGAAATAATCAAAATATTAAGGGTATAAATGTTTATAATAATTATAACTCCAAAATAACTCTTTTTTGCAGATGATATTTTATTCACTCTATCCAGCTCAGAGTCTAAATTGCAAGAACTAGAATTAGTTATAAATTGTTTCCAAGACATTTCAGGACTTCATTTCAATAGGCAGAAATCTAATCATATTATTTTGAATAACAACGCAAAAACTCATACTGGTAACAAAAACTTTATTGAGGAACAGGTACATTTGTTAAACTACTTAGAGATAACCCTAAACAACACTACTGAAGTGATTGAAGCCAATTATAAAAACATGTTATCTTTAGTAAATAGCCACATAAATAAGTGGAATAACATATACTTCTCTTTTGAAGATAGATTGCAATTACTAAAAATGGTACTTTTGTCAAAGATACTTTGCATAGTATTAGCCCTTGACACACCTCATGGAAATAAACTTACCAAAGATTTAAAAAGAATTTTATTAAAATGTTTATGCTTCCTGAAAAAGAACAGATTAGCTTATATTCATCACATTAGATCTTGGGATAGAGTCAGCATAAAATTCCCAGATATAGAAACTTACTTAAGAGCCTCACTGCTTAAAGACATCATACACTGGGTAGACCCAAATTATAGTTCTAACTGGAAGTCTTTACACTTAACTATATTTTTAAATGAAAATACACTATTAACACAAGTTTTTATTAGTGAATCTTCTAATAAATTTTGGTATTTTATTTGCTACTCCATACAATACAATGTTGCAAAACCTACAAAAGTCTAATATCATAAATGACACTTTTAATAACTTCAGAAAGATAATAAACTCCAATGCAGACATTAAAATTTGATTTGATTTACTTGCTCCCTTTAAAATTGCAAATAACTTTCTAAATAACTTTCACCTTAACCTTTTCAATGAATGGGAGAACAATACATTTGTACACTGGAACCATTGCATAAGAGACTCAGAACTTTTAACTGTGCAATACATTATTAAGGAATTCAATCAACAGACAAAAGACTGGTTGCTCTTACAAAATATAGTAAAGTATTCAAAGGATCTAAGTAGAATCATTAGTAATGTTTCCAATAAAGACTGACCACCTTTAATTTGTTAAATATTTGAATTATTGTACAATAATTTTAACTTTAACATTATTATTTCCAAACTATATAGTATACTAATAGGATATAAAACTACGCTAACTAATAAACAATAGAACTCAATAAGTAAGTAAGGGTTTCTGTCTCAATTATACTTCACTTGAGAAATCCAGATTATTATCTTCCATAAAATTAACATCCATGGGACAGTATTGGAGTGCTTTTATGTGGAAGATTCTGCATAGAGCCTTTTTAACTCCTGAGGAGGTGGCAAATTTAATATAACTGACAACATTATTTATTGGAGATGTTGTTCCCCATGTAAAGTGGATTGGGTCCACATTTTTTATGGTTGTGCCTGTTTGAAACACTTTTAGGATAATACGGAAGTTTTTTAAAGCATTGTTTATGGATATTTTTTCTCTAACCAAGTCAATAATATTTTTCAATGTAAATTAAGGTTTTGTAATGAGCAATGCCAACTCATACCTTTTATGGACAGCACTAGAGATTTATTTATTTATTTTATTTTACATTTGTTGACTGGGAGTGTCTTACTGAGCTAAAGCCCTTTTTCAGGGCCCGAGGAGAAAAGCTCCAAATAGTATAAACAATTAAAATAGCATTATGGTAGTCATGGTACAGAATAAAGAAAATGAATATAAAGAGTCAAGAGTTTTCTCCCTTACTACATAAAAACAGAATGCCATGTAATTTCCATCTACTTTCTCTACCCAAACCAATGTCCCTCCAAAAATAGCACAAAGCAGATATTACCAGAATTAAACCAGATGAAGGCACTGTAAGCGGTGCCTGGCAGTAGGTATGACAAAAGGAATGTTATACAATAAACAAAAGGGGTTAGACAGAGAAGAAATGGAGCCATGAAATGCAGAAAAATACAACATAAAAGGCAACAGCAAAGCAGGTAAGGAATCACAACAGCAAAAGCAAAGTGAACAGGATATGTACAGTCCAGGGAATAAAAAGAGGGAAGATTACTAGAAAGTGTATAACAAGAAAATGGAAGTCCACCACTCCTCCAACTATGGACGATATTCTGACCTTCCCTGAATAAGTGATTTCCAGAGAAACCAAAATGAAAGAAGTGAGAATAAATCCAATAAATTTTGCTAATAATCCTTGGATGAAGGTTTCTTTTCCCATTGAAACCTTTTGTAAACACAACTCTTTCTGAATTATCTGATGTTTATTATACAAACATTTTGTTATTATTTTATAATTGTATCAATTGTGGGCCTTTGTAAACAGTATATATAGTTGTAATGTGTCTTTTTCATTGTTCTTTTAAGTTTTAAAATTGTATCCATGATGTTCATATTGTTGTTAAAATTATTTTCTTACTTCAATAAAAATATTTGATAAAAAATGTGCTATTCCTGGGACAGTGACTCACAAGTAACAAATTACTTTGATAAGAGAAGAAGCACCAATATGGAAGAGGGACCACAGTGCAACACTGAAACAAAACCAAAACATATGAAACAGAGGCATTTATTTGTACTTTGTGAAGAAGGGTTGATGAATGTTGAAAATGTTGATGAAAAACAAATGCAAAATGTATCAGAAAGTATAATATTGTCAGAAGAAAGGATGTTTGCTGTATTAAATGAGATATTTATTGAAAATGAAAGAAATGTATTACCTCAGGTGATTCTAAACAACATTATTAAGATATTAATGAGAATAGATATGAAGTTTCAGAAAAGGATGATGAAAGAGAACATTCTAACAATGAAAATGATAATGAGAAAGATATGGAAAATTTTAAAAATGGTAAAAAAAGAAAGTTAAAGGAGTCAAATAATACAAAAAAGGAAAAAAAGCTATTTTTTTCCTATATTATCTATGAAGATTAACAATATAAAAATGAAGCAATATATTTTGTAGTTTTGGAATGCTGTAACAATGTGAAATATAGTTTGGGCACAGATTGATTTATCCAGAACCACTGCTGTAGGTAAGTGGGGTGGGGAGATGGCAGGGACAGAAAATTAAGCTAATAAGAAGGGAGTTACGTATGGGTATTGGGAAGGTAAAGGTTAAATGTTAGACAGGAAGGATGGGATAGGGAGGAAGTGAAGTAATGGATAGGGGGTATTTTGTTGATATTATACAGTAGGTGGCTGTTAGGGGAATCAGATTCTTGTGTAGGCTTGCTGAGTGATGCAAGTTTTATATCCGCGGTGACCAGTGTAGGTACATTACTGCAGGTAGGCCATGGAGTAATTTAACATGGCTGTTGGGAAGTGTCATGCGAGTTCTGAAGAAGGTATAGTTTTTTTTATATCATCGTTATCGATTGTCACTTTAGGCCTGGGTATTTGGCAGGCTCATCCAGTTGGCCATGGTTTGTTTTATTTGGTGGGCCTTGGGAGTTGTGGCAAGCAGTATTTCCCTTTTGTTCTGTCATTGCAAGTCCAGGTCATTGGGTATAAGTTTGGGGTACTATGTGGTTTTATCTGACCATCTTTTTATTTTATGGTAGTAAACTAAAATACTCTGCAGCATTGCTCTATTGTCAGGTGCATACCTGGAAAGTTATTCTGTGATACCCATGCAGTTTTAATTCTGCTGTGGGATATCGGTGCAGAGGTG
Organism: Protopterus annectens; assembly: GCF_019279795.1. Taxonomy (NCBI): domain Eukaryota; kingdom Metazoa; phylum Chordata; order Ceratodontiformes; family Protopteridae; genus Protopterus; species Protopterus annectens. The sequence goes on from NC_056733.1 coordinate 1,630,915,345, forward strand.
ATGTAACCATCTGGTGAGAGTTTGTTCCTGAGTTGTGCTATTTCGAGGTATGAATGGTTGCATCTTTACAGTTTGAGTGTGATTTTTTTTTTGCTGATGGATGTTGTGAAAAATTGACTGGCTGCCAGCCCAGCCAGATAGAATTTTGTAAATAATTCTATGGCATTGTAAATATTAATGCATTCCACAGTCTTGTTCTGCAAATGTAAAGAGAACTATATGTTATGATTAAATTATATGTTGTACTGAGCTTCAAAAATGTAACCACAGTGCACTCTACTGGAAGAAAGCTGATAAAGTAAAGCATTTTATGACTGTTTGATCTCAAAGGTCGGAGATAGGACTTAGGACAAGAGGTAATTACTAGATTTTACATGTAAAATTTATTTTATTGCCGTGGCTTCCTGGCCAGGTGCAAGACTACAAAAATAAATGTAAATTTTGAGTTTCTGTTAGCCTGGGAACCAGAGAAGTGTCAAGAATGATGTAATGGGAAATGACTCAGCAGTACTGTGTTATCAATTTAAGACTTTCTCAGAGGGAAAGATTTAAGCATTTTTGGATTTTATCTGAACCTGAACACATCTACTCACCAGCACTCTGCTTTTGCTCTGTATGTATGTTTATTTAGAACTTAGTACTTCTCTTAGAAATAGCTAGAATATAGTAAGGTTAGACTAGTTGTTTTCTATATTTATGTCAGACTATCCTACAGTACTGTTTTAAATTTCTTGTGTCTGAACTCTTGACTAGCACTGTGTTGAATGAGGAGATTTGTCTTGTGTTTTTATTATTTATTATTAAATATTTTTAAACCTTTCAACTGTGGCTGTTTTGTGTAGAGATAATTTAAGCTCCAGAGTACTTCCATGTATTTAGTGATACTGTACTAAGCCACTCCAATAGTTTTAGCCCTGGGTCACATTTACTATTTGGATAATAATAATGCACAGTAAAATTGGACACCCTTTGGTAAGGGCCTTATTATTAGCTGATATTAGTGGTTGGTGGCAGTGATTTCTACCTTATAGTCTGGGCAAGAAGGGGCATAGCTGGAGAACCTGTGCCAGCCTTCCCCAGGAGTGTCTGTGTGTTTGTATGTAACTCTTATCTCAAAGTGTGTGCATCAGCTACTTGGGCAGGGACACAAAGCACTGTTTGGACAGAGAGGGTGCTGAAGGTTTTAGCTTGACCACTAGGCTGAGATATGGACCTTATAGCTGTGCCAGTGGGGAGTCTTATTGGGGATCTGGAGAGAAAGGGAGAAACCAGCCCCAGACTGACTGTGTTATCTGTGTGCTCTTAAGGGAAATTGTACTTTACTGTATGTGTACTTGTTATCTTTCTCAATGTGCAAGCCCCTCACTGGTGCTAGTGGTGAGGATTGAGGCTCCTTGATTACTGGGTCAGTGCACAAGTGTCACAGATCTGTTCATGGTGGCATCAGTGTTGAAAAATGATAACAGAAGGGAGAACCAGGTCATTTGTATAACCTTTGGGTTCTTGGTTTACATGTTGTGCGGTAAGCTGATGCAGCAGGGCCAAAGTGTTTGATGCCTGTTTCAAAAATAAAAGGTAGTTCTTTGCATTGGCTGTCATTGACATTGTAGTGAGCTGAGAACTGACACTGAGTCATTGTTCTGGTCTGTCTGGGGACATGGCTCATGGGGATGTGTGGATGGAACAGGGAACCTGTAGGGATTTGATGACTGAAGGGAAACTGGATCTCTGATTCTAGTGGCTGGTTGATGGGACAATACACTGGTGATTCAGGCTCTATTTTTTTCTCTCTTTTGCTTGACAAGGGGTCTGATCTTTCTGGTGAGTTCATTGGTGCAGTGGTTTGTGTTTGGGTACATATTCGAGCTGGTGAGTGTGCACATTGGAACTTCAGGACATGTTACAGCTATTTGCAAATGAATAATTAGAGTTGACAGATGTGTAGCTCAGCTACAGATCTGGGTCATCTATTTTGAGCATGTCCTGGCTGAATGGCTGTAGGCAGATGGTCAGGGGATCATGTGTTCACATAGTAGGGATGGGTTTGATATTGAATGGTAGTGATGGCTGCATTTTTATTGTTGTTGTTGGGGGTATCTAGGATTCTTATCATTCTCAGCAAGTAGGACATTGTTAGTGGAGTAGGTAGTGTAGGTCTCTAGTTTTTTGAGGTAGAGAGTTCTTACCTTGTTCGTGGTTTTTCTCTCTCGCTCTTTTTTCAGATGAAGAACATTTGCAGTTTAAAGGAAAGCTGGGCAGCTATCATGGCTCAAGCCAAAGAGTTATTCAAAGAGCCACCACGCCCAAGATTTCCAGTTTGGTCGGTGGCAAGAGATGGTTGCAGCCAGTGAGGTGGGCATTGACCACCAGAGAGAAGCATGCCAGGAAGTCGATGGTTGACTCTGTCAATGAAGATGATGTTGTGGAAAGAAAGAAAGATTACAGGGGCAGCTGCAAGTAATGATGATAGGTTAATGACAGGTAGCATTAATCTTAGGTTTGCTGCTTCAGTGGGTGACAGTACAGTGTTGGGGATTAAGGCAAGGTTCTGCATGGTTTGGTTGGTGTGGATTGTGTTGAGAGTTGGAATTTGTTGAAGGGGAGAGCATGTACAAGTTACTATGGCTGTTTTGGAGGTATCTGGAATGGAAGGGGGACCCACCTGTCAGGGAATTTAATGCTGGTTCTGGAATATTTGGGTCAGGCTCTCCAGGAGGTAGGTTCTGATTTTGGAATTCATCCTGGGGATTGGTTGGCGATGGGTGAAGAGGGGTTTCTTACTCCACATATTCCTACATTGGTAAAGGAGAAGATATGGAAGGGTGAGTACATTGACATATCTGAATTGCTTGACATTGATGGAGTACAGTGGTTGATGTAGGTGGACACAGTGGGTAATGAGTTATTGGCAGTGCTAGTGGCCTTGTTGAGGAAGAGGATAGGTAGGCTTAGAGCTAGAACTTGGGAGAATTGCATGCTGAGTTTTGTTTATTATATGGTGGTCTGTTTGGAGAAGGATAACTCTCAGGCTGTACCATTGTTAGAATATTTTTAACAATCAGGGAGGAGCAGAGGTTGTGTGCTGGAATGGTGTGATTATGGTACAATCAGCATTTTTGTAAGCAGAAGGTGGTTGATCAATCTTTGAAATGGGAGGTGAGACACTTGGACATTTGGCTAGCTGCTATGTTGGATAGCATGAGTGGCCAACCTATGATAAATAGGGTAGGACAGAGAAGGTCAGCACATGTTGGGCAATTAATTCTGGTAAGTGTGCTTGACTGGCTTGTAGATTTTTACACACTTGTGTGATTTGTGCTGGAGGGAATTCAGCATCACAATGTTGGCAAAGCAAAGGGGAGTGGACACAGGCAACCTCATTTGTGAACGATGGTGGCACCCTCTTGCAAACAGCTGGGGGTAAGGTAGTTTTCATGGGCAAGGGGCCAGTATTTCCTTTCAAGGTCAGACAGGACTGTCAACCTTCCCATTTGCCTGTTAATGTTCATATACTGTGGCTAGCTTTGGCAGGCTTTCTGGATTGGAAGGGTGCTAATGAATTGATTTCAGGGTTTTCTGTCAAATCAGGGGTGGTAGGGCATGATGCAGTTTGTAAAAATTTGCATTCTGTCCGTGGAAAGGAAGAGGTCTTGCAGGGTCTGGTTGAGAAGTTGCGACCTAGTAGGTTATTGGGCCCTTTTGATTTCCCTCCTTTTGTTAGTTTTAAGGTTTCCCCTTTGAGGTTGGTCTCTAAGAAGTCACCTGGGGAGTTTCAAATGATTCACTATTTATCCTTTCCACAAGGTGAGTCGGTCAATGATTACATTGCCAAAGGGGACTCGCAGATCAGGTATGCATCTTTGGATGATGTGGTGGAGATGATTAAGGGGCGTACGGATTGGTAAGTGAAAGTTGACATTGAGTCAGCCTTTTACTTGCTGCCCTTTCTTGGGTATGGTGGTAAATAACAACTTTTACTTTGTTACTGCCATGCCCATAGGATGCGAGGGGCTTGTACCACTTTTGAGAAGTTTAGATCTGCTCTTCACCTGAAATGGCAGCAGAAGATTGGTAGGTGAGGGTTATGAGGGTGCCTCAGAAAGGATGCAGTATGTGCAATGAGTTGGGTGTCCCTCTTACATAGAAATAGTTGGAGGGTCTACTGCAGCCAAGGCTTTGTGTTTCTTAGGGCTGGCAGTGGATTTGGGTTGAGATATGTTTTGTCTCCCTGAGGAGAAGCTGGTGCATTTGAAGGACAAGATCGGATGGTTTAGGACTAAAGATGTTGGGTCTTTTCAACTTTGCATGTAGGGCAATTAGTCCAGGCAGGATGTACTGTAGGTCAGTAGTATTTCTTGTAACCAACACAAAAAAGACTAAGAAGGCACCAAAGAAGTCTACTGTAGCAAAAAACTTCCACATCACTCCACTGTGGAATAAACAGCACACTTTATTCGACAAAATAAACGCGTAACAGTTTCACCTCGTTTTCATCCCTAGTAAAGCAGGACTTCATCAGATAACATACCCTACTAGCATACATCCTTATATATTCTCCCTCTCATTAACCTTTTTTAATTGATAATTCACCAATTATCCCATCAAGTTAAATACCTTTTAAAATAGTACAAGCATCATATACCAATATACCTATACCAGCAATATTGAAAATTAAAATAAAACGAGTCACAGGTAAAAGATAATTGATAGGAATACACCCACTTCCTAACCTAGTGGAGTATAAAATGGATTCACTTCAGAAGCTTGAAATACTGAAATCTCGAATTTCAGTATCTTGAGCCCAAGAAGTGGAATTCACAAAACAACGAAAACTAAAAACCGCGAAGTTCAAAACCTCGAATACCAGAAGTTTTGAATTTTGCGGTTATACTACACACACACACACACACACACACACACACACACACACACACACACACACATGGACACCATCCACCACACAAACACACACAATCACTCTACTACGTGAAAGATTGAGATTTCAGTATTTCGAGCTTCTGAACGGAACCTGTATTAAATATATACAATACTGCCATCTTGTGGCAAGCGCAACTGTTCTTTTAATAATCAGTCTTCCAACATATTAAAATGTTTAAGGTATTATAATTTGGTTGCCCTTAACTTAAGAACTGCGGCTAAAGAAATATGTTCATTTAGTCCTGAGAATCTATTCACCACTATGACTAACTGTTAAAAAAGCTCCCTAAATTCAATTTTAGTTTCCCAGCGTCTGCCACTTGGGTCTTGCTCTACCTCTTCCAATAGAAAAAAAATAGTGAGCTGAAGTACAAGTTAAACTGTGCTTATACAAAGCATTTTTAACATCCATATTTTTAATTTCATTTAAATGTTCGTAAATCTGAAAATACCATGACCTTTGTCTCTTCCATATTTAAAACTAGGCCAAAGATATCTAGCCATTTTTATACTCGAGTGAGACATGACTGAAGATTAGAATTTACTTCATTTCTTTGAGTAACAATGTAGAATACTTTTGAATCAACAGCATACTGGATGAGTTTTGCAGGGGCGTAGCTATATGACATTTTGTTAACAAAGATAGTAAAAGGCTAGGGGGCCAAGGACTGAGCATTGTGGAACACCTAAAGAAATTGTGAAAATGGATGATAAAGTGTTTGCCCACCTCACTACATGGGCTTTGTTCTGTAAGTAGTCAGAGAACCACTAGATACTGCATTAAGCAGGCCACAGTTAGAATGATTAACTGCAAAACTGTATCAAACAGGAGAGGTCAAAGAAAAACAATCTAATTGTTTGGCCTAAAATGAGTCCCTCCCAGAAATGGGTAAATATTTAGAGGGTAATTTTATTACTATGTTAAATGTAAATACCATACTGAATGACTGAAAGGATGTAACCCTGAGATAGGTATAGCAGGAAATAAGCTTGGATACATTTTACTTGCACGATGCAATACAGCAAAAGCTTCTACAGACACAGGAGAGTCATACCTCTTAACCATACTGAATTACTCATTTTTTACCGAGTTTTGGGGTCCAAATGAAAGGGTACCACTATTCCCGAGTGGCACCCTTTCATTTCCGATTGTTTTTCTTTTGTGTTTTTAAAGTTTTTCAAATATTGCGCTGTCGGAGCTGACGTCATCACATGCGCGATGACGTCAGCTCTGTCAGGGCTACCAGCCAGTCGAAATTGAGCTTAAGGAGCTCACGTCGTCATTTCTGGCTGGTCTGGCTGCAAATGCGAGCGGGAAATCAAGTGTAAATGCAAGCACTCATTTCAAGTGAAGTGCAATGGATTATGGCAATTTTGTTTTGGATTTAACAGCAGCAGCACTCATTTCGAATTTAACACATTTCATTTGGGGGAATCAAGTTCTTTGCACTCATTTTGGATTTAACTCATTTCAGGGGAGTCAAGAGAAGTGGAATGGATTACAGCACCTGTTTTGGGGAAATCAAGTGAAGTGATGATCGTAAGGTAAGGAGAGTGTGTGTGCGTGTATGTGTGTGTGTGTGTGTGTGTGTGTGTGTGTGAGTAGACTTTTATGATGGGAATCTTCTGAACAGGGCAGTTTTGTCATTACTGGTTCATGCATTTTGTTTCATTGCCTACCGGAAAAATGTTCAAAGAATAAATTTAAAATGTGCTCTAACTCTAACAAGTGTGCTGTATTTTACAAGGAATATAATTTAATAAAGTCAGGAAAGTGTATCAAGTAACACATGTATGGTTCATGTACAACGGTCCTATGATTTGAAAACAGCCCAAAGGTAATCTTTATCCGCCACTGGCCAGATGCATTTTCTTTGAATGTGGTGTGGATTTCAATGCTGTTTCAATGAATGTGAGTTTCAAGGGCAGAGAAGTTTTAATGCTAAGTCTATTTTCATTGTGAGACAGTATTGCTTTGTTTAGCAGATGTCTATTAATGTCTGTGCATTGTGCTATAAAATGTAAAAATAAAATCCAAGTAATCATTGTAGAAGTAAAGCAGTATGCACATTAGTGTTTATGGTAAAGGGGGTAAAATAGCCATGTAATGGGATATTGGAATGGCTGCAGGGGGACTCTGGTGCCATATTTTGGTTCTGTTCTTCAGTTTGCGTTTGAAAGTTGATATCCCACAATTCCATCGGAGTGGGTGGGGTTACGTAATTATGCATGCAGATTTTATGTAAATCAGCATACATATTTGTACCTATTTTTCATGGGCCTTGTCCAGATTTTCGATGTTTCCTGATTGAGAGGTATGAGGAGAGTGTATTATTGTGGAGAGGGACAACAACGGCAGTTTTCCCTAGTGAAGGAAAGCAACATTCTTGGATGACATTATTATAAAGGATGGACATTGGCAAGGCAGTCTCATCTGCTGATAATGTCAGTTATTTCGGAAGGAACGTGTGTGTGTGTGTGTGTGTGTGTGTGTGTATGTGTGTGTATGTGTGTGTGTGTGTGTGTGTGTGTGTGTGTGTGTGTGTGTGTATGTGTGTTTGTATGTGAAATTAATATATATACATATGCATATCAAATGAATGCAGTTTACTTTCAGTGAACAGGAAAAATTTAGAGTTCACTTTCAACAAAAACTAGCATACCCATGCTTAATATTATTGCTGATTTATTCATTTATTTATGTAGGTATGTATGTTATTTGTTTACTTGAGTAGGGCACTCACAAAGGACTAATTTCAGGCTTAGCTTGATTGGATACAGAGATAAAACCAATACATTCAGTAGTAATGAGAGTAAAAATTTGCTTTGAGTTTTGAGTATGGGCAAAGAAAGAATGAATATATGTTACATACAGTAAATCCAAGCAATGACATAAAGAACCCAAAAAGTACATATAAGAGACTTTGCACAGCAGATACACAGTTATACAGAGTTTTTAGAGGAAAAGGCAATGAGAAAAGCCTTAGTGCAATTAGGAAAAAGGTAGAATGTACAAGTAGTTTGTAGACATGATATTGTATTGGAGTGATTAATTGATGCTACCTGAACTGTAAAATTTGCTTTCTTTGATTACATAAGCTTTAAATGGGGGGGGGGGGTCTGACAATTTGTGTAGCTGGTAAAGTTTTTTAAGATTTTAAGGAATGATTGCCAAACATTTGGCTGCTGAAAGAGAGAAACTGAAGTTAATAGATCCTACTTTTGTTCTGGGGATTTTATAGAATATGCCCTGACTGTGAATGTCTTCTGAGGTTGTAAGGGATATTGTATTGATATGTTTAGCAGCAAGGAGCAAGAACTGTGAAGATATCCTGATGCAGAAGTCTGAAAAGGAGTAATACAAGCAGGAAGCTAGTTCTTTACTGAATGGGAAGCCAGTTGGATATCTTTATAGTATGGCAGTGGTGCTAACTTTGGGGAGTTCATGATAAACAGACAAAGTTTTACTTACATTCAATTCATTAACTACGTTTCCCAGAGGAAAAGGAGATTATTATACAATCTACAGACTTGGTACCCCAGGTTAGGTTACGTTGCCTTATAACTGCTAGTACATCCACAAGCAAGTCCCTGGTACTCTCTTAGTATCCAAAGTTTGGATTCTGGTATTCTTTCTTTTTGTCAATGTTCCTTTTCAGGATTCTCCAAGACTTTCTACTCCTGTTCACAAAGTTCCCTGTCTATGATAAGTAGATGCCTTTGCCATTTTGAATAACACATCTTGATTTTAACACTTCACATGATAGTAAGAGGTTACAGATTTTTTTTTCTACCATAAAATGTGGTATATACTTCTCACCAGCATAATATATGATGAAGAAATTGAATATGAAACAGGGTTTGTGAGAACTAGATGTTATACTCTAAAAAAGTACATATATATCTATACATTAATTATGCTTCCAATAATTTTATAAATTAAAAAAATATATTTTATTTGAATCTTTGTGATGTGAGGTGCTATAGTTTCAAGTCTTTTTGATAGAAACTGTGTTGTCTATGTCTTAGTGTTGAAACTTTTGATAGTTCAAACATTTGTTGGACTCATATATATATATATATATATATATATATATATATATATATATATATATGTGTGTGTGTGTGTGTGTGTGTATATCTTTCTGTGTATCAAAAAAAAAAAAAACAGAATCCAGCACCACTCTGAAAAACAAATGAAGCAAAACATGCTTTAATGAGCCAAAATGAGTCCATAGGAAACACAGACCATGATTTCACTGCAAATGCAGTATAATCAGTGTAAACAGAGAAGCTTAAACAATCTACAATTTACATATGACCCCAATAAATCATATATATATATATATATATATATATATATATATATATATATAGGTGTCCAACAAGTTGTGAATGTCAGCTTGTCAAGCCCAGAGAAACGCTGGCACAGCTGACTGAAAAACACCTAAGTGGGCTGGTAGTGTTTCTTTGAGAAAATGTGGTACAATGGGGATCAGGAACTTAACATTCCCTCATTGTAGTGTGATTAAATAGTTGGCATATATAATTATATAAGGGTGTGGGGGGTTACAGATAGCAATACTTTTATTTTTTGTTTCTTAATTTTGACAGGCTGCTGGTCAACAAGTTCTGTTCGATCGGTTACCTTTTGATTGGGTGCATTTTTGATAGACTATCATACTTCTACACACACACACACACACACACACACACATATATATATATATATATATATATATATATATATATATATATATATGAGCATGTAAAGCTTTCATTTACGCTTGAAGCCACTGAACTACAAATACTTGTAAAATAGAATTTAGTACGCTAATCATTGCCAGCAAATGAATATTATACACATACAGGCATTACTTCACACAGTGCTTATGGGATACCATTGTAAACATTGCACACACTTCATGCAAACAAAACAGAAAACATACTGTTTCACATAAACATCAGCTGTACGCTTTACAGAACTATCAAAAATCAAACTACTAAAACAAACCACTAACATGTTTACTTTAGTAACACTACCAAGTATCGTAAAATAAATGACACAAAATCAATGTTGGATTAAAAAAACATGATTTCATATTCCAAAACAAAATCCATTTTAAAGGCAGGCATCTCCCTTACTTCTGACATCTGTTACAGCTTTTACATTGGAGCCTTTGTCCCCCTCAACCTCCACATGCCTTTGCTTATATAATATTAATACCAGGGTCAAATCACTGTGATCAAAGTGAAAGACATCAAGTTATGCCACAGTCTGCAGCATGTATCACAAACATAACATAAATTAATCCAAAAATATGCAAGCAGTGGATTAACCACAAAGAGCACATAACATGGAAGAAGGAGACTGTCACTTTATTGCTTTAGTTAAGTGCTTTCATCCTCAAAGGGATCTCTCTCTCTCTCTCTACATATACATATGTATATATCCTGACCACCCTGACTGTATTTCAAAGGCAATAAACTACAGTCACATGGTAGAGGCTGTACTGAATACAAATCGCAATTCATCTTATGCTTTGAGAATACTTATCTCTTAACTGGCAATATTTTCCTGGTCATTTGGGTGTGAAATAACTCAGGAAGCCTGCTTTGCTCTGTATTACAAAGAAAGTGATTTTAACATAACATTGATGAACCTAAGTTCCATTAACAATAACTTTGTCTGTACTAACTTTTGCATCCAAAATTTAGTAGTGAGTGCAAGGTATTTAAAGGCACTATAGAAGTTTGTCAAATGGAATTGACTTTCCTTATTTATATATCTTATTTTAGTAATGACCACACTGATGTGACCATGGAAGCTAGTCTGATAGAATTGCCTTTTTATGTTAAGATTGGTGTCATTTCCCCATTAGGGTCCTTGATATCACTAATGTGTATTGTTAGTACTTAGAGGGTTTTTTCTAAGGCAACCCTTCCACTACGTTGACCAGCTCATAAAGAGTATTACATTTTCTTGTAAATATTTGTTATTAACACTAATAAACTACATGAGGTGTTAGTACCTTTTTAAAAGATAGTTGGAGAAAGCCTTTGGTAAACTAGATAATAAATGGAGGTAGATAGCTGAAATTATATAGTGCAGAAACGGTGGCAACATCCCTCTAAAACAGTTAATGGCTAACTCACTTACTAATCTGAAGTATTAACTGCACACATTAGTCACTCAATGTTCTTTAAAATGCAGGAATTAAATAAATATTTCCTATCCATTAATTTTAATTAGGCAGTACAGTAGCTGGGAGCATGCAGTAATGGTGGGTTGTCATCTCTGAAGCCAGTTAAATTAATCTAAGCTTATGTAGCTCAAGAAAATAAATTCTTGAAATAAATCCCTGAAAAAATGATGTGGACTGTCAATTGCTGATTATTTTTAGGAAAACAATAAAAGACCAACTGGTCAGTTCTAAATCACTAGCTAGCCCAGGCTAAGTGCAGCTTATCAGTGAGAATTTGACCCCCTAAGGGAAATTCAGGCTTATCCTTCAAACAAGAAGGCATCTATATCCAGTTCCTCACACTGAGAAAAACACTGTATTACAAAACTCTACAGGGAAATTTTCCTGTATGCTAGCAAATGAGTGAGGGGGTATAAAGTTCCTGACTTTACTAATAACCTCCTGAGCATACTGTCTAAAGTGGAAGTTATAGTCAGCATTGGCAAGTGAGCTACAATTCCATTTACTTGCTAGATGGATGACAAAAAAGCCAGGCAGTAGATATTTTTTGAGATAACTCCTTCAAACGAGGTGCTAGCCTTTCGCCACTTCACCAAGGTATGTCTGGTTACACCTAGCTATCCACCCGGTCCCATTCCCAACCGCCCCTAAATTATTGCATCGATACCTAACCCCTCCTTCTCCACAAAACACTACTCACTTCCTGTCCTAGTAATATAACCCATCTTAAAATCTCAGTCACACTTACTTCTACTTATACACTCCATCTTAAAACAACAGCTCTTTAACCCTAACTTCCTTTCAATCAACAGGATGCTCACAAAGTCTCAAAATAACAATCTTTCACACCAAACAAGCATTACCCATCCCTCATAATCACTATTAGGGTCACTATTTTAAAATAATCACTGCATATCAGTATAAAGTCCCTCAATACTTTCTTAATAACTTCAGTCCCCTTCCTCCCTCTACTCTTATGTTTATTGTTAACTGTGCCTCTCCACCTCCAACCAATAATACTACTTAACAAGACTCAAATAACCAAACCAACTTCTCCATCTCCCCAATACTTTTTTTACAGTATTATGGTACTACTTTAATTTCACTTAGTAGAAAACAATATATAATAAAGTACTATCTCCAGCAAATTAACCCCACACCACATCTTATACTAAAAAAGAACATTTGATAAACTATACTATCATCTAACAAAATTGCTTATAGCTGGCAACATATAACTTAATAATGTCTCAACACACACACACATACGCACTTGTGCATGTTTATTCACCCGAGCCCAGTCATTCCTCTACAGACATGCAAACATACTGCTACACACATACACAAACTCCCCACCCACAACTAGCCATTCTAATTTATGCAGCTGAACAATTCTCACTTGGCTGTGTAAATCTCTTAACACAAGCAGGAGAGCATGTGGTTAATTACCATAGGCCACTCCCCCCCAGAATGCCTCATTACCACTGAGCATGGCCGTGGAAATGACCCACCATGGTGATTCTACAGACTGTGTAAAATCAACACAAAATGCCTGTCTTTGAATTGGAAAAGCTACCTCTACTTGAAAATATCCATATTAGGGATTACTGATGGTAATAACACTTTCTGAATCCCAACCAATTGCAATCATATATAGGAAAAGCGTTATTAATTCGTATGTAATTTAGTGATAGCAATTTTATTATTGGATACCTATATCTCCATGGTTTATGCACAAAAAATACAGTAAACTACCTAGATATTTGGTGCAGCCACACTTTACAGGTCCCATGTAAATAGGTTTTGTATAAATCTTTGTTTCATGTTTAGTAACTGTAGATATTGATGGACAGCAAAGTGAGCACTAATCATTCCTGAAGTTATGGTAGTGTCAGGTTGCTAGGAGTCTGCTGAATTACATAATTAATTATTCATGGGGGTTCCATTTAGAGCCCTCTTTCTAACTTAAAGGTTCTAGGAAACAGAGTATAAGTATCTGCCAAAAGTCTTTCCTGAGCTGTTATGTCCACTACCTGCAACCATCCTCCAGGAGGTGAATAATGCTAGCATAAAATCAATCCATCAGTATAAAGTTAACTCAGAACATTTGAGTCGTGGAATATCATGACAGTATATGGTGAACTGAAAACAAAAATACTAAAAATACACATGTATAGTTTTAATTGAACTATTATGGTTGACTTAAGTGGAGAAACTCTTGGGTCTGGCTATGCAAGCCTGGAGGGTTACCAGTGGTTGCTCTACCAGAATAACAAGAAAGTAGATTGGGATATGTTAAAATGAATCTTCAGCTATGAAGTGATGAACAATGGTGACCGGATATTCCATGTTCAAATGTGCATTACATAGACTATGCTCTAATTATCCAAGACAAAAGAAAAGTGCAGACGTGTTCAGGATTCCTTGATTATCTACCAGTATGATGAGTGCTTTCATCATAAAACAGCATGCATAGACATGTATAGTTTTAAGCAACAAAACTTCTACTAGAATTAATTTTATTTTCTGTTTAGAATTTTTCTATTCAGAAGTACCCACTGAAACTGCTTCTACAATATGGCCCACCCAGCCGAGGTGAACTACACAATTAATAGAGATGTCACTCCCTTAATGCAGTCTGGGCAGCATAAAGAGTAAAACTACATCTTTAAGCATCTAAGATATATTTTTCAAAGTGGTATAGAAGAATATTTTTGGAGGGGTGGCATCAGATTTGACACAAAAGTAAAGAGGAAGTGTTTTGTAAGAAACAGACGTAATGTGAGGGGGCACCTCAATGATGTTGATCCTCAGCATGTTAAAGAAAGTAATCTGGGGACAGTCATGTGGTTATGGAAAGCAGATAAAGATGCTGCCTCCTGAGTGACCTAACAGCAGATGGACTATTGAACTGTTATGGTAAGCAGCTCACATCATTTGGGGTAGATGCAGCTGAGAACTTGAAAGAGCAAGATAATGCCACAATGCCATTTCAATAAACACTAGACACTGGAGAATGTGTAGAACAAGTTTATGGAGTTAAGCAGTCAAACAGCTTATACTGAGCACAAGTTTGCCACACTGAATTTTAGAAAGTAAAGAAAGACTTGGTCACTTGCAGTTTGTGAAAACTATAATGACACAATGGACTGGAGTTTCTAAAAGATCAGCGGGTATTGAAAAGGCCTATAGATGGCTATCATCAGTGGCTAACCTTTGTACAGTTTGTAATTTGCTAAGAGAAAGAGCAGGTCTGGTTGCAGATTTGTTGGCTGATAAAAGGATAATGGTGGGTGGAAGATCTATTTTAAGGATCATGTCTCTCAGAGATTACCATGCAGCATGGGAACAGAGTTTGTCTTCCATAAAAGAGTGTTGATGGTGGACGTTAAGGTATTAAAGTTATTCTTGCTGAAGGTGTATTTTCCAAGGATGTGATTGTTTACCTCAGCTTAGTCAGTAATGGACACGCTACAAGCACGGTTGTAATCACAGGACTGGAAGGTGTATTTTCCAAGGATGTGACTGTTCACCTTAGCATAGCTAGCGATGGACAAGCCACAAGCATGGCTGTAGTCGCTGGACTGGACATTGTTGAACTGGAAGAAGAGTACCAGCAGCACAGCCACTTGGCTGTAAGAATGGACATGGAGATGATAAGGAACACTGCTTAATGAGACCATGTGTTTTGTATTGCTTTGCATTGTACCAAAGAAAGGCTGCATTATGGATGCTATGTTATAAAATATTATTTAGCAATACTTCTACTGTTTGAAATTTAGATTCCTAGAAACTAAATGGGGGACTCATGTAGTAAGGAGTCTTACAAATAGAGAATGATACTTAACAGGTATATTGAAACTGTGTGGCTCTGAATTTTTCATTTATGTTAGCACCTGATTTTTTTTAAATGGACTTTGTATTTTAATTATGCCCTTAATGAGTAAGGTAATTATTGAGCAACAGTGACCTTGAAGATTTTGTTTTGGGCAGGTTTGCAACGATAGCCATGATAGTCATAATATTGCGTGCATAAACTTTTATAACAGATAATTTGCTATCATTCTGAATTAATCATATCAATAATGCTTTGATGAACTAGTTTTACATGGCAATGGTTTCAGAAGTGTTTTATTTATGTTAATTTCTTAATCGCAATTATTTAACTTTAGGTTATGTGCAAGATCCTGTCTACATTAGATTGCAAGACACAGGCTTCAAAGTGTTTTACTTATATTCCGTATCTAATCAATACTACTTAAACACTGTGTCTAATTTAAATATGCATGCCGCCAGTTTGAAAAGTTGATAGTCATGTTTCATTATTATAGTACTGTAGGCTTGAAAGTTACAGAAAATAATGGTTAATTTGGTCAAGTACTTTAAAATTGCTTGGAAGCAGAGTAAAAGGTGGGCTGTATGTCTTCTAACAGCAGTTTAAATATCTGAAATACAGCCACCCAAGAACTAATCCAGTGGCTCTTACTGTAAGGAATCCTATAGTTGGCTAAATGATTTTCAGTGCGTGTATGGAGACTTTCTATTTCTCATCAATATTAACATCTGACAACTATTTTGGAACTGCATATAATATCATTCTATGGCCCTTAATGTTAATGTTAAATATAAGGGAAAAGTACAAAATAAGCAATATATTGATGACCCAAAAAAAAGTTTTATAGAGAATTGGGAAATAAGGTAAAAGGAATTGAAAGACCGCCAAAAAAAGAGGAAGTAGATACATTTTGGAGAAGTATCTATGAAGATCCTGTGGAACACAACACAGATGCTAAATGGATAGAAGTAAAAGAAAAAATACGTTTAAAGGTACAGGATATGAAATGGGATGGAATAACACCCAGAGAGATTGAAACAAAGTTAAGAAAAGCATCTAACTAGAAAACTCCAGGCCCAGATGCAGTACCTAATTTTTAGTTAAAAGTATTAACATCTTTGCATGAGGATTTAGCCATGAGTAAGAACTATTTATATGCGCACCCCAAACAGACACCACACTGGCTAACAACAGGTAAAACAATGCTCTTATTTAAGAGTGAACCTGCAAGCTACCCTAAAAATTATAGACCAATAACTTGCCTTCTGACGACGTATAAACTATACACGGGGATTGACGCTGACAGAGTTTATAGTCATTTAGAAGAAAACTCAATTATGGCAGTAGAACAAAAGGGCAATAAAAGAAAGTCATATGGAATAAAGGATCATTTGTTGTTAAATAAAGTTATAGTGGAGAACTGTAAAAAGGAGAAGAATCTAAGTATGGCATGGATTGACTACAAAAAAGAATTTGATAGTATCCCACATTCGTGGACAAAAGAGTGCTTAAAAATGTATAAGATACATCCTATACTGATTGACTGTATTACAGTAACCATGAAACAATGGCAGACCACTTTGCAATTAAGCCACGATAAAGGACAGATTATTATCCCAGGAATAAAAATTCAAAGGGGGATATTCCAGGGTGACTCTCTCTGTCACCTTTGCTATTCTGCCTTGCCATTAATCCATTAAGCTGTTTACTTAACAGCTTAGGTCATGGCTACAATTTGTCTCCTAGAAAACAACTAAGTTTAATGACTTCTCATCTTCTCTTTGCCGATGATTTAAAACTGTATAGCTCATCAGATGAGGAACTGAAAGCACAGCTGCAGGTTGTCAAAACTTTTTCAGATGATATTAGAATGTCATTTGGTCTTGATAAATGTGCAAAAGCAACCTTTAAAAAAGAAAACTGCAACAACAGGAAAACATCAGTTTGGGACAAGAATGTGATATAAAAGAACTTGAGCAAGAGGGAGTGTATAAATACCTGGGAACTGATGAAGGATCAGCAATAAAACATGAACAAATTTGAATAAAACTCAGTAAGGAATACTTTAGAAGACTTAAATTAATCCTGAGAACAGCATTGATATCCAAGCTATAAATCAATTTGCTCTTCCTGTCCTAACGTACAGTTTTTGAGTAACTGACTGGCCCCAAAAAGTGTTGGATAGATTAGATATTAAAACAAGAAGGATGCTTCATGCTCACTAAACGATTTATAAAAATCAGCGTATACCAAGATTATATATTCCCCATTCCGAAGGAGGGATGGGCCTCCTTGAAATTGATTACGTGTATAGATCTGCAATCGTGGGACTCCACACATATCTGCTGACCTCACAAGATCCAAATGTAGTGAAAGTTTTGAAACATGAGGAAAATAAATCTAAGATGACTTCTCTGCTTAATTTAGCAAAAGCATATCGACGTCAAGCAGGAATGGAAATCAGACCAGAAGTAGATAAAAACCAGGTAGCAACTGAATGTGCCAAAAAAACAAAAGAAAGAATATAAGGTGAAGGACCAGATGAGAAGGCAAGAAAAGTGGAAAAAACATAAATATAGTTGCAAGTATACAAAACTTCTGGAAGAGGCTCATGTTGATCAAGAACAAACGCAGGAATGGTTAAGGAGAGGCAAATTCAAACCAAGAAATGAAAGGTTAACATTGGGAGCCCAAGATAGTGGGCTACATACATGCTGGTTTACAAAGTCCATTGAACATGTGGGAGAAACAGATAAATATAGGTTTTGCAAAACTGAAATGGAAACAGTCACACACCTTGTTGCTGGTTGCGACACACTAATGGCAGAAGGACTGTATACTGAAAGGCATAATAATGTGGCGAGACTGTTGCACTGGGGATTGTGCAAACATTATGGTATCGAAGTGGCTGAAAAACACTGGAAACATGAGCCACAAAGCATCATAGAAAACTATGAGGTTTATATCACATGGGATCACCTATTACCAACAGTTCAAAAGATAGATGGTAGAAAACCAGATATAGTGGTCCAAGAAAAAAAGACAAAAGTAGCATTGATCATTGAAATCGCCACACCCAGTGACTGCAGTGTCTTGCATACAGAGAGACACAAAGTCATAAAATACCAGGATCTGCAGGCAGAAAAGAGAGCAACATAGAAGAAAGATACCCAGACAGTTTCAATAGTAGTAGGAGCAATGGGTCTTATAAAAAAGAATTTACAATCATATTTAGATATGTTACCAATCCATGTAACTCCGTATGAATTGCAGAAGGAATTATTACTGGGCACATTGCGGGTGCTTCGAAGAGCACTTTTAGCTGACATCAAAGATTGAAACAGTACTAATTTCATGAACTTTAATCGTACTTTGACTTAGGAATGGGGTCCATTCCCATCATGGTATTAGAAACCCAAAAGACTTGGAGAAATTAAAGAGAAATAAAAAAAAATAAAGAAACTAATATCCTTTGACAAGGATTTTAATGATGACATGTGGAAGAGGGATTCTAAGATGGACATAATATTCATAATATTACATGTTTTTAATCTACAACTGATTATTTGTTAGGATTCTGAGTTAAAGCCATTTAAAACAGCTTTGTTGAATCTATTTTCACACAATAAGGGGCTTAGAATGTTATATTCATGTTTAAACTTAAACCATTGCTACTAAAATGGATGGATTAAAGTTAGGTATGCATGATGGTGGTTTGGAAAAGGTGACAGAATAGCTTTCTAAGAAGGAAGAGGTCTTTCAAAGAGCCGTTATTTAACAGACCGCAATGAGGCTGCATATTTTTGAAAGGCATGTTTTTTGCTACGAAAATGTGTTATTATTCCATACTTGTTTAGTTATGTTGACTTTGAATTTTATATATTTATAAATCTACTTTCTGTATGGTTTGTGGAAAGTCACTACTTGCAAGGATAATATCATAAGGATTTGGTTTAAAGCCCAGTGCATTATATGAAGTGTTAATTATTGTTATTATATGTTTTACCAAAACTGTAGTGGACTAAGTGAGATTAAAATGTTTACACACTAAGAGTAATATAAAACAGATCAAAAGAGAATTCATATAATTAACCAATTAGTTTACAAACACTTAAGAGAAACATGACTGTATAATATCTTATTGCAGCTAATAGCAAACATTTCTGTAATCAAGACAACTGGCTACACTGTGGGAGCATGTACGTAACTGTATAGCACAGCCTTAGAGACATTAAACAAATGTACAAATATACAAAAATTTGCACACTTCTGCATGGAACTATAGAATACATACTTAGATAAATTAATATAAAAACAAGAAAAAAATAAAATAAAAAAATGACAGTTTATCTGATACACTGAATATATGTAGAAAAACAATGCAACAGAATGAGAGCAGATCAAATACTGGCATTATTTTTCAAAATGTTTGCTGCTATATTATCACAACATATGATCAAATTCACAACAATATAGCATACTTCACTGAGACAGTATCATTCCAGAGTACTGATCACTCAGCAGAAATGATGGAAACCCCATCACATTTAACTGTGCTAAAAGAGTAGCAAGATTGAACACAAAGCAAACATACTCCAACAACATATTGAGCTGGGAACAGGATAAATTATTTAATTTAAGACTATATATTATAATTACGTAAATAAGAATAAATTATTAAAATAAAATTACATAAATATAAGTGAAGAAAATAGCAACAATGCTGGGCAAAAAGATTAAATTCAAACAATGATGATGCCGAAGTATGAGGCGATAACAGTGTTGACAGAGTATTGTTTTGTTTACAAAGCAGAAACTCTGAACATCTTATCATTACTAAATCTAGATTGTCAAATGTTGACAGTAATAGTTAATGGAAACATCTGTATCAGATTGTAGCTTAAGGTATATTAGTATAGCATAGAAACTTGGAAGTGGAAGGTGAAAAGTTCAGGAGCTCCTGGAGAATGGCCAAGCAAAGCCTGTCCTATACCTGGAAAAGGAATCTAGTTTGTAGTGCTTTGTAAACGTATGCACAGAGGACCATGTTGTTGCTTCTAAAAGACCTTTATAGTCAAACCCTTTCCAAAAAGCCATAGATGAAGCTAAGGCCTTGGTAGAATGAGCCTTGTCCCTGCCTGCAGTAGTTTTGTTGTGGTGGGAATAACAACATGTAATAGCCTGAGACAGCCATTTGGAAATAGTTTGCTTTGACACAGGTTGTCCCTTCTTACCATCAAATAAGTGCATGTAACTAGCCATACCCAACAGAACCAAGACGCTTTCCTCCACAAAAAGGAAGCCAATCTGGTGGTCCTCTGCCATTAATAAACTCTATAACAGAAGGAAGAAACTGTTGCAGAAAAAGGTGAAGTCCCAAGAGTGGAAAAACTCCCTTATTCACCTCAACAAAAAGTTGAGATAGCTCATCAAAACCTCTAAAGCCAGCTAAGAAGGCAGAATTGCATCAGACACTAAAAATAACCACAATGCCTTCTATAGTTATATCAAAAATCTCCACAGCAATACCCAGGTTTGCTCTGAGTTACTGCACAATGGTACCTCCTATACTAAGCCAACAGATATTGCCAACATACTGGCTGACAGATTCAGTGCCAACTTTACCCCCCCCCCCCCAAAGGACCAATCACAATATTGGAGGAATGCCAGGTACCCAGCATTACTGAAGCACAGATTAAAGCTGCATTGTCCAAGGCCAAGAATACAGCTTCCATGGCACCCGACAATATCCGTGGATGTGTTCTACATCAACTGCAAAGTGAACTGGCACCACATCTGTGTGCCCTGGTCAATCACAGCCTCACCTCAGGCTTTGTCCCTACTGAATGACGCACTGCTACAGTCATCCCTCTCCATAAAGGGGGAGTGACTACAGACCCTGGGAATTGTCTCCTGGTTAGCCTGATGAGTCTGATATGTAAAGCTATGGAGCGCATCATCATGGACCTAATTAACATGGATATAGGGAATCTCCAAACTCTAGATCCCACGCAATTTGGTTTTGTGAAAGGTAGATCATGCCTGCTCAACCTGGTTGACTTCTTTGAGATAGTCACCAGAGCTGTGGATGAGGGCAAGGCAGTTCATACAGCCTACCTCAATCTGGCCAAGGCCTTTGATACCGTTCTCCACTTAGGAATTATTGATAAACTCACTAAACTAGGAATCAACCCCTATATTACTAGGTGGGTTTCAAACTGGCTCACAGATAGAACCCACAGTGTGAAAGTAGCAGACTCCAACTCGGACTGCAGACCAGTCATGAGTGGAGTCCCACAAGGATCGGTCCTGGGTCCTCTCCTGTTTGGCATCTACTTCTCAGAAGTCCAGGCCAACATGGAGGGACTCTGGCTGACCAAGTTCACAGACGACTGCAAGCTTGGAGCCATTATTAACTCCCTACGTGATGTAGACATCCTACAGAAAGGCCTCACTAAGACCAATGACTGATGTCAAAACCATGGCCTTAAGCTTAATTCCAAAAATGCTTCATCATCCCCTTTGGGAAAACTCAGTTCCCACTAATTACCACATCAATGGGAGCCCACTGAACACTGAAGGTGTTATAAGAGATCTGGGGACACATGTTGACAGCAACATCTCCTTCAGCCACTATATTGCCACTGTGGTCAGAAAGTCCTCCTATGTGGCACATCTCATTACCAAGGGTTTTGCATCCAGAAAGAAAGAGGTCATCATCTCTCTCTACTCTTCCCTCATTAGGCCAATCATTGAGTATAATGCCCCATTTAGCATGTACCTCACTAGATATATGAAACAGCTGGAAAGGCCACAAAAGTACCTCACGAAGAGGATCCTAGGCCTTAAACACATGTCCTACATGGACAGACTCAAAATCTTCACACTATTCTCTGTTTCATATCATCTACTAAGAGGTGATCTCTGCTTGACTTACAAAATCATGTCTGACCCAGATCTGTTAGAAATGCTACATCTAAAGAAATCCCAATCCTTCCACACCACATGCTTCAGAGACCTCAATCTCATTACCACAATCAACAGAACATGCTAGAGGGACAGGTTCATAACCCAGAGACTACCCATTCTCTGGAATAGACTTCGCATACATGTCAAGCAGAGCACCTCCCTGGCCCTCTTCAATAGAAATCCTGATGAGTGGATGGGAAATAGAAAGTTCACCCCGGGGATCACTCCAGTGGCTCTACTTGACTGAAGCACTTGGAACTAACATTGGGTGGCATGATGCCAGGGTACTTCTAAGGACTAGGCTTGTAAAGGCTCCAGGGCCATTGGCTTAGCGCACACCTATGAACCTATGAACAAGGACTTAATAACTGGTCAGAATTTTGGAGAGATTTTGCTGTGTTGATGTAGTTCCCGATTTGTCTGTGGATATCCAAGGTAAGAAGTATCCTTTTGCCCTAATTTTTGGGTTCAAGAAAAACACAGGGAGATGGATAGATTGGTTTAAAGTAAACCCAGATACCACTTTAGGTATAAAAGAAGGATTAGTTCTCAATGAAAGCTTGCTGACGGGGAAGATGAGATAAGGCTGACCCACCATAAGAGCTTGCAGCTGAGATACACTTTTTGCAGAGATCAGAGAAATCAGCAAAACAGTCTTCTGTGTTTAGAACCTTAAGTTATCCAGATGAGCTGGATTAAATGAAGCAGTGTTAGTTTTTTTAACACAAAATTAAGATCCGAAGGAGGAGCCACCAGTTTTCTGTGAGGCTTCTTATGCATTACCCCTCTTTCAGAAAGCATTTTCACGTGAGATTGTACCGAAAAGGGGATTCATGGACAGATATGCTGAAATGGATGTTAAACGATTCTTGACAGGGAAGGAGTAAGACAGGCCATAGGATAGCAGCTCACACAATTATCATAAAACCAGAGAAGCATTAGCACTGAATGGGTGCTGAATGTTTTGTTAGCACAAACTAGAAAATCTTTTCCATTTGCTTAAATATGATTTTCTAATGACATGCGTTTTTGCCTCCATTAGTACCTGATGCAATTCCTCATAAAACAGGTGTCTAAAAGGTATTAAGACCCTATTATCCATACAGCCACTTGTAGTTGTTTGGAGTTGGGATGTATCAAACACCGGTGAACTTGTGTAAATAAATCCAGCCTGTGAGGAAGCTTGAGATAATTGCTTCTGGCCAGTTACAAAAGAAAGGAGAATCAGTGTTGCCTGGGCCATAAGGGAGTCACCACAATGGTCTTTGGGAAGTCTTTGAAAAGCTTCAGAAATACTCTGGATAGCAGTGGAAAGGGCGGAAAAGCATCTGCAAATGTTCTTGTCCGAGGAAAAGTAAAGGCATTTGTCTTCCAGGCTTTTTTGCATGGAGTCATGGAACAGAATTTTCCAGTCAATTGCTTAGTGAGGAGGCAAAAAGTCTACTTGAGGAATTCCCCCCAGATGGATCAAATATTGAAAGACCCTCAATTCAGTTTCCATTTATAAGTTCATAGATGATTATTAGGGTAATGACCCCAGGGGGGCATTTTAAGCCTAGCCATGCTTCCCAAAGGAGAGAATCAAACCCTGTACCTTGTATCTCTAAGGTAAACATCTTAACCATTATGCCACTTATAATAATGCCACAAGCTCACATGGGCTAACCCAATTTATTGCATCCCTAACTAGGTATAATAAGCATTATGACAGGAAAAGTACAGTTGTGTACCTACTATAAATGTAGATGTTCGAGTGTATTCACTGTTGCAGTCATTACACTGGGGTTATCCTGCTGGCAGGCAACCCGTAGTCGGCCCGAGTTCCAAAGTCTTGGTCCGGTGTCGGTTGCTGTCACCTCTTCCCTGACGTCAGTGCGCCAGGAGTATAAAAGTTGCAACCGACGCCATTTTCTTCAGTTTTTCTTGCCCCAGATGTCAGGTGCCCCCAGATATGAAGGCTGTAAAGATAAAAATATGCCAAACAACCATGCATATATCATAAAAACATTTTCTTCTTCTAAAAGCAAATACACCACATAGGTTGTATAGAGTTGAGAAGTACAGAATAGTCCCAGCAAAGAGGGGGATGGTGGGTGGGCAACCAGGACTGCAACAGTGAATACACTCTAACATCTACATTTATGGTAGGTACACATCTGTAATATGTTCATCGTGTTTCACTGTTGCAGTCATTACACTTGGGTAGAATCCCAAAGCTTAGGCAGGGTGGCTGGGTCTAGACTGGATTTGGCGAGGCTAACAAGCCTGCTCTGGATTTAGAGTAGAGAGGTACGTGGTAGTGCTTGGTGAAAGTGTGCACTGAGCTCCAGGTAGCAGCTTCTAAAATGTCTTTGGCTGGTACTCCTCTGAGGAAAGCTGCTGAAGTGGCTGCTGCTCTGGTAGAATGAGGCCTAATGCCCTTAGGCACAGATTTGCCATGTTGTGCATAACAGAAGCGGATGCAGTGTCCTATCCATTTGGAGATTGTCTGCTTTGTAATAGGTTTTCCTTGTGATCCTGCAGCATATGCTACAAACAGTTGCTCAGTTTTTTTTCTGAAAGCTTTTGTTTTGTCCAAGTAAAATCGTAGCTGCCTGTGAATATCCAAAGAGTGCAGAAGTCTTTCCCCTTTATTCTGGGGATTTGGGTAGAAAGTAGGCAAATGAATAGTTTGGTTTAGGGCCACATTGGAGACCACTTTTGGCATGAATGTTGGGTTCGTCCTTAGAGAAACTCTGTCCTGGTGAAAAATTAGGAAACGTTCCACAGCCATCAATGCCTGTAACTCTGAAACTCTTCTTTCTGAAGTTATTGCTAGGAGCAGAGTAGTTTTCCATGACACGAATTTTAGATCAGCTGTGGTGGCTGGTTCAAAAGGAGGCAGTGTTAGTTTTTCTAAAACAAAATTGAGGTCCCAAGTAGGTACTGGTGCTCTCCCAGGGGGTCTTATATTCTTTGCCCCTCTGAGGTACTGTCGTAGTAGAGGATGTGAAAAAATAGGAGGATCCGTATTGTAATGAGCTGAAATGGCAGAGGCATGGATTTTAATAGAAGAAAAAGATAGACCTTTGTCCAGCATCTCAGTCAGGTATTGTAAAATCTGAGGCATATTAGGGACCAGTGAGTCGAGGCCTTGTGCCTGGTTCCAAGCACAGAATCTCTTCTATTTTTCCGCATAAGATTTCCTAGTGCTGGGTCTCCTGGCTTCCAAAATTACATCCATAACAGCTTTAGAGACAGGTGCAGTCTGAGTGGCTACATTATCTGCCATGCTGCCAGGTTTAAGGTTCTGAGTTGACTGTGCAGAATCTGATTGTTTTGCTGTGTCAGAAGATGAGGGATTTGAAGTAGAGGCCATGGTGGGCCTTGGGACAGAATCTTTAGGATTGGGTACCAGTGCTGGCGTGGCCAGTCTGGTGCAATCAGGATCATTTTTGGCCTCTCTTGTCTGACTTTTAGAAGAACCTTAGTGAGAAGAGGCATCGGAGGGAAGGCATAGACTGTCAGATTTTTCCATTTGAAAGATAGAGCATCCACTTTCCATGCTTGAGAGTGATAAGTCCTTGTGCAAAATTTCTGTAATTGGCAATTGTGAGGGGAGGCAAACAGATCTATGTCTGGGCGTCCCCATTCCCTTGTTATCATGTTGAACACTTGTGGATTTAGCTTCCATTCATGAGGATCCATGAGATTTCTGCTTAGTTCGTCTGCCAGTGTATTTTTTGTTCCTGGCAGGAATTGTTCTTGCAGATGTACCTGGTAAGTCAGTGCTGTGTTCCACAAAGTCATGGCTTGTCTGCATACGGGGTAGGAATGTGTGCCCCCTTGCTTGTTTATGTACCACATAACTGTGGTATTGTCCGTCTTTATTAATAATTGTCCTGGATGTATTAGGTCCTTGAAGGCTGTCAGGGCATTCTGTACAGCTAGCATCTCTTTTTGATTGATGTGAAGATGCAGTTGTTCCTTGGGCCACGTGCCCTGAATACATTTTCCTGCATATGTGCTCCCCAGGCGTAATCCGATGCATCTGTTGTTATTGTCTGCCTGGCTGTAGGTAAGGTGAAAGGCTGTCACTTGTTGTGGTGACAGGCCTGTGACCACCATCGAAACTCCTGTTGTAGGCAGGGAATCAAGGTTATGATTGTCTCTAGGCTGTGACAATGCTGAGTCCAAACACTTTTTAGATACCATTGTAGTTTCCTCATATGCAGTTTGGCATATAGAATTAGTAGAATGCAAGATGCCATGAAACCCAGGGTCTGCAGAATTTTTCTTGCAGGGAGCTGGGTCTTTGTTGCCATCATTTGAAAGTAATGAGTCAGTTGCCTTTGTTTGTCTGGTGTGAGATAAGCCATCTGGGTAACTGTATTCAAGCTTGCACCCAGGAATATTATCTCTTGAGGGGGCACTAGTTTTGATTTATTTTCGTTTACTGTGTACCCTAGGCAAATTAGTAATCTTTTTACAAACTCCAGGTGCTTTAGAAGAATGTCCTTGCTCTCTGCTTGAATAAGGCAGTCGTCCGAGTAGGGATATATTTGAATTCCTGTTTGCTTGCAAAATGCAATTACTGGTGCCAGGCATTTTGTGAAGACCCTGGGCGCAGTAGATAAGCCAAAGGGCAGTGCAGAGAATTGATAATGCATTGAGCCTGCTATAAATCTGAGGTATCTTCTGCATGATTGTCTGATTGGGCCGTGCAGGTATGCCTCCTTGTGATCCAAAGTAACTAGCCAAGCCTCTTTGCCCAGCATGGGCAAGAGTTGTTATAGTGTTAACATTTTGAATTTTGGAACATCCAGGAAAGTATTTAGGATTGACAGGTCCAGTATTGGTCTCCATGCTTTGTCCTTTCTGGGTACTAGGAAAAGTCGTGAGTAAAATCCTTGGCCCTGTTCTTCTTGTGGGACATTTTGAATAGCTCCCATATCCATAAGACCTGCTATCTGTTTTTGTGCCTCTGCCCATTGCTTTTGAGGCAGGTTTGGCATACCTTTTGGTTTTGGAAGCATGTGGAAGTGGAACCTGTACCCTTGAGAAACTATATTCAACACCTATTGGTCTTGGGTAATCATGTGCCAATTTTTTGAGAAAAGTGCTAGCTTTCCCCCTAGGGGTGCTGTCAACTGGTAAGTGCTTGGCATTTGCAGAGGGAAGTCATTGTGACTGTTTTCTATAAGGTTGTGATTTGTCTTTTCCTCCTTTGGGGGTTGAAGAACCCCATTGTTTAGGTCTGTAGGAGCCTTGGGACTGAGATCTGCCTCTTGGGCGTCTGTATCTTCCTCTTTGTGGCCTGTCTGACACTGGAAAGGACCAATTTTTTGAAGGCCAGTTCCTGCTAAATCTAGGTGGCTGAACCTGTAAGAAATCTTTCACAGTTTGCATTGACTTTGCTTTAGCCTCCATTTTCTTTAAAACCTCTTCTGCGTTAACACCAAACAAAGTATCATGCTGTAGTGGAGCATCCAATAATTTCATTTTAACATGGTCAGGTAAACTTTGTTCTTTCAACCAAGCATGTCTTTGAATAACTGAGCCTGTAATTGTGGCTCTACAAGAAGCCTCTAATGAATCAAAACCACATTGCAGAGTATGCTTTCCCACTTGTTCAACTGCATGCAATAAATCCTGCATTTCTTTACAGTCAGGACCTTCTGTATTTGTAACCATTTTCTGCTTTAACAATGACATGAGATACTGCTGATATTTAAGCATGTGAAACTGACAGTTTAGAGCTCTTACAGCTAAAGTAGCAGAAGTGTAAACTTTTTTCCCCCATCTGTCCAGAGCTCTGGAATCCCTATCTGAGCGGACAGGATTTTTGGCAGTGGAAGCTTTAACCCCTTTTGGACCCTGAGAAATAGTTTCTGGGTCCGCAGCAGGGTTTTTGTAAAGAAATTTATGAGAGTCAGGGACCCTGTAGTACCTGTCTGGCTTTACTGCTGCAGGGGGTAAAGAATCTGGAGACAGACTGGATTCAGAAAAAACATCATCTACAATATCAAGCACAGGGGGGATAGCTAAGGGCCTGTGCTGAGGCAATAGAAGGAAATCTCTGAGCCTTTTCTTGGATTCTGAGTAATCCTGGCTCTCCCAATGGAAGTGTTCCCTCATGATGTACAGGGTTTCCCCAAAAGAGTAATCCTCAGGCGGTGAGGCTGAAGGAATGGACTCTTCAGCATCAGAGTCCTCATAGGGGGGGAGAGAATAGCCCTGGTCAGAGGAAGAATCAGAAGAAATGGAAACCTGATCAGTGGAATCATAATCAGTGTCTTGCCTAGGCCTTTTGTCAGGAGGGGGATGGGAGCCCCTGATTAAAGTAATAAGGTCTTCGGCCATTTTAAGCATCTGTTTCTTAGGCATGGATGACTGTTCTGGAGAATACTGCACTTGTTTCTTTGTCTTTAATGGTGTTTTTGACTTTGCCTTTGCTCCTGTAGTAGCTTTAATTGTAAGCTGTGAAGGTCTGAAAACACCCTCAGAAGCCGGTGCCTGCTCAGCGGCTCCGGACCCATCTGAGGGTATATTTTCCATAGGCCCAATACCTTGAGTTTCCACAGGCCTCGGTGTCTCCACGTGGCTGTTGGTTGCGGCCTGTGGCTCTGAGTTAGCGAGTGTCAGGGGCTGCGAAAGCGCCTCACTGAGAACCAGCGACTGGCCTAGAAGAAGCTTCATCGTCGGTTTTGGACCTCGGATGCCTGTCTTTTTCTTTGTCTTTGCGTTTTTTATACATTCCAGTCGTTGGTTGTTCCAACGGCATTATGTAATTAAATCTTCGTCCAAAATAATGTAAAGCAAAATCAAACCAACGTTTAATAGTGTGTTTATTAAATCTAGCAGAAAACTGACAACTAGTGACATCGTGGTCAGGGCCTAGGCAAGGAATGCAGTAAGAGTGGAAGTCCTTATGAGGTATTTGCTTCCCACAAGAAATACAATTATTAACTTTTACTGACGTCGGTCTGGAGCAAGAAAAAGTTTTCCCAATGGGGTACTTAGCTTTATTGAAGACTTCGGTTCCGAAATTCAATTTTGAAAATCTCAGGAGTCGGCCGACCGGCACTTGCGAACTGCTTATGCTTTGGGCACTGCGCGGCAAGAAAGACTGAAGAAAACGGCATTGGTTGCAACTTTTATACCCCTGGCGCACTGACGTCAGGGAAGAGGTGACAGCAACCGACGCCGGACCAAGACTTTGGAACTCGGGCCGACTACGGGTCGCATGCCAGCAGGATAACCCAAGTGTAATGACTGCAACAGTGAAACACGATGAACATCCTACCTTAGCTTTGATCCTCACTAACCCCCCCAAACAAAAATTTCTCCTCTGGTGCTCTCCTCAACATCATAAGTGACCACCTCCCTACCTTCACTACAAGGTACTACCATAATATCCATAAACTCCCCCGCTACAACCATGCTCACAGATATGTCTTCCTTCCAAAAAGACACCTTCATCTCACATTTAAAATTTCTAAACTGTAACCAACTACTACCTTTCAATTTACTAGATGAGACTGGCTCCTTATTCAACACCACTTTCCTCAATATTCTAAATGTACACGCCTCTATAAGAAATAAAAGAATCAAAGAAAACCATCACCCTGGTTCTCTAGACAAACTAAACAACTTATGAACCACAAGGACAAAGCATGGGAAACCTGGAGAAAAAATAGGACAGAGTCTAACCTATAAAAATATAGATACCTCAGAGACAGCACCAAGCAAAAGACAAAATTTTAAAAGAAATCATATTATACCAATCACCACACTTTAAATCAGAATAACCAAAATTCTTCTAGCCTTCAGCCAGCCAACTATTAAACCCTGGTCAAGTCATCCAACCTAGCCCCTCTAGTGTCTCTCAGTTAGCTCAATCAAATGATCTGGCCTCCCAGATCAATACACATTTCATCAGCTCAGTAACTTCTCTCCTACATTTTTTGACCTCCACTACTCAACAGCCTTCCTCTAAGCCAACACTCTTGTATAAAATATTCTATCTGTCTGACAGTGGCAGCTGGTGGCTTCAAATCACAGGGGGGCTGCAGGAGGCAGCTATATGGATGGGGCCAATGGTAAGGGGTGTGACCAACTAGAAAAGGGTGGGGCTATGCTCAAAACCACAACAACTGGAACGTTAATTAAATTCACTACCCTGGGTGCCAAACTGTCATTATGAGAGTCAAATCAAGAAAAAGCAAAGTGTAGAAGAAAAAAGTATTTCAATGCATTGGTTACATGACAGCTTACTTAATATCTAGGTGGAAACAAAAAGGTTGTGAGGCATGAACAAATAAATTACTTTTTAAATACATTACTGGAATGTCAGTCAAAATCAAGTATAAAAAAAACAAGCAGCACTCAAGTCAAACCACTTCTCTTTGCACTGCAGTTCTAATTATAATTTATATTCAGCTTCATAAAAGTGCCAAGTAACATGCTGAAAGTAGCAATCTCTGTGATATCCCCACTTGTAAAAATGTTTCTTATCGAAAAAAGACCTGCTGCCTAACAACAACTATCTACTTGTTTTATGTGGAAAACATGATCAAAGTAAAAAATGAACAGCAAACAAGAAACAAGCACAAGATAAATTGCTTAAAGGATTATTGTACAGGTTATGGACCACACGTGATAGACTGGCATTCTGTTTAGTTTACGGGTAAAGCCTGCAAAGATGACTGCAAGTCTCCAACAAATTTAATGAGCTTCTGAAAATACAGTAATCCTGTCCTTTATTATAAATACTGTCATATGCATTTCAATACCTAAGGCTTATACATTATCTAGTTATGTAAGTATTCTCTGCATGGCAACAACAAAAAGGCTTTCAGTGTTGGTAATTCTTTAACAGTATGTTTATTAAAGCTTACTTGCATCTCACAATCTCAGACAAGCTTACCTGACGGTCATTAAAGCATTGCCACTTAAACACAGAGGAACAGGGCACTGCGACAGCATGCATTTTCTGAATAAGAAGAAGCATAAATCAAGAGTATAAAAATATGAAAGAAAAACAGAACATTTTGCAAAATCAAGGACAGATGAAAAGCCACTGTTGTACTTGTGCCTACCTTGGATGGGGGAATACTCTGCACACTTATGCTGCATAACTGCTCCTTGCCTTGCTTAGACACATCCAGAGTCACTACATGGGGGAGTGGGGTGCAACAAGTATGTCACAATTTGAAATGTCTCTGGCTGACGGTGATGGCTCTGACACATTTCTGATACCTCTCAACCTCAGAGGAAGAAATCTGGACAAAGCCAAAGATACCGGGGGAAGAAAGACCCAAAAAAATAGTGACAGATTTTCATATATTGCTCTCAAAAACATTTAAAAGTTGCCAGAATAGAAAAAAGGTTTTGCGTTAGCATTTATTCCCTGATGGCTATGAAGTATGAAACTCAAGCATATGTCATTGTTTGCTGACTTAAGCCCTCAATGATTTGCTAGAAAACCACAATTTTTTTTTGAGGAAAATGCCAAAAATATGAGGCAAAAATCTGGACAGTTGAGAGGAAATGGGGTAACGTACTGCAATACTTTAAAGCTGTCCATTTTGCCTTGCACTTTCATACACACTTTGCGTTGCTGCATAAATAATTTCTGGTGAAGATTTGCAGTACCAGTAATAATACACTGTAATGGGCAACTAGGCAAATAATAAATAATTAAATCTTCCAAGATCTCCTCATGGTGCACCGGATGACTAAATACATTACTTCATCCTAGCATACATCTAATTAATCCATAATTTCAGGGATTTCCCATAGTTTGCCCCGGACTTCGCATCCCTCATAAAACATAAATGAAGAAACGGCAAGGATTGGAACAACTAAATGCTATCCAATATGATAAACACCTACTGGCACAACTTATTTTTATTCAGCCAACTTTTACATGCATTTTGTTTTAGGGATTTTATTCCCCATTACTTTTTGGCTTTGTCATCTGATTTAGGCTTGAGAGGACGGAAGAGATGCAGACAACTGTGCTACCAAAACACTCCCATACTTTACTGGAAACTCACTTGTGCATTACTGTTGTTTACTGGCCAGTAACTCAAAAATAAAGTAAAATGATTCATGCAGGCAATAAACATAGTTAATAATATTGTGTTTCAAATGTGTAACGGTGCACTCTCTAATAGTTTCTTTTACGTCGAGTGCATAATCTTTGTTGACAGGTTGTACAGGGTTTTGGCTGAAAAATCCAACTATCTAGTCCACAAAAGCTGATTATCAAATAAATAACAGACATGGACAAGTCCTCAAGCAATAATCATATCAAAATGTCTTATACTGCTGATTTATGTATGTGATTGAAAACGAGTGTACAAGATTTGTGCAATATGTGACTCACACACACACACACACACACACACACACACACACACACACACACACACCTTACCTGAACTCCGTGTTCTATATTTAGTCCGAACTCAGTGTCCCGTGCAAGTATTCAGTCACCCCTCCATAGTAATCCATAACAGTGTTCCATTAATCCTGCGCAAGCTGCAAGCATTCAGTCCCATTCAAAATCCATCCCTCCCCGCAAGAAGACTAAGACTGTTCTGGTTGGTGGTGCGAGGGGACTGGGACTGTTCTGGTTGGTGTGAGAGTGGGTGTGGCCTGCAGAAGATGCAGTCTGGAGTTCTTCTGGTCTATGCGATCGTCACCACACAGACTTCTGGCCATGTGCAGGGCAGAGATGCCTTTCCCCTATCAGGACTGCTAACACAGCAGTCTGGAGGTCTGAAACAAAGCAGTCAGGAGGTCGGAGTTCCAGCAACTAAGCATGCACGCATGCGCGGAGTTCCAAGACTCACAATTTTTTTATTTTTATGGGATTCTTTCTATGAAGATTTTTTTATTTTTATTCTTTCTATGGGGATTTGGTCTTTCTACAGGTGGGGGTGCTGCAGTCCTGCAGTCCTATAGCATGAGCCGCCCTTCTGTCAGCCTTCTCCACTACCATCATAAAAATCTACTTATAAAACTGAAACCTACCAGTGCTGCCCCAGATTACCTACCATGAAAATACATTACAACAGTAGCAGAAGCTCTCAGCTACCCAGTTTCTATATTAATTAACCGATCCATTAAAGAAAGCAAAATTCCCAACCTAAACATTTTACTTCTTACCATTACAGAAAGGCTGCAGTTCCACAGCTGTTACCTACTACAGATCAAGATATTTTCTGTCTCCACCCTCTAATGTCATAGAGAAATGTACCCATACACAATTTCTCTCATTCATTTCAGACAATAATCTACTATATCCAACACATGGCTTCTGCACTACTATGGCCCTCCTTAACTTTATAGCCACTATAAGTCAAAACAGAAATGAAAGAAAACTAATCTCTGCAGTCTTTCATGGCCTACTGAAGGCTTCTGACACCATTTCACACACAAAAATTCTACAGAAATTGTCCTCCCTACATTTAGATGCATCCACACTCACTTGGTTTGACAGCTACCTGTCCTGCAGACAACAAGCTGTTAAACAGCAAAATAATATCTCCCCTTTACTTCCCATAGCAGTTGTCACCCAGGACTCTGGTCTAGGCCCACTTTTATTTATCATGTTTGTGAATTACCTCTACTCAGCAAGCAAACATGCCCAAATCATCCAGTATGCAGATGGCTCCACTCTGATCTGTGCTGCTAAAAAATCGTACACACTGCAACAATTAACTGAGGATTCACTTAATTCTATTGAAACAAGGCTATCTGATTTCCAATTTCTTCTGAACCTCTGAAAATCCAAGCTTATTCTATTCACCTCAAAAACTCTCTACTCAGAAATCCATCATCAATTTATCCTCCACAGACAACATAAAAATTGGATTAATAACCCACACTAAGTGCCATAAATTTGGCTTCCATGTAAAAGATATAATAAAAAAAAATAAAAAATTGGCATGCTCTCCTGGATAAAACATTACCTAACAGACAAAGCCAGAAAATACACTGCTTCAGTTTTCACTCCTTTCAGCTCTCCTCTGTGCAGTCCCTATTTTTGTTAATGTTCAGGCAATCCAGACCAACTTCATTGAGCAATGCAACAATAAAGTAGTCAAACTTTTCTGTTTGACGATCAAATCTCACCATTTGTGTAGCACTAAAGCAGATACACTAGCTACAACTACCTCACGCCTTGACTCTATCTCAGCTACTCACCCCACATAACCTTATTTACAAGTCTGAAAAATGATCTAGCCAAAGTCACATCCTCAGCACCGCTCACTAAACAGATATATTTGCTTAGTAGAACAAAAAAACTCTACTAATAACTAAATCAAACAATTCTTCTGGAGACTGTCTCTGTTTCTTCTACATTTCTAAAATCTGGAACTCCATTTCCCTTGCCTAAAACAAATACCTCAGGTGAAATCTTTCAAGTCTCAAATAAAACATTATCTAA
Source organism: Protopterus annectens (assembly GCF_019279795.1). Classification (NCBI taxonomy): domain Eukaryota; kingdom Metazoa; phylum Chordata; order Ceratodontiformes; family Protopteridae; genus Protopterus; species Protopterus annectens. Next base: position 1,630,949,735 of record NC_056733.1, read on the forward strand.
TGAACACATGGCTGTGTTCCTACTCAACTCCTGACTAATACATATCCAGCCACACAGTATATTCTAAATTATGATATCCCTTACCTTATCTAAGGACACTAAAGCCTTTGCTATCTGTATTGTGCCTTTATTAGTCAAATCCAGCTAAAAGACATTCCAGTATGTGTCAAATGCAGGTAAAACACTAGTCCTGAGGGAATGATGCCTAGGTATAAAAAAGATAATTGGCTTCAGCAACTGATTAAATACTTGGTGTCAGTCCATGGGATCCAGTATGTATCAACATTGGAGGAGGGTCTGTCTTAGTGCTGCTCAACTTCTCTTCCAAATGGTTTTGCTTTGAAATACTGTGGTGCAAAACTATATTACATGTTAAAATGACTAGTCTGCAGTGAGGGTAAGATCTGGTTCCCCCTTGCTTATGTACCACATCACTGTGACATTGTCTGTAACTACTTGAAAAGGTCCTTGGAACCACAGATGATTCAGAGAGTTGAGAACCTTTATAAACATGCTCTGATTAATTCTGTTTGACCTAATGACAGAGGCACTTAATGTTTTTGATACAGTATCCTTCAGGAAGTCATCCATCCCTGGTAACTATTATATTGACAACACACCCCTTAGAGTTGACCCAGTAGTCAGGGACTTAGGGACACACATAGATAGTAATCTATCCTTTGATCATCATGTGTCTACAGTGGTGAGGAAATCATTCCATGTTGCACAACTTATAAAGAAAGGTATGGGATCTAAGTCCAAGGAAGTCATTGTTCCACTGTATTCGGCATTCATCAGACCTATCATTGAGTACAGTGCCCCCTTTGGTATGTACCTAACCAGGCATATCCAACAACTGGAATGTCCACAGAAGTTCCTCACTAAAAGAATACATGGCGTAAGTAATATGTCCTATGCAGACCACCTTAAGGCCCTATCCCTGTATTCTGTCTCCTACAGGCTTTTGAGGGAAGATCTATGCCTGGCATACAGGGCATTATCAGACCCCACTCTGATGGACCTCCTGCATATCCACAAAACAAATAGTACCAGAATTACCCATTCTAAAGAGTTAAACCTTGCCTGTGATATAAATAGGACCTGCTGGAGAGATAGGTATGTGTCCCAGAGACAACTCTGTCTATGGAACAGGCTCCCCATCCATGTAAAGTAGAGTTCCTCCCTAATCCAATTCAAGTGCAACTTGGACAACTGGATGGGAAACTGGAAATTCATCCCTGGTTTGGCACCCATATCTCTAATGGACACAGGTAACCTGTAAATGGTTCATCTCACCTTCATGCTTACATGTTCATGCTTACACTTATCAAGGGTATCAGAACTTGTCAGAGATTTGGAATGCATGGCTAGGCCCTTGTGGTCATTAGCCTAGTAAACACCTATGAACCTATGATACTAAAGTACCTTGTGTTGATAGTGGCAAGCAGTGTTTTACTTCTAAGTACTGTTATCTTATCAGAACAATAGCAATAAAAAGTTAGAAATCAGGAAGCTATCTGAAAATGGGTGTTCTAGAAATAGTGAACATTCTGCTGCACATGCAAAAAAATTATGAATGACCATTTTATTGAAATTAGTTATGAGTTTTGCAGTGGTATGGGCAACAGGTAGATAGTTATAGTTAAAATTAAGAGTTATGATTACCTCTCAACCTAAGCTCAAGAAATGTAGATAAAACAAAATAAAAAGGGGACAAAATTTCAAAAACAGGAACACATTTTAACATTACCAGTATAAAATTAAAACATTGCTACAATAACAGCGTGTGTTTTAGCATGCATTTTCTGAAGGAAATAAAGTCTGAAACTCAAATGTATGTCATTATTTAATTACTTCAATACCAAATGATTTGCCAGCAAACTACAATTTTTATGAATAAATGACCAAAAAAGTCTTTAAAATTTGTATATTTTGTATGTAAAATACTTTCTCCAACACCATTTACACATACTATAGCAAGTCTGAAAAATTAGGCGGAAGAACTATTTTGCATCCAAAAATATATATAAAAACTAATAACATAATAATAAAAAAATAAATAAGTAAAACAAAACAATTTTACTGACAGGCCATTCTCTAAGCACAATAATGCTCTCTTGGGTAAGTGTTATTGTGTAAATATTGCCTTTCCAGGGGTGTAGAGGCTCTCTGCCTGCAGCATATGGTCTCAGAACACCCTTGGGCATGCATTATTTACATAGAGACACACAGACCCTGCTGGGTACTATTGCTTGTTTAACTGCTGCTGCTCTTTTAATTTTATACCCACTAAACAGCAAAAGCATTGTGAATATAAAATAGTGGCTTGATCACTCTCACATTCATGCATACATGCACTCACACACTTTTCTGTTTTTTTTTTTTTTACATTTTTTTGTTTCTTTTAATTTTTCCTTCTCTGAACAGGAAAAGAGCTGCTTAGTGAATGTAAAATAATTAATGGCGGCCATTAGTTTACTTACAGTCTGAGTTCCACAGTATATATTTTATATATTTAATACCTTGCTGTGATGCACCAGACTCACTTGTCTGTGGACATTACCTTTACATTAATACCCTGCCAGACAATGTTCATTCTCCAATCAGGGTTTAAGGTATAGTTTGTCTGTTCTCTAAGATTATTTAGCATAACTGCTGGACCAAGATCAAGAACACAACAGAAATGTGATGGGCGGGAAAAAATCATAACATGTTTGTTTACAGAATTAAAATTCATTTTAAGTTGCAGAGTTTCTATATTTGTTTTGACAGACTTTTTTTCACAAATGCATGGCTAATTAAGAGCAAGGTTTATACCTAGACTATTCCAAGAAATAATTCCTTAAAATTAAGGTTTGTTTTTCTTTTTAAACCTATTCATTCCAATTTTTAAAAGCCAAAATAAACTTAACAGCTAAAGTAAATCTGATATAAAAATGCTATTACTATGTTTTCACTGGTTAGCTTCCAATATGAAGAACAGCAAAAGGTCAGTGGTTGAATATTACTTCTAAACCATTAGATATGGAGCAGAGATATATTTAAAAATAACTTAGATAACTGCGTTTTTTTAAAAACAATGTTATGTGGAGAGATGAGGGATGGTTCTAGTGACATATGATTGTTATATAACTTTTGTATCATATACATGATAACTTTGAAATTAAAATGGTGGACGTAATGGATGGTGAATGGATGGGTTAGTAAATGAGGAGAGACTCTTTCAACTTTGCAATTATATTCTGGAAAAAGGGGAGATATATATGATTTGGACATTGTAAGATAACAGCAAAGTGAAAAGATATGAGGCAATGGAGATATTAAAACTTAGAGATCTTTATTGTAAGTGAAAGATAACACAAACCATATGACATGTATCCTTTTTAAGGTAACATAACTTTTTAAAAACTTTTCTCTACAGACATACCACAGTATCAGAGTTGAAGAAGGGGGCAAAAGGAGATGTGAACAAGACTGTCAGCTGGAAAGTGACATGGCTGAATTAAGGTTTCACTATTTCATAGTATGGTGGTACTACCCTGAAATATATTGCAGGAGGAACTTGTAGTGTAATACAATGGAAAGGTTCAGAGATGCCTAAGACAAAAGGAAGAAAGGATGGGACACATGGTGATAAAAAAGAGTTAATGATACTTCACCATAAATAGGCTATAGTTTATATAAAAATGTACAGAAATGTGGTATTATTTCTTTACCTTGTACTAAATATGGTGAGGCAGTAATCTAGCAGACCTTGTTTAAAATTATGATGCTTTGCTGTACGAACTCTAAAAGCTGGTCAGCTTCTGGTTAGATGCTTAAATATGGATTGGATGTGCTTAATTTTAACTACAGTCCTGAATGGAAAGTGTACCAGCCATTTTAACTTCCACTGTTGCTTCTACCATTTCAGGTATCGCTTTTGCTTCATATAGGAAGGTACCTAAAAGGTTTTATAAGCCAGCTTAAGTAGATATTTCAATATGGTTTCTTGTTTTCTTTCAAAAAACGTGCATCTCTTAGGGGAAAGCCTCTTAAAATAATCTGGCTTTCTTTATTCTTGCATTTATTTACTGTGTGAGTACACTGGTCCAAATGCCCATTTCAGGCATGACCTGTGCCACAGGGCATTCAGTTGTTGTTGTATCTTTCGGCTTTTCCCGGTTAGGGGTCGCCACAGTGGAACTCCGGTCCGCTAATGATTGGCAGCAGATTTTTACGTACCGAGTTGCCAGCCCTGACGTACAACCTTCAATGAAGGTACGCCCATTCACACATGTCGCCACACAGAAGATGCTTTAGCTGAGAATCAAACAGGACAATGCCTTACTGTGAGGCGACAACGCTACTGCAGCACCACCACTGCAGTCTGACACAGGGCATTCAGTAAAAACAATAATTTTATCGTAAAAACTAATAAAATGAAATTGGAAAATATAACAAAGCAAAGCAAGAAACACTGAATGTTAAATGATTAATATAACGATGCAAAAAAAAAAAAAAAAAAAAAATTATATATTTATATATATATATATATATATATATATATATATAGGTTCATAGGTAGGTACTAGGCTATCTGCCCAAGGGCATTTATAAGCCTAGCCAGAGTGTGTCGGCTTTCGCCGCCCCACTGATTAATTAACTGAGCCTCTGTCAAGCAGAGCCAATGAAGTGATCCCAGGGGTGTACTTTCTGTTACCCATCCACTCGTCAAGGCTTCTCTTGAAGAGTGTTAGTGAGGGGCTCTGCCTAATGTAGTTAGGAATTTTGTTCCAAAGCATGGGGAGTCTCTGTGACAGGAATCTATCCCTCCAGCATGTTCTATTTATTGTTGTGGCAAGGTTTAGCTCACTAGAGCGTGTGGCTCGCAGTGACTTGGATTTCTTTAGGTGGAGCATGTCCATCAATTCTGAGTTGGACATGGCTTTGTAAGTCAGGCAGAGATCACCACTGAGTAAGCGATATGTCACTGAGTACAGCCGGAGTTTTTTCAGTCAGGCTGCATAGGACATATGTTTGAGGCCAGTAATCCTCTTTGTGAGGTGCTTTTCTGGTCTTTCAAGCTGTTGGAAGTGTCTTGTGAGGTACATCCCAAATGGGCATTGTACTCTATGATGGGTCTGATGAGTGACGAGTAGAGGGGCACTATAACCTCTTTATTTCTAGATGCGAAACCCTTAGTAATTAGATGGGCCACATAGAAGGATTTCCTAACTACTTTGGCAATATGATTGTCAAAGGAGAGATTACTATCTACCTGGGTTCCCAGATCTCTTATTACCTCTTCTGTATTAAGGGGGCTCCTGCCTATGTGGTAATTCATGGGTGTTTTGTTTTTCCCAAACAGGATGACTATGCATTTTTTGGCATTTAGCTTGAGGCCATGACTTTGACACCAGGTGTCTGTCTCAGTAAGGCCTTTTTGGAGGATGTCCGTGTCAGCTGGAGAGTCAGTTATGGCTCCCAGTTTGCAGTCATCGGCGAACTTGGTTAGCCATAGTCCTCCTGTGTTTGCCTTTACGTCTGAGAAATATGTGCTGAACAGTAGGGGTCCCAGAACTGAGCCTTGCAGGACACCACTTGTGACTGGTTTAGAGTCAGACCTGGAGCCCGCTATTCTTACCGTGTGAGTTCTGTCTGTAAGCCAGTTGGCAACCCATCTTGTGACGTAGGGGTTTATGTTCAGGCTGGTGAGTTTTTCTATAATGCCCAAGTGAGGAATGGTGTTGAACACCTTGGTGAGATCAAGGTAGGCTGTGTGAACCACCTTTCCCTCGTCTATGGCTTTGGTAACTGTCTCGAAGAAGTCAACCAGGTTTAGTAGGCATGATCTGCCCTTAACAAAGCTGAACTGGGTCAGGTCAAGTGTTTGAAGGTTCCCAATGTCTTTGTTAATGAGTTCCATGATGATGCACTCCACAGCCTTGCAGACCAGGCTAGTCAGGCTTATGGGACGATAGTTACCAGGGTCAGTTGTGGCTCCTCCTTTGTGGAGTGGAATAACCACTGCTGTGCGCCATTCTATGGGCACGTACCCTGTGGAGAGGCTGAGGTTGAACAGCGTTTTTAGATGGGGGGGTTAGTTCGTTCTGTAGTTCATGCAAGACGCAGCCTGGGACACCATCTGGCCCCACTGATGCTGTGTTTTTGGCTTTTGAAAGGGCTGTTTTCACCTGTGCTTCTGTGATTTCTGGGACACTACACTTTTCCGGTATTATTGTGGGCCATTTTGAAGGTGAGATGGAGGTGAAGTCTGCCAGTATGTTGGCAATATCAGTAGGTTCAGTATATTTTGTGCTATTTTGCACTATCTCGGAGTATACATATATATATACATATATATATATATATATATATATATATATATATATATATATATATATATATATAAATTCGAGCAAACGTCTGAATCCATAACAACCAAACACACTTTAACAAAAGTCCTTTTATCGAAAAGCGCTTTAGTTAAAGCGTGTTACAAAAAAACCCCACTATATTAACGTTTTATAGATATATATAGATATAGTGTGTGTGTGTGTGCGTGTGTGTGTGTGTGTGTGTGTGTGTGTGTGTAAAGATACATCAGGTCTTGAAGCTGAATGACTAGAAACTGATAGTAGTCAAACAGAAGAAGTTTATTGAAGGGCTAAAGAAGTTAACCTATTAGATCAGAGATGATAAGAAATGGGTTACACAGTACGTAGGTTATTCATGTACCTGAATAGTCTCAGGTACATATTTATTAACTGGATAAACAAGGGGGGGTACTATGCCTTGATTATCAAAACAGAGGTATATTGCGATTTCTTTAACATGTCTCTTTAAAGATTTCCTATCCTTTTGGGTAATAATAGGATTTAGCATCTTACATAGGTAGGTTCATAGGTTCATAGGTAGGTACTAGGCTATTGGCCCTAGGGCCTATACAAGCCTAGCCATAACAATTCCCTGGCTATTGCTTCCCACAAATATTTACATTCCTGGACCCCTGTCTAGCAGGGCTACTGATGTGATCTCCGGGGTGAATTTCCTATCTCCCATCCAGTCGTCAAGGTTCCTCTTGAAGAGGGTCATTGAGGCACTCTGCCTGACATGTATAGGCAGCCTATTCCAGAGTATGGGGAGTCTCTGGGTCAGGAACCTATCCCTCCAGCATGTTCTATTCATCATGATGACAAGGTTAAGAACTCTGGAGCGTGTGGCTCGGAGGGATTTGGATTTCTTTAAGTGCAGCATGTACAACAACTCTGGGTTTGACATGGCCTTGTAAGTTAGGCAGAGATCACCTCTGAGTAGGCGATATGCGACAGAGTACAGTTGGTGTTTCTTTAGATGGTCAGCATAAGGCATCTGCTTTAGGCCTGTAATTCTTTTCATGAGGTATTTCTGCGGCCTTTCTAGTTGTTGCAGATGTCTTGTGAGGTACATACCAAACAGGGCATTGTATTCTATAATGGGTCTAATTAGGGATGAGTACAGAGGGACAATGACCTCCTTTTTTCTGGATGAAAAGCCCTTAGTGATGAGGTGTGAAACGTAGAAGGATTTTCTAACTGTTGTGGCTATGTGGTTATCAAAGGTGAGACCGCTGTTCACCTGTGTCCATAGGTCTCATCACACTTTCGGTATTTAGTGTACTGCCACCTATGTGGTAGTTCACAGGTATGTGGTTTTTCCGAATGGGGACAACTATACATTTCTTGGCATTTAACTTGAGCCCATGGCTCTGGCACCAGGCATCTGTTTCGGTAAGGCCCTTTTGCGGTATATCCACATCATTTGGGGATTCAATAATGACTCCCAGCTTGCAGTCATCTGCAAACTTTGTAATCCAGAGTCCTTTAATGTTGTCCTGTACTTCAAAGAAGTAGATGCCAAACAAGAGTGGTCCCAGGACATAACCCTGCGGTACACCACTTGCCACTTGTCTGGAGCTGGATTTGGAGTCGGCTACTTTTACAGTGTGTGTTCTGTCAGTAAACCAGTTTGCAACCCATTGAGTGACATAGGGTTTAATGCCCCAGCTTAGTAAGTTTATCTATGATTTCAGAGTGGGGGACAGTGTTGAAAGCCTTGGCAAGGTCCAAGTAGGCTGTGTGAACCACCTTACCCTCGTCCACGGCTCTAGAGACTGATTTGAAGAAGTCGATCAGCTTCAGGAGGCAAGATCGGCCCTTCACAAGCCCAAACTGGGTGGGGTCCAGTGTTTGAAGGTTGCCAGTGTTTTTGTTTATAAGTTCCATGGCCTTGCAGATCAGGCTCGTCAGACTGATGGGACGGTAGTTCCTGGGATCCAAAGTGGATACCCCCTTGTGGAGTGGGATGGCTGTAGCTGTGTGCCACTCTGTGGGCACAAAGCCTGAGGTGAGGCTATGATTAAACATGACACATAGGTGAGGTGCCAGTTCATTTTGTAGTTCATGCAGTACACAGCCCCACAGCCCAGGATGTCATCTGGTCCCATGGATGCTGTATTCTTGGCTTTGGAGAGTGCGATTTTTACCTGAGTGGCCATGATTACTGGAATTTGTCATTATTTCCGTATTGAGATGGGCCCTTTAGGGGGTGAGAGAGGGGAGAAGTTGGCACTGAATCTATCTGCCAGGATATTGGCAATATCCTTGGGATCAGTATATCTAGTGCCATTCTGCTGTAGCGCAGAGCAGATCTGAGTATTGCCATTTAGATTCTTGACATAGCTATAGAATACCTTGTGGTTGTCTTTGGAATCTTTGGCAATTTTGTTTTTATAACTAGCTTTGGAAGATTTTATGAGGGATCTCAGCTTTCTACTGAGGCTGGAGAGGGAGTTTTTTGAATCCTGGGTTCTTCCTCTTTTCTGCAACAGTTTCTTCCTTCTGTTGTACAGCTTGTTTATGGCATGGGACCACCAGATTGGCTTCCCTTTTTTTGGAGTACAGCATCCTGGTTCTATTTGGGATGGCTCGGTCCATGCACGAGTGAATATGCTCGTACAGCACCTTAGTGTAGGATTCAGCAGTTGAACTTCCAGTTCCCATCTGCATGGGTGTCATGAAGTTTGTTACTTCTGACTTGAGAAGCATGAGGTTGGCTCTGGAAAAGTTTTTTACTGAGGTTGCCTTAAAGGGGGGTTGGAGTGGAATGCGGATGTCAAGGGTGATTAGCTTATGGTCTGATCTGACCAATGAGGGGGTGACCACTGGTGTGGAGCATCGATCTCCCATGTTGGTAATGACCAGGTCTAGAATACTGGTACCCCTGGTGGGACTATGAATTACCTGCTCTAGGGCATTGGAATTTATGAAGTCCAAGAACCGTTGAGCAAAGGTGTTGGTACAGGAGTAGTTTTCCCAGTTATTGGCAGGGTAGTTGAAATCACCCAGTATCTTAAGATTTTCCAGTATGTTTAGAAAGATGTAGTGAGAATCTTAGGGCATGGTGGGGAATCTGTAGCAAGCTATAATTTGTATTGCTGTCTTGCATAGTGTTAGTTGCACCTGGAGAATTTCAGATGCATTGTGTTGGGCAACCAGCCTGGAGGTGTGATTATCCTTGGTGAATATGGACACTCCTCCACCTTTGGTGTTTTGGTCCTGATTTGGTGGATGAAAAGTGTGGTATGAGTTGTAGCCTGGTATTGCAGGGGTGCTCTCTGGAGCTTTGAACCAGGTCTCAGTTACTGCACAGATATCGATGTTCTCCATTTTTAGGAGAGCCTCGAGAGAGTGCATCTTGAGGTTTAGACTTTTAGCATTGAGTAGCATTACCTTCAGATTTTGCTTGCTTGTACCTGTTACAGTGGTAGTTTTGTCCTTTGAACCTTGCCTAAAAAAGGCACTATAGGGGTGGCAAGAGCCTTAGCCAGTAACCTGAATCCCAGGGGCGACAGGTGCAAATCACTTTTGCAAAGCATCATGGTTTGTCGATCATGTCGTCCGAGGCAGACAGATACTGGGATCCCCTTTGAATGACACCAGAAGCTTTGCCAATTATTGAAGTCAATAATTTTGTCCTTATACTGTGGTATCATTCTGGGTGATGGCAGGATGCTACTCATGGCTATGGTCATACCTGCTTGGGCTACATGATCCGAGAGTTCTTCCATGTCTCTTTTCATGTAGTCCAGGGACATATGTTTCAAGTCATTCACTCCAACATGGACAATGACGGAGTCATATTTGTACCTGTTGTGGAGTGACTTGAGTGCACGTGTTATGTGGCAGATCCTGTAACCTGATAGGCAACTAACTGTAATTTTCTCCTTGTTCAGCCTGGTGAGTGGGACATCAGTGTGCTTGACTATAGAGTCACCTATGACTAAAGTGTTGGGTACATTGTCTTCCCTTAGGGGGTGCTCTTGGGTGGCACACTAGTGCTGTGAGCTATGTGTTTCTTTGGTTGTGTTTGGGGGTGGTGTTTGTTTGCATTTCAGCTTCGGAGGTCCTTGTCGCTTGGGCAGGTTAATGTTAAGAGCCTCCGCATATGTGAGTTTTGTGTTGCTATGTGTGGGTTTTGGTGGTGTGGGTTTTGAAGGACTTTGTGTTGTTTGAGATGATGTGTGGGTGTTAACCTTCTCCTCTTGACTGTCTAGCACAATCTTGGCTGGAGAGAGCTTTGCTTCCAGTTTGGCTATGTAAGTGCATCTCTCGCAGGTTGTAGTGTTTGGTGGTAGGAGGAAAGGGTCATCTGTGTACATGAGGCAATTGCTGCATTGCCCCAGTATGCCCAGATTCACCAGGTGGACAGGAGAAACCACCGGAAGCTGACCCTTGGACATGCCTGATTAGGTGCTTTCTTTGTGTAGTACAAGAGCTGTTTTCCCTTACTTTTTGGCAAGGTACTTGCAATTGTAGACTGTCTAATGCCTATGACTATTTTCTCCTTATTACCAAGGAGAGGTGAGTGTTTGTAACAAATTAAGGCTTCCTAGTGCTTTTTAGCGAGTTTTAGAGCAAGTGCTAGTCACAGGTATACAGATTTTAGTGCTACTGCTGATAAACTAGCTAGTTCTATGGGAAAATTCGAAGAACAGACTTTCTGGCACTGGGAATAGTTTAACCTTAGCTATGCGGGCCTTTTTAGGCTAGTTATGCTTCCCAAGGTGAGAATCAAACCCTGTACTTTGTGTATGTGACAGAAATACTTAACCATTATGCCAACCCCCAACTATGGTATTTTATGCCACCATTCAGGTGCTAACTTGGAAAATGACCTTGCAGCTAATAATTTCTTTGCGGCTTTATAAATCTGAAATAAACACCTTCAAGACTTAGTTCCTTTTTTATTATTTATACAGACTTTGTATGTTATAGCTGTTCTGCAATACTTCTGCTTGGTATTTAATGTTTGCTGCCTCTAGCCTTAGGGATAAGCTAAAATCTATTAAAAAATATGAAAGAAATGCAATATTACACATACCAGTTATTCTCATCCTTGTTTACTTTGCACTTGGGAAACTGCTGACATACAATATTTATTCTTAGTGGCACCATCCACCAGAGAATTAACTTAGGTAGCGTCTGTTCTCACCTATTATTAGTGCTGATATTCTCCAAGGACTCATAGACTGAACGAATGTAATGTTACTATTTTGATGCAACAGAGGCTGGGTTAATTCTTAGATGCACCTAGTAATGCAGTTTTATACATACCGAAGATATTGTACATACATTTTAGCAGCAGTTTAACTTATAAAGACTTTTGATCTCTGTCACCTATGTTTTTATTTGCAGACCAGTTTAACAAGGAGTCCAGAAACAGTTTACACTGGAATGTCTCAACCTCCTCTCATACAATGGGGAAAATTACTGGATTAGGTCCAGAGAGGGTCAGGAGTGACTTTCAACAACCATGATTGAGCAGAGGCACCAGTGGCAGTCAGCAGTCTGCTGCGTAGGGGATAAAATATTTAAAAAACTTATTACTGGCTTAAAGCTTGATAAACATCAGTGAGAAAACAGATCTGTGTTACAGTGGTAATCTTAACAGTGTATGTTACGAAAGGGCCATCAGGGTACTGAACCCCCTTTTTTTCTTTCACTCTAGTCCATCAATGCCAACTTTTAAATGCTTTCTGTATCCTCCTATGTCATGGTTTGTCTCCATAATTCTTCACCTTTTCAATAATTGACACCCCTGTCCCTGGTTCATACCTGCTGTTTTATATATGTCTCTTGCCTGTATCTCCTTAGAGGCTGTCAACACTAAAAATAGGTGAGAATAATAGCTGCCTGTTTTAAATAACTGGTGGTTGATGATACTAAGAATAAATATTGCAAGTCTTCAGCTTCCTAAATAAGTAAGTCTGTCTCTCTTGCACACTGCTAAGAATCGAATACTGCAGCATCAGTTTCTGAGATGATAATTGAAACAATACTGCTGGTTATTGTATGCCCTCCCATGGCGGTGTCTGGTACTGCACGGACCTCCTTACTGTTACAGCGAAATTCCCCGGGATTCATTAATAGCTACACTGTGTACACCATTCTGAGTGAAGAGACAGCACAAGCAGAAGTCACACCTTCTTCTTCTTAATTTTAATTCCCCTATTGATTTTCTTGCAGCCTTAAATACTGAGGGGGATTTATAAAGGTTACCACACACTATACACTACATGTACACTTAGTGCAATTTTTCTGAGTGACTAAAAAGCACAAAAAATGTGGTAGAGATGTTCTTGAATACAGATCATGTACACTTAGTGTACGTGTCAATGAAACTGGCCATATCAGTTGATGTGAAAATGTACTGTGGCACATATTGTGAACTGCTGCATGCATACGCTTTAGCAGTAAAATGGTCACTATTCCCTGTGAATAATTCAACAAGAGAACATCAGAATAATGTGCAAGCAGTGATGTAGATATCTACAAAATTTCTGTTTGGTCTTGAGGACTGTTACATATACACGTTGTGAATGCACAAGCAGAAAGACTAATGAACTGATTAACATTATTACATAGATAATGTAATATGGGCATAATGAATCACTCACACAGCACATTTACTGTTATTATTAGCTCTGTACATGATGGGCATGTGAGGTTACAGTATCTGAGTGTCGGCATATTGCTGTGACTTTTATATATTTAATCATATAATTCTCAGGTAGAGGGAATGTGGCAGCAATTCCATGAATGTATCACTATTTCTCTAGTGAAACAGGATATGACCACTAACTTAGAATATAAGGGTAGGTGTAATCTAAGTAACAGGTGGTACTGGCATAACATATATCCATTTATAGTTCAAACAAGGAGTGCCTTGTAATAATGTTGTGTTTCCTTTGCTCATACAATGTTAATATATAGCACTGTTGGTCCTTTTTAGGCAGGACAGTGTAGAGGAAGGAACACAGTTTGGGGAAGAAAGTTGAAAGAATCCCCCACTAGAAACAACTCTGATGTGATACATTTAGCTTCTTATTAGTAGGTATTTTGTTTATTAAAGGATCTGTGCAGTCCTTCCTTCCACACAGATATTTCTTTTGTTAATGTAAAGCTGATTACAACTGATTGCAGAAACCCATTTCCCTCCAGTGGTGGACAGAGACAGCACCATGGTTTAATCCTGCTGCCCACATTTTTCCTTCATACCACATTCTTTTTACTACAGCTGACAGTGGAGGCTCAAGTCAGTTTGTAGAGCCTTTCTTCACCCTAGATACTACATTGTTTGCATATTGTGTAACACATAGTGAATATTTAAGCCTGCTCTTAGTAGTTTCTTTTCTCACTTAATCTGGTGGTAAACCTCGCCAAGTATTTTCCTGGATTTATTTGTAGATGCTTAGTGCTTGCTTCTGGTAGATACACTGCATTTTTTATACAGATTTTGTAACAACTCAAAAATTTTCCGACTGTCACCAAAATGAGAGTAAATCCACACCACCATTGACACCCCATAGTCTGTCTGTTTTGGATTTGCCTACCTAAACTGGCAATGTGATCATAGACTCTGGATGCCCAACCTTGCTGCCAAAAGCCTCATTTATGCATAGCTCAGTTGTTGTTACTTCTTATTCGTCATTGTAAGGTCAGCACAATGATGTCCACATTTCCTGACATAGCTATCCTCCTCACCTGTAGAGTGATCCACTCTTTGCAGAACCATAACCTCTGACCTAACGGTGCTGATTTTTATTTCTATTCCAGCCTCTTCATTCTCAGCAGAAAATCAATCCAGTGCATGCTGAAGATTACAGTTATTTAAGACTAAGGGGACAATATCAACTGCCAGCAACAAAATTGCACTCCTTGTGTCTCCAGACTATTTGCATACAAGACCTTTGCTGCATTTTGATAATCTTTCCATGAAAATCACAGACAAAAAGAAAGGTAAGACTGACCTTTAGTGAAATCCTTCACCCAGTCTGAATGTATCTGATGGAAAACCAAGAATTTTGTACTTAATTCTTATCATTCAACTGTAGGAAGCAAATGGCATACAGCAGTGACCCTGGGAACTGCCCACAGGACATTCCATGGTGCATTGTCATATGCTTTCTCTAAGTTTATCAAATATACATTGGTAGTGTTGGCAATGTCACATGACCCCTTTAATGTCTGTCCAAGCACAAGGAGGTGGTCTGTTATGTTAAAGCCAGGACTAATTCCACATTGTACCTAATGATTCCTAGGTTTGACTGCTGTATTCATTCTCTTTTCTTATATTCAGACACTGTCACAATAAGGCTGAGGAGTATGATCTCTGTATGAAATGAACATGCCCTCCTGTTCCCTCACTTTTGAAAATAGGAATCATTACCTTAGTTTGTGAATTGAGAGGTATTGTATGTTGACCATAGCACTCCAACAGTGTCTAGTTTTTTCAGCATTTCTGTCTGTTTCTTTCCCAATCACATGCCCTTGCCACAGAGGAATGTATTTGCCCCAGTCCATCCACAGTATTTTTCCAGTGGCTGTACTACCTACACTCAGTTGGTCATTCATTTCCTCTGTAGGGAGAGTTAGGTCTCTTCATTCCCTGGACTATAAAATAGCCGTATGACCAATTCAACTTTGATCATGGCAAGAGCCTGATCAGCCCATTTGTCCCCTTGTAAGGAGGAATCATGTGTTACAGAGTGGACAGTCCAGGTATTTTAAGGCCTGATACCTTGACCCTCCCTCACAGTACTGACTTCCACTAGTGCTTGCCTATAGGTTAGTATGCATGCATTTATGCTACTACACTGGGTTACAAAGCATGCATTTATGCTACTACACTGGGTTAGTATGCATGCATTTGTGCTGCATGACTAGGTTAGTATGCATGCTTTATAGGAAAAGTTGTGTGAGAATGACATAGGAATGTCGGTATCAAACAAAGATAAGACATATCATCTTCCTCAGAAAAGGACTTGTTATCTAAGCTACAAAATGGCAGGTCAATATATATAATGAAATCAGATAAGGGTGGGTGGGGCAGTTACATTGGACACTTTGATATATTCACAGAAAATGTTACGATACTTACATGATGGTGATTTTTTTTATTGGGCCTCTATGAACGAGGTCAGTATAACATTTGTTCAAATTGACCTATGGTTAGAAGATTTATTTATGAGAGATTCATGAGAGATTTAACTGATTACCTCAAAGCAAACAAACCTACAATACTAACTATCTTTGGAATCCCAAAGAGTCACAGATCTTTGGATCCACAGCTGTGACTGACTGTGGCAGCAGAGAGATCTAAGACAGAAGCACCGACTAAGTTTGTGGATAATGAGTTTAAAAACGTTCCATTGATAAGAGTCATGTGCTAAATTATTCTTGACAATTTCTGGAATACTATGGCACACTGTGATCTTGATAATACTGTAATTATGGTGGTTATTGATGCCAAAGATCAGTTCTGGGTGACTACCCATGATATTGGTATCACTTGGTTTAGGGAAACTTTATAAAAGGAGATGGATTGAAATGACGAAACTGAGTGTATGGAACAGGTCCTAAATAACAACTTTGTTTACTTTGAAAATGAATATTACAAACAAGTTAAAGGGGTGGCCATTGGGGCTTCCACAGCTCCTGTATTTGTTAATGTTGTGTTTTGGTTGTTGGAAACGAACCATGGATTTAACTCCAAATTTTGGCAATACATTTCAATTTACTTGCACTTTTTAGACAATATTTTTTGCTTTTAAGAGTGAGTGCCATACTGATAGTATACGCTTTTTGGATGTGACATTATTGAGGAACAAAAAGGAAAGAATGTATGACTCTACAATTTATAGGAAACATCTACTTGAATAGTCAGTTACATTTTAAAAGTTGTTCCCCCGGATTTACTAAACTTCTGTGCAGGACTAGCTTAGTCCTGCACAGAAGCACCCATTTAGGAGCAGGATGGCAGCATGCCATGCATAATAATAAGGTGCGCTGCCCTAGCTCCTAGGCTTATACGGAGTGTGTACGAGTGCAGGGGGTGTGTCTGAGAGCAGAGCTCTCAGAATAAACACGCCCCTGCAATGTAGAACAGGAGAAAGGGGTAAGGAATGAGCTCATAGGTGCCCGCATATCCCCACCAACAGTCCCCTATGTGTACAGCAGCAACAGTACATAAAAATAAAATGAAGAAACCCATTTGTTTTGTTTTAAATATCCGATTAATGCTAACAGTAGGTGCGCGGGTGTGCCCATCGCTTAGCTATGGTTAAAGCAGCTTAAAAGGCTGAAGAGGATAACAAGGAAGATATATGAAACTGAAGCAGCCTAGCAATAGTGTAGTGGGCAGAGCATTTGCCTTATGAGCAGGCATTCCCGGTTTGAGTCCCACTGCAGCACATTCCCTTTTCCATGACAAAGCATGTTATGACCAATATTTTTGTTGCAAAACCCACTAAATAACATATATTTATGAACTGGAGTACCGCAGGAAATGCACATGTGAAGTGTAACTGTCATAATAAATAAGGCACTAGTAAGCAGGTTTAAGCACAAATAAGCAGTAGTAAGCATATTTAAGCACTAATAAGCGGGCTTACGTCCGTTTGTATGGCGGTAAGAAATGCGCACACAGGTGGAGCAATACTGAAGCTAACTCTCTGTAAGCATCATTAAGTGGAGGTTAGCGGTGCTTACCTCTGCACAAACCCATTTACAACTGCTTTAAAGTGCCTTAATCACTCTGTATCCAACGGCCCATGTTCTGCCCAGCAACAAAATAAACAGCCTCTGGAAGCTTCAAACCCAAGACCCTGTACACTACAGTCACAGTAATTAACCACTAAGCCATCATAGCAGTACATAAGATTGAGGTTTCAACAAACAAATCCTCACCATAGGAAAATCAAACTGAACATGTGAAAGGAATCTAAGTACAGTGTGATGGTGTATAGCCCGCTGCATAACATAAATATGTGAACTGTAGTACTATAGTAAGGCCAGATGTGAGGTGTTCTTGTAATAAAGTGTTGAAGTCCGCAGGACCCCATACAGTGTACGTACACATGAATCATGGATACCAGACACATATATAACATGTAACAAATAATAAAGCAATGCCAAAAGGAAAATATAATGTAAATTAAATATGAAGCAGCACTAAGCATTGCACAGCTCAGTTTAGTTGGTGTAAGAAATGTGTAGGCTGCCTAACTCAATCTGCCCAGTGGTATACCCCTTTAAGCAATGCCAGCATTAGGTAAGCAGGTGTGTCCATAGCTTAGCCTTTTCAAAACCGTCCAATCACAGAAAAGTGCAGGAAATCTGGCATATTTAAACCCCACAGGTGCGAATACTTTCCATAACTGGTTGCAGCTCCCTACTGTAGGCAGAATGGCTGGAGTTGGGGAAGGCACTCGATTTCAAGCGCAGCGCTGGGGCATCCACGAGTCCAGATTCATGGTATGGCTCCTGGTAAAACACCATGAGCAGAGACTACTGCAGGACCAGTACCAGGGCTCTCAGTATAAAGTGAAGGCCTGAGACAGTCATGCCCATGATCTCACCAGTGCCACTAGTATCCCCTGGACTGGTGAGCAGGTCAGGCATCACCATGCTGACCTAAAGCGGCGAAGGGGGGATCTCTTGAAGCAGTGGATCCAAGAATCAAGGCAGATGGCTGATGCCCCAGCACTGAGTAATTCACTCATTCTACTATGTAGATAATGATTGCCTAGCTTGTGTATACTATTGATAGGTAATGGCTAAATATCACTCTATTTCCCTGACAGCTGCAGATGAGCAGGCTGCAAACCAGCAAGCCCATGCTGCTAGGTTGCAAAGGCTGCGTTGTGAGGCAGATTAGTAATAATCTTGCATGTACTGCCATAACAAATCAATATAACAGTTCTAGAAAGTGTTGTACCAGTATAAAAATGTATTGTGTATGGGATGTACTGAATAAACTAGACAATATGGCAGGAAGACTGTCATATAGTCTGTGTGTAAATAAAGGTGTAATATCTTGTGAATAAAATATAACCCCTGGAGTGCTTGTGTACATTCTGCTTTCATATGTTGTTGTAGTGTTGCATTATATAAATAGTACTGTTGTATTAAGCAGTGTTACCCACACTGTTGAACGCAGATAAAATGTGTAGAAGTTCAGTATAACAATGTTGGAAGTCGCAAGAGGTCAAGCATATTGTACAACTGAGGGAGACTTAGACAGAAAACATTGTAATGCTTCACACTAATGCCCTGATAGCACAGGGTACTGTGATGTCAACGCTAATATTTTTACCACACACAGCAGGGGTTTGAATCCCGGGAGTGGTAGAAAGTTGTATGCATAATCATACCCCACAACTGTACAGAGTTTATGAGAATGTTTAGATAGAAAGCTGTATGCATAATTAGACCCAACAACTGTACAGACTTTGCTAGAATGTTCATATAGTAAGCTGTATGTATTGTCATACCCCTCAACTGTTCTGATCTGTCCAGCATGCCCAGATAAAGGGCCCAAATCTGCTGCCCGGTAACCTGTTCCCCTGACAAATCAGTGTGATGATCCAAGAAATGTAGGCAGCTTTTACTGACATATAACTGATAGTCAGACCTGTACATAGTCAGAGAATGTATATGAAAACAAACCTGTCATTGTAGCATCTGATCCAAAGTGTATGACAGCAATTATCAAAATATGTCACATTAACACCTGCATCCTGTCAAGCTTTGACCAGAGTGTGTGCAATAACAGATTGTTAGGTATGTGTACAACATCAACTTGGACTCTGGGAGTATGTGTAGAATTTTTCAGGTAGTGTTAACAAAGATTTTCTCCACAGCTATACCAGGTAAGAGGTGTAGACTGTAGGTACAACACAGTTCATTTATATACTTGTCTACAAGCATGGAATCTCGGAGTATGTGTAGAAATTGTCAGGTAGTGTTAACAATGATTTTCTCAACAGCTATAACAGGTAAGAGGTGTAGACTGTAGGTACAACACAGTTCACTTATATACTTTTCTACAAGCATGGAATCTGGGAGTATGTGTAGAAATTGTCAGGTAGTGTTAACAATGATTTTCTCAACAGCTATAACAGGTAAGAGGTGTAGACTATACATAAGACACAGTCCATGTATATACTAATCTACAAACATACAATTGTACAAAGTAAGGCCATTCTGTAGTGTAATAATACATGTAAGTCACACATCACTGCAGTGACTAAGAAAGTTGTGAAAACTACAAGGATATATTAGTTGTTAATTGACGTCTCTCTCTCTCTCACCCTCACCATATGTGCAACAATAACCTAATTACACACCTCAATGGGTACGTGTACACTCCAAACCTTTGTTGGGACATATCCTATTGGTTTATAAATATTCACATTTGGTTCTATGCATGTGCCATGTTAAAATACTCCCATATTGGTGGCCTGTTGCCATCAATGAAACCTGCATGCTGTTGTAATGGCCACTGTTTTCCCATATATGCATGTGTTCTGCTTGCTCTGCAACTGTTGTAAATCTGGTGTCTTGGTTTAATGGGAATACCTATGCATGCTGTTATAACTAATCCTGAATGCTGTTGACTATTACTAACCGATATCTATCTTAAAACTGCAACACCATAGCTCGTATGGGAAGGCCGGTATCAGCGGACCCACCTCAGCTGGCCATGGCACCGGGCACCAGCATGTCTGGGGCCCAGCCTGGGACCTCCTCCTCCATTGGCCCTGCATCACCTTTGGGTGGAACTGCCGCAGGGGATGGGGCTTGGCCCCCCCCGGGGGCAGAGAGGTACATGTCACCTGCCATCAGGTCTGGGCCGTGGTGCATAGGGAGCTTGATAAGGAGATTTGAAACCAGCTATGCCAGCTTGAGGGCTGTGTGGTGCAATTAGAGGGTGAGCTGCCCCTCCTACCCAGCCCCTAGCACAGCCACCTTTGGGGCCATGAAGGTGCAGTGGTGACTGCCCATGGGTGGGGACCTCAGTCCCACTGTTTCCATTTGGGGGCTCATGGGCTTGCGACTTCCAAACACACCTCCCCATCCAAATTGTTTACCCCTGTATGTGTCTTGTTTGTCTTGTCTGTTAACCTACCTATCCTACCTCCCTAACTATACCTACTACCCCTCCCCAACATCCTACTCTCACCTGAAAAAAAAGAAAAAGGGCAATCTGTTCCCACAAAAAAATCTCACCCCATACATAGCTGCCCATTTTGCATACATGTCCACTGGACACATGTAATCTGGTCTAATTGGCATCACAATGAATTATTGTTGTCCTCGCCCCCACCCAGGGGTTTGAGTGTGCAAATCTAACTCCAGATTCAGTGTATATACACAGCTGTTGCTGTAGAAGAAATGGGCAGCTATGGACCTTCCCTACACCCTTCCTGCACATCCCTGGCTATTTTCCCTACTGTCTTTCCCTCTTTGTGCCCCTTTTTTCACCACTTTCCTATCAATCCCTTTTTCTTTTCTTTTAAAGAAATTAGCACAGGGGTAAGCAGAAGTAAGCACTTTTAAGCAGCAGTAAGCGGGTTTAAGCCTGTTTGCATGGGGGTAAGCAATGCCTACACACTTTAAGCAAATTAGAAGCTGAGTGTAAGAAACTGTAACCAGAAGTTAGCAGTGCTTACCTCCAAGCAAACCCGCTTACAACTGCTTTAAAGTGCCTTAATCACTCTGTATCCAATGGCCTGTGTTCTGCCCAGCAACAAAATAAGCAGCCTCTGCAAGGCTCAAACCCAGGACCTGCACACCACAGAAAAAGTGATTTACCACTAAGCCATGCCAGATATACATAAATCTGATGTTTTCAGAAACATAACATCCAGCCCAGTCATGAAACAATACAGAGAATGTATATCAACATCTAGATGTATGTGTGTGTGTGGAAATATATTAGTATCTAAACAGATACAACATATCTATATATGTAGATATATAAATATATAGAAATATATGCATATATATATAAATATATATGAACATATATACATGCAAATGCCTACATCTACATATATGTCTACATCTATATGCCTACATACACACAGCAAGTTACATATATGTACTCAGATATATATCTATGTTGGTATATATGGACATAGTTATATATATGTAAACAGATATATATATCTATATAGGTATATATGGCCATACATCTGTAGATAGCAATGTTAGATTAACAAAAACAAATATGTCCACATGCACCATTTATGGGGTTGAGATGCCCCAAACAATATACGCCTTGTACGAATAGGCATACCCCCCCACAGTCAAACACGTTCCCCCTGCAATACACTACCAAGTGTTACAGATCCCATAACCAGGACCTGATGTAACATGGACACAAGATGTTAACAGTACTACAACCCACCTGATGTCAGGCTGGTATTGGTAACATATCATGCAGTACAGTCTGGCTCCCATAGGAAATGTAAAATGTGGACGCTATCAACATCCTCAGGATACATATATGCAGACACATATATGCAGATACAAATATATACACACACACATATATATATATATATATATATATATATATATATATATATATAAAAACATATATATAGATATACATGTGACTACACATACACATGCAGAGATATGTACAGTAAGATACATATGTAGAAGGTGCACACAATATGGAACAGCCACTATCCCTATATTTCACACCTGAACAACTGGACACTGTATGGGCCACCCATACAAATGACAATTGTTGCCTGCAACATATACTCACAGACAGGTCATAGGAAAGAACACCACACACAGGTTTGCAGAAATGGAAAACCTTTATTTGTGTACTATTACAGTTCTATATGCCATGTCATATAGCTGTTCAGACACTGACATCCATATAAATAGAGTAATGCAACTGTGAAACAGTTATACTAATACAGTAGTCTAGAAAGTTTCACAACTGTTGCTGTCCAGGCCAAGGCCTTCAAATTGTACAATAGTAAAGACAGACTGGGTGACAGGATACCAAACAATCAACAGTATGTAATGCAAGTGTACAGTTCAGCAGCCTCTATCTACACTCTGTACAAAATCATTAGGTGGTAAAGACTTCAGTTGACCAAATGGGATGTAAATGTTACATAATAAGGCATAATTGACACCATCACAAGCACATTGACAAACAGAGCAGTCTGCATGGCAGTAGGCCTGCATTAACCCAATTTATGTGAGTAATGTAAATATAGGTGAAGTATACGGTACTGTACATCCAGATACCTTAAGGCAGCTCACCCCTGATACCCCCACATTTTGTAACAGCCTAGGTCATTTATGGTGCATCCCCCCCTAGACTCAATAATACAGGGCCATATACCACTGTTAACATACACTGGCCTCTGGATTGCATAAGGACACACATGTATTGTGTAGATGAAGCCCACACATATATGGCCACAGCCCCACCGTATGTGTGGGGGATACAACAGTAGTGGACTGATGGCAGCAATGGCAGTATGATATACACATAGCCCACTACAGAACAACCCCTGACAGCATGTCATATGTGCAAAGCTTGGTATGTAGGTGGAGGACAGAGGCTGGAACACAGACCCATATATGGAAAAATGTTGCCATACACTAAGCAAGTCACTGGTGTTACAGGATAGTCTGCAACATACCCTTAACCAGGGAATTGGGGTTAGAAACATAAATGGATGTAGCCATGTACTGATAGCACTCAACACACACACTGCCAGTGAAATATCTGACACAGGACCTGTGTGGCGGACAGACAAAACATGATAGGCACACCTCTGGCCACCAAGAGGATAGGCCCACAGTTGAGAGCTTTGCAGACAGACTACATTCCAAGGTAAACTAGTATGTACACACACACCCTGTGACACCAGTACTATACAAAGCATAACACAACTCTACTCACACTCTGTCTGTATTTCTGGAACCTCCTACAAATATGTAGCTGGCCTGAGTGTGCTGGTTCCCCTGGAAGAGGTATTGCTACCTGCTGTCTGTAACACTGAGGCCCACACACAGGAAGGATGTCCATCACACAGGAAAGGTAAAGGGACCACGCCCACATGATGTATGGATTTATAGTAGGTGGTTGTCATGAGAGTGGTAATTGGAAGAATTGGAAGTACTACACAGCAAGCTGCATGCAGTTAGCAAGTGTAGGACACTGACTGGTGCAGAGGCCATCACCTGATCAAGTGCATCACCTACTAAAGACAAGCTGCAATCTACTCACAGCAGCTCAATGAGAGAGAGAGAAGAGAGAAGAGATAGAGATAGAGATAGAGATAGAGAGAGAGAAAACAAAAAAAACAAAAACAAAATAATGCTCAGCAAACTAACAGCTGAAAATGCAGGCATTTAGGCAGCTGCCATTCATAAATACATCATTTCCACAACAGGTATGTGAAGTATATGTACATGTATTAGAATGTAGGACCTGGTCCATCATAATGGATAGATGATGTGGAAAGAGTTATACGTGCCATCAGGTGTTGTTGTGATTATGTTCAACTGAACAACTGCTATGGACAATAGTGTTTGTCCTGTGGGTAGTGGGCCATAGCTGTTAACTGTGCAGGTCACCACTGACAGACAAGATGTAAGCCATCATAGTGTGTGTTGTGTAATGGGAAGTATGTATATGACATGGCCAATAGCTGGTGGTGGAAGTAATGCCATTATGATGGACATGTGGGAGCCACAGACCACCACTGGCAGGATACTCAGGTGAATCTGTAATGTAGCATGCCAGAATGCCATAGGTGTGCAATAGGGTTACCTGCAAACAGGTCCCACATATACCCCACTAGTCAGGCTGTGTCCATATGTGGCACCTGTCTGTGTTGTAGCAAGGCAGAACAGTGCAGCTATGCAGGAAGGTGTTGTGAGATTGTGGAGCTGATGTCTGAATGTACCCCACATATAGGTATGCATATGTGTACATATGTCACATATATAAGGATATATGTATATCAGCATGTATGTCCAGAAATATACATTACCCATGTGTAGACATATATATGTGCACATATATATGAAATCACATATATCTACACATATATAGATATACACCTATATGCACATGTCAACATATGTGCAAACACACACACAAACATATATGTATGTAAAGACATGTCCTCTATACCACTACCACACAGTGATGTGTGCTATGTGCGTGGCAGCAGCACACATAACAATACACACAGATATCTACAGCTGGCAGTGTGTGCACCATGGACGGATATGTCACATGTTAGTCCCTTCTTAGCACCACATTGCCCCCATCTGTGAAGTATGCAATCGAAATATGGGGAAGTATGGCAGATACACACGTGGAGGTGGTCAGGATTGGTAGATATAGTGGACAGTCTACAGGGGTGGTATGTGACACGTGGTGGATAAACACTGTGGATGGTGTGTGTGGTCTGTGATGTGGATGCCCCATGGTCCCCAATATGGACACAATGGGAACAAGGCTCCCACCTACTGACACCCACAACAGCAGTCCACGTCCTGAAGGTGCCTGGTCTGGAGGCTGAGCAGGAGGAGCATGTTAGCCGTGTGAATGTGTACTGGGTGCCTCAGACTGATGTAGCACATCCCTCATGTGTCTGTGGATCCCGGTATGGAACAGACCGTAGACCTGAGCTCAGGGGACAGGAACATGTTGGCGTGTGCCCTGGGGGGGCAACATCCCCTGAGTGGTTCCACCTGATGGTATTGCTGTAACAGTGCACGAGGGAGGTCCCAGGTTGGCACACACATGATGTGGCCAGGTATCATGGTCAGATGGGTGTGGAGAGGTGGATCAGCTGGCCAATAGAACATCACTGTTATAGAACATTTGTTGATAGTAATAGTCTACACAATCCCGGTACATATCCAACAGCATGCATAGATCTTCCCAATAGCACAGACTGTCAGATGTGCAGCAATCTCAGAGCAGCCATACCACTGGCATATATGTAACCATAGTGGCCCTGACAATGGCATGCAAGTGAATAGTCTGTAACAGGCCAGCAATGATAGTGTCCACACAGGGGACATGGCCACAATCACATAGCAGAAGGTGTGGTACAATACACAATCTGTCCAAACGGTAGTTAAGCTGTAGCCATACCTAATGAGTTGTGTGTACAGTCTGTGGAAGCTGATATGGTGGGGGGTGACAGAGATGTGTATTACAAACTGTGGTAACCTTGCCATATGAGTTGCTCAGGCATGTTTCCATCTTTATGTCTTTCAGGCAAGATGTTACACAGCAGGTTACCTGTGTATTCAGCGGATGAAAATGAGGTAATCATCAACCACCTGGTACAGCACTACCAGGTTCCCTTTGGCAGGACAGTCCATGACCAGCAGGAGCGGACCGCCCTGTGGAACAATCTAGTCCACAGGGTCAATGATGTTGGCCTGCATAACCGCAGTTATGAGCAGGTCCAGCATCATTGCAGAGACCTGCTTCGCAATGCCCGTCGGCATGCTGCCACAGTCCAGGGGGATCACCTCGCCATGGGGGGGGGCCATGCCATCCATCCCCCCCTTACAAGTGTGGAGGAGCTCCTGGCCAGCCACGTGGCACCTGCCCATCTGGAACACCAACAACCATTGGACCCCTTCATGGAGGTGGGTGTCACCCACACACCAGTCAAGGAGTGTGCAGGTAAGGGCAGAGGGCACATCAGTAGACCACTGTTGTGTAAATATCCACAGTGGTACAGGTAGATCATGCATATCTGACATGTCATACATATATTGTGTTGCTGCATTGTAGTAATAAACAGATGTTTAGATGTGGTAGTATTGTGGGAATTTACCATTGATGTATGGTAGTACTGCACCCAGCTTGGAGCAGTGCCACAAGTGTGGCCACTGACATTGCATCTCTCACCCTCTTATGTAGGTCCCTCTGGGGTAACAACCAGGCAGCAGCCTGTAGCTGGTGAGTATGTCTTACATAAATGCATGCCAACACACCGGACATGTAATGGTGATGGTATATTCCATGCACACATCTAGCACACCTAGCTGCATGCATGCTGTACATGTGCATGTATTGTTGATGTGAAATGCATGGTCTCACAGGGGTGACCATGATGGGGTATTGAAAGGGTATGTCACACACCTGCATGACAACTAACATCCTGTCATTGCGGAATGTTTCCACAGGGAGTAACATACTGCTGGTAGACATGGCCTACAGTAGTGACATGTTCTGAACAACACCCATATACAGTGCAATACCAGTGTATATACCTGTAGGACAATGCCAACTGCTGCAGAGATACACTATGGCATAAGGCATTACAGTAGTCCACATTATCAGCTGGGTCAAGGCTGCAACATGTGGTGTTCAGTGTATGGGACACTACAAGGTGACACAAATGTGTAGGGCTTACTTGTCATGCATCTGCATAAGAGCTGGGGGGGGGGTGTCTCAGCATATGACACACCAGTTCACTGCAGCAGGGATCCTAAGGATGGTAGGAATGGCCCTATCTGTATATAGTCAGGTTCAGGAGCTGTGGTAGCCATAATCCTACCCACACTGCAATAGTGATGGCATTGTGTGAACACCATGGGATATGCACATGTGTAGACCTTGCATTTATGCAGAATAAGGGGACATGTGTAGGGTAGACTGAACATACACTGGCAATTGCAGAAGGCCCATGCCGGTATACCCCTGCCATGAGCAGTGACTGCTGTAGTACACACAAGAGGTGTGATAAACCACCATGATAAGGGTGTGCACACATATGCCCACATGGTGTGTATGCATAACGGCGAGCAGCCGCACACCTAACAGAATCTCTAGACACTGCATGTGAAAGTACAGGACATATGTTACATACCAGGCTTGTGTACTGCTAAGATATGTGGTGCTGGAGTCCCATGGCAGATCAAGGATGCATGTGTAAAATCAATAAAGGTGTGTACACCCCTACAGCCACGGTATGCTATGATGGTTGTCAGTGTAAGCATTTCTGCAGTGGTCATACATGGTCTGTTGATGTTGACAGCTGTTAATCAGGCATTCAACAATGACAACAGTCCGCAGATCAACCCAGGTATGTGTTGCTGAAACACATAGGGGCTGTGAGAAGTAAAGCTGACATAACTGACGCAGTACTACACATTCCGCAATGGTTTGTACACCTGTGAGTTGTGGTGCACAGTACATGGCAGGGTGCAGAACAGGTGTACAGCAATACTGTGTACATGGGTGCAGTGGTATCCAGGGAAAGGGCCATCACCTAGTCACAGCACATGCATCACACACATGTACACTGTTGCTAGCATGGATTGACTATAGCTGGACTACATGCTGTTCTGTATCATATGTTCTGCATGTTGGCAGATGGGTAATAGGAGGACTGTGTGTACAATAATTGCGCAACCTCACCTGTTTGTGTGTGTGTGTATGTGTGTGTGCATCCTGGTGGTTAGTTTGTTTGCCTGCAGGGTCACTCTGGCGAAGTGGTGGGAGGTAGATGCATGTATTTTGTGTGTGTGCATGTGTGTGTTTGTGTGTGTGGCCATGTATGCACATGTGTGATTGTGGGGTGTTCATACTGCTGTACCCACCTTTGGGACCGTGCAGTACATGGACATGGACTGCCACATTACACACCAGGAATACTTGTCATGTAATCACAGGACAGCAAATAATATAATAAGGTCTGTAGCATGGAATAGGCATCCAAAGGGAAGGTAGACTCCATTTACACACTTAATATTGCAGTCAGCAGATAGGTCACCTACAACCCATGTATGCAGCTCTACAGATGCATTGGGGAAGTAATAGTCAACACCAGGGAGTGTATCCAAATATTACAGTTGCCACATGATGGGCTGATGGAGCAGCATATCTGGCATGTACTGAGCATTACATACACATGACATGCCAGTGGAAGCTATTATGGATACAACATAGTAGCCCACACATATAGGGGCCATGCACATCATTCCGGTCATACAGAGGGTGCATACCGAATGACAGCACTGAGGCCATGTAAATCCACTACACACAGCTCAGGCAGGTAAAGTAGCAACAGGCCTTGTGTTGTGGCTGCTTGTGTGGGCATTTAGAGGACTGTGCTGTTAATGAGTGGTATCAATGTGTGTATATTAACAAGTGTGATGCATGATGGGGTAACACATGGACATATATGTGGGACTGTCTGTAAAGCCATGGACAGGTAGGTATTATGGAGATGTGTGCGTGTGTGTGTGTGTGTGTGTGTGTGTGTGTGTGTGTGTGTGTGTGTGTGTGTGTGTACTGTTAGACAATGCTGTACAGGTTTTAAAGTGCATTTAGTGTTTTCCCCCACAGGTGGCGAGGTGGGTCAGGGTCCCTCCTGCATGCAATCTGATGTAGGTGTCCATACAGACACTGATGATGATGATGATGATAATAATGTTGAGGCACAGGTGGGGTTATCAGGGGCCAACACTGCACCAACATTTGACATCCCCCATTTAGCCACTCCACCCACGTACACAGTTACAGTGCCTATACACACCCCATCACCAGTGGCCATAGCAGAGGGACAGCTGGCGTTCAGTGGCAGTGCACAGGAAAGTGTGGTAACCATGCCTGCTGTGTCTGGTCACAGCAGGCATAGCCGGATGTCCGTCAGGCTGCCACATAGGTGGATGTGCCAGGGTGCTCGTGATAGGGCCACTGGACATCATGCCCCTGGCAGAGGCGACATAGCTGTAACCAGCAGAAGCATGTTTCAGGCTGTAATGGCAGCGCAGGCACATATTGAGCATTACACCAGACAGGGCCTTAGACTGCAGAGGGCTGCTCTCGCATCTGTAAGCGACAACCTCCCTGAACTGTTGGGTGCCATCTGTGCTTCTACTGAGCAGGCGGATAGATGGCATGATGAGATGATGGCCCTCATCAGCCGTGGTGTGTCCGTGCTTCAACATGTGGTGGGATGTGGTGATGCCCATGTGGACGTGAACCAGCAACACCAACAGCTGGCAGTCAAGGTGGGCATGCTAGGACACCAAGGGGCTCCCATAGTGGCAGTAGCAGCCCCGGCAGTGCAGGGGGTGTACTGTCCACACCACAGCAGGCCACGTGCATGTGGTCCTGGCCAGTCCCAGGAGGGACCTGGTACCAGCAGACAAATGTCATCAGCAGGTGAGAGTAGCACATCAATGCCTGTACTTGGACGTGCCCGCAGAACCCCTGGCAGGCACAGTCCATGTGTCTGTGGCCGGAGGCAGTGAACTGCACACCCTGTCAGGTATGGTCTGCAGTTGTCCATAAATACCTGTGTAGGGCAGCCACATGGCAGAACTGTGTGCATGCATACCCACACACTATGCAAATACACCTAGGGCAACCTTATACCTACACAGACCACATCACCTCAGCCAGCTCCCCAGAGTACACCCCTCACCCACACACATGGTGTCAAATGTAGGGCCCACCCTCGGTCTCTGGCAAACCAACACCACACCCTGTGCATATGATGATACCTGTGCCCCATCCCTGTCATTAATACCATCAATGCAGGGGACAGACTGATATGGTTCTGATGCACACGGTGACTGTACAACAGTGTACCACAGTCCTGCAGTGTAACATGCTGTAGAGAGTAGAGTGTGAGGCATATTTGGAAGGTAGTGTAGCCATCCAGCAATGATGCCTTCTAGCTGTTAGTAACACTGCTTGGTTGTGGTCTCTAAAATGTTATGCAATTGTGTTGTAGGTGTACATGTCTCAGCACAAGGATGCCCTGTGCACATGATGATACCTGTGCCCCATCCCTGTCATCCATACCATCGATGCATGGACAGGCTGGTATGGTTCTGATGCACACAGTGACTGTACAACAGTGTACCACAGTCCTGCAGTGTAACATGTTGTAGGGAGTAGAGTGTGAGGCATATTTGGCAGGTAGTGCAGCCGTCCAGCAATGATGCCTTCTAGCTGTTAGTAACACTGCTTGGTTGTGGTCTCTAAAATGTTATGCGATTGTGTTGTAGGTGTACATGTGTCAGCACGAGGATGCCCTGTGCATATGATGACACCTGTGCCCCATCCCTGTCATCCATACCATAGATGCAGGGACAGGCTGATATGGTTCTGATGCACATGGTGACTGTACAACAGTGTACCACAGTCCTACAGTGTAACATGTTATAGGGAGTAGAGTGTGAGGCACATTTGGCAGGTAGTGTAGCTGTCCAGCAATGATGCCTTCTAGCTGTTAGTAACACTGCTTGGTTATGGTCTCTAAAATGTTATCCATGTGTGTTGTAGGTGTACATGTGTCAGCACGGGGATGGTCTGCAGTCATATTGCACAACAGGGTATGTCACTGTGCTGACACCATGGCAGTGACATATCTAGGGTATAGTCAATCACATTTCACAGGTTACTATACCGGGTATTGCCTGTGCCACATGGACAGGTGGCCCGGTAAGGCGTGTATACCCTGCAACCTGATGTAGACCCATCCACATACATGCACACTGTTACTTGCCAACAACCCCTACCTAGCAATGTCGTGATACTGACGTGTGTGGCTTACATTGCACAAAAACTGCCTTAACCACTCTGTATCCGACAGCCCTTGTTCACCCAGCAGCAAAATGAACAGCCCTTGCAGGTTTTGAACTCAGGACCTTTTACACTGAAGTCACAGCACTTAACCCTCTATGACATGACCACTGTGGAGACAGCTGTTGTTTTACTAATATAGCTGTTAATACACATACTGAGTAGTAGTGAACAATTGCCTTTACTTCCTAGATTGTGTAGTCCTTGTTATTAATATGACTGTTGTATCACATATGTTGTTTTATCATAATGTAAACATAGCAGATACATATGGTGAGATACATGTGGGAGGGTATACACAACCGTGATGTTTACTCATGACAGGAATATGGTTGTATACATATCATAGGTGTATATATGTCTACATGTACATACACATGTATACTCATACATATGTCTGTATACACATCTGTATAGTGCTACATATATATGGCCATGTGTACATCTCTTCATATGTACATATATATATATATATATATATATATATATATATATATATATGTATGTATGTGTATATATAGGTATACGTATATGTACATATAGATATATGTGTATATAGCTATATATGTATGCACATCCTATGTGTACAGATATGCCTAGTTATGTTGGTATATATATATATATATATATATATATATATATATATACACACAGAGAGAGATATATCTATAACTATATGTACATACATGTCTAGTCTGATATACCTACTACTGTCAATATATCTGTATATATCCATATGTATATGTGCATATGTATCACTATCAGTATATGTGTAGACATATATTGCTCTGTATATGTATATATCTGGGTATGTATATGTATATCTATGTACATATACATACCCATCTGTATATGTCAATATGTACATGTGTAAATATATATAGCTATCTGGATAATTATATGTACATATATTTTCACCATATGTCCTGGACATGGAGTGTAGCCCTACCCCAGCCCCTAAAGTCCCAACTTTGTAGTGCAAGGGGATGTCAGGTATGTCTAGCAGGTATATTAGTAGACTATTGCTACTGTAACTGGGATTGTCTTTACAGACATGGTGTGTGTGGGAGGTCACATCTGCTTTCCACATGTGTACCACTGGCTACTGACAGACATCCTAAGGACATCATAGTAAAGTACCGCTGCTAGCACGTAATGCCCCTGTGGACTGCAGTGGAGATATTGGCCAATATATTTGGACATTCTGAAGCACCCTGTACAGTCTAGAGGTATACACAGAACCCCTTAGTGCAAAACATGTGTACCATGCCTGACAATATGGATGTTAACAGCCATGTAGATGGGTATAACACATAACGACTAGTATACATATGCCACCATAGGTTATGCATTTACACATCCATGTCTGGCCTGACACATAATAACCGCTGGTACAGGGGTGCCATGGCCACATACTACCCACTAGATACTGACATATATCTGTAAAGCATCCCACTGCTCTGTCTGACATTCATGACTGTTAACGGAGGCCCGGCAGCAGTACATCTGACAAGTATCTGCACATGACATCTCACTGGGTAAGTACACTAAGCTGCTAGGCATGTAACAATGCACTGTGCAGGCTGCAGGCAGACTGGCTCAACAATGGCCTACATCTCCTATGGGGGAATGCACATGTACTTGCATATATAGGAGGCTCTGCAGGCATGTCACAGCACAGGGTAAGATACACCTGTGTGAAAGTGCATAACCACAACCAATGTGAACACAGCCACAGCCACATATGGTAAGCTAGCATAATATTACAGTATATGGACTATCTGTTCAACACCATCCTTATATGTGTCACTCACACACTAACCCTACATATACTGGGATGCTACATGGTTTGGTCTGCTGACTGGCTGTGGTATGGGACATGTGTGTGTATGGCCCTACAAACATGTAAGCCAATACAGTAACATACAGTGGAGCAGCATGTAACATCAGATAGGATGGGACCTATAACAATGACATCTACCTCAGTCTGTACACAGGCTAAAGTATATATTAACAATACACACACTGTCGACATTCACCATAGGTACACAGACCTCAGTACCATACAAACGACCACAGAATGTCCAGGTTATGTCATCAAATATAACCCCTACTGTACATAACATGTGTAGCAGTCTGATATCTCACTGGCTTGTTATCAGATATGATGACACTAATGATGGTGTACAGCACATATGCACCTCTTAATGCACGACATATGTACACAGGTTGGCAGAGTTGTGGCTGGAAGCACATACACAAGGCCAATATTGACATGTTGCTGTGATAACCTCATACATTTACTGTTGTAACAGGGTTTATGAAGTCAGTAACTGTCACAGCTTTCACCATCTATAGACTGCAATCCTCACACTACCTTCTGCAGTTCACAGATACATGCTCTGTGGATAACACGTGAAACCAAGGGCACAACACACTGCTCACTCTGCAGATGACCCTACAGATGGGGATTCCTCATAAACATAGAACTGACATGGCAGGTATTAAAACATGTAGGACAGCCATATCCACACACACACTGTTAAACCATTACTCCACATGCAGTATAGCAGCACTTACAGTCTGTAGTCAGATCAGGTACATCCACCTCCTGTGTGCTGCCCTGTTTCCACAGTGTATGTTGTTAGAGGTAAATCCCCAATCCATCTGAGATGCTGTTTGCCAAACAACAGATCTAGTTCCTGCTTACAGTGGATGAAAAGGGCCAACACCAACATGATGTTCCTAGATATTGGAGTGTGTTTCCATGTAGTTGGCTACAGGAATGTTACCACAGCTGTTCCGCATGCAATCAGCTAGGGGAGGGCTGCAATTCATGCAGAGGCCATCAGCTGATCATGAGCATCACTTAAAATACACATGCTGCTGCCTACGCAAAGCAGGTGTAGGTCTCCACATCCACCATAGAGGGAGTGAGAGAGGCGGACAGAGGCAAAGACAAGTCAGGGAGGGATGGGAGAGTAAAACCTAAGCATGTTTGTGTCACACACCTACCAGCACAGGGTATCAAACCCCTGACGACTATGTAGTGCTATCACATTTCTATGCAGTTATTCAATGCACCACATAGGTTGCATGTTGTGGATCCCTCAGAACGTATATGTGATTGTGAATGACATCTGCAACAAGAATATGGTAGGTATATGGTAGGTGTAGTATACGTGCCTGTCTGCATGTACAGGTGCCAGCGTCAACACAGCCACATTCTCACAGGAATGCACACACACTGACACACCTGGCAGGGCCAGGAATATAACCCATCACTACTGAGATTGCCACAACACATTATTGTGCAGGTATCACATGCACCACAGGGGTCATACGGAGGTGATATGGGCAAAGGCCATGGGAAAGTGTCTGACATCAGACAGCATGCTTCAGTATGCCAATGGGGGTTGTAGTGAGCATGGATGTGATCATACGCATCATACAACACACACACAAACACACAGAGTGCCAGTACTGACATGCATGGGTGCATTTCTGCACGGGTGTGTGGTGCCAACTTGCCAGATGGTTATACAAGGCTAGGTGATGGGTATACCTTGGCATCAGGCCACATGACAATGGTCAGCATTGTGGCTCAGGGCTGTAGTTTCTGTATTTGCCCACACGTGGTTATTGTATCCCCCATTCAGTCACCTGGGTGACTATTGTGTGTGGCCAATGCTGTGCATCAATTGCCATGTATGTGTTCCTTAGTCCATGATACGGATGGTGTCTGGGATGTGCACACCACCCACATGCATATACAGTGAAATATGGAACTGTACCTGGGGTGTCTGGCTCATGTTGTGAACACAGATTATCATCAGATGTGCCAGTCTTGGCCACCTGTGGTGGGAACTTGTAATGGACCGCAGATTTACCCTGCACCTACATTGATAGCATGCTAACAGCATTCCCTGGTGTCAGTGGCATCTGTCCATACAGGGCGTGTTTTCAGACATGGTATGTCCTTTGTGGGTCACATGCGATGGCACCACAGGTGTTGCAGGTGTCCAGTGGGGAACATGGGGAAGATGCACTGTCTGCATGTATGTGCCTATTGGACAGATGGACAGGGTGCCATGCCCTCTGTAGCCCACTGCAATCACTCCATAGTTACTATCAGTGGCCAATATGCAGTGTACTACCCACATATTGGCTGTTGCCTAGGCATATGTGTGTGTTTGTGTATGGGACATGGGTTGAGAGTGTGCTCTGGGTAAAACTGGGTTTGCTAACTGTGATTGCCTGGCCTTGATGTCATGTATGGGTATGGATTTGCACCCCAGCCTCTCGGCTATTTCACATCTGTTATCCCTGTATGGTGGACATTGTGATATATACACTAGGGCCGCCATATAACATATTTGCAAAACCCTCTCCCCGTTGGGCCCAGGTATTACACACTCACACCCACCTCCACACAGGATACGAGTTATACACACACACACACACACACACACACACACACACACACACACACACACACACACACACACACACACACACACACACACCTGTCATGTCTGGGAGTAGAATCCCAACCTAACTAGTTTATTACACTACAGCACTATGCAGTTATAGTACGTTTCACAGAGATTACTGGAGTACTTCTTCCCCAAAGGTGTATATCACACTGGATGACATCAGCAGGATTGGCAAAGTAGGACATTCAACTTGTAGTGAGTGTGGCTAGGCTAAAATGCATTGCTCCCTACACAGACAGTGACACACACACAAAAAATCCACAAACGACATGTGTGGGTATAGAACCCCTAACAGAGGTCTCTGTCACACTACAGCTTGGTGCTGTTATAGCACACACCATGGGGATTACTGGAGAACTCCTTCCCCAAAGGTGTATGTCACAATGAATGACAACAGCAGGATTGCCAAAGTAGGGCATTTGAAATGTACTGAGTGTGACTAGCCTAAAATGCATTGCTCCCTACACAGACATTGAAACACACACAAAACATCCAGAACTGCCATGGGTGGCAATAGAACCCTACCAGAGTTCTATATCACACTACAGCAGTATCCAGTTACAGGACACACTACGGAGATTACTGGGTTACATCCTTCCCAGAGGTGTATTTCTAGGTGGATGACATCAGCAGTCTTGCCAAAGATGAGCATTTGAATTCTAGGGAGTGTGACTACCCTAAAAAGCATTGCTCTCTACACAGACAGACACACAAAAACTTGCCAAGTCTGGGATTAGAACAGCTACCGAACTAATGTATCACTCTACAGCAGTATGCAGTTACAGGGTGCGCTACAGAGATTACTGGGATACAGCTTCCCAGAGGTGTATTTCTAGGTGTATGACATCATCAGCCTTGCCAAAGATGACCATTTGAATTGTAGGGAGTGTGACTACCCTAAAAGGCATTGCTTTCTACACAGACAGACACACACACTTGCCAAGTATGGGATTAGAACAGCTACCTAACTAATTAATCACACTACAGCAGTATGCAGTTACAGGACAAGCTACAGAGATTACTGGACTACAATATTCCCAGAGGTGTATTACTAGGTGGATGACATCAGCAGCCTTGCCAAAGTTGAGCATTTGAATTGTAGGGAGTGTGACTACCCTATAAAGCATTGATCTCTACACAGACAGACAGACACACACACACACAAGCACACGCAGTTGCCATGTCTGGGATTTGAACTCCTACCTAACTATTTTGTCACACTACAGCAGTACGAAGTTATGGTATGTGCCATGCAGATTACTGGGCTACAACTCTCCCAAGGGTGTATTTCACAGTGAATGACCTCAGCAGGCTTGTCATAGTAGAGCTATGGGGTGGGTAGTGTGTGTGCATGGCCCATAACCCATTCATCTAGAGGTCGACACGCCACATGCGGGCACACACAGGGTCATATTTCACAGGTATGTGTATACAACTGCTAGATGACTACTTCCTTGTACAGTCATGTTTCACAGCTGGCACATGCCCCCATAGTCTGTAATGCTGACAAATACTGGTGGCTAGTATCTGCAGTGAGTAACATCTGAACCTCATGTGGTTGGGGCCCTTTGGTTGTGTGCTAGGTGGGACAGGCCTGGATGGCTCCTTGTCACAGTCACCCTCTTCCACCCATCTATGTACGTCTACCTTTGACTTATTATAATGTGTTGTCCTTACATATTTGTCTGTATTCCTATCCACTGTGTGTGCAAGGCATGAGTGGTGCATACTGACGAGTGTCTGCACTAACAACTGCAACTGCCAGATATGTCTGGTCCACTGCTGTTTGCAGACATGGCCTTCATGTGTTTAAGTGTGTGAGCATGCCCAGTATGACCTTTCAGTATGTTGTTGACTGACATTGTCTTAATTTCTCCAAGTGTGTGAGCATGCCCAGTATGGCCTTCAGTATTTAATGTGTGGATCGAGTCCAGGTAGTTTGTACTGCAGTGCTGACCTTGGTGTTGTACACCGACAGGTGGCATGGTGTTTCTGCAGGGTATACATCAAGCATTTGGCATTGACTGTTCCTACATTTCTGCATAGGATGGGGGGGGGCTCAGCCGAACATTTCTGCATAGGATGGGGGGGGGGGCTCAGCTGACTATTTCTACATTTCTACACATGATGGGGGGGGCACACCTGACTGTTATTACATTACTGCATGGGGGGACACACCTGTCTATTTCTACATTTCTACACAGGGTTGGAGGGCACACCTGACTGTTATTACATTTCTATGTAGGGTTGGGGGCTCACCTGACTATTTCTACATTTCTACACAGGGTTGGGGTGGGGCACACCTGACTGTTATTACATTACTATGTAGGGAGGGGGGGCTAACCTGACTATTTCTACATTTCTACACAGGATGGGGGGCACACCTGACTGTTATTACATTACTACATGGGGGGGGGGGGCACACCTGTCTATTTCTACAGTTCTACACAGGACAGGGGGGGGAGCACACCTGACTGTTATTACATTACTATGTAGGATGTGGGGGGCACACCACGTGACACTTGTACACATTTGCTATGACTGTACTGGTATGTCAGGTACTCCATTTCACTATGTATTGTTAACTATCATGCTGACTAGAGGCATACCAGTGTACTACAGACCATGGCTTTGGTTGCCTTACATATTATTGTCAGACTTCCTACCCTTCACAACTAACATCATACTGCCTGCCCTGCTGTAGTCTGTCTGTGTAGGCCGGGGGGGGTGGTTAACCATAGCCATCATTCAGGGGCCATGGCACAGGCTCTGTTTGGGTTAGTCTACACCTGTCCTGCTGGCTGAGACTGTTGTTGGGTATGTGAACTGCCCTGACAGACATGTGTGGGTCATATGGACACACACGTCACTCAGCACATTTCCTGCAGTGGGTTTTGTCATCCTGTGTAGAACTGGCTACTATGGTGACTCCAGTATGTGTTACAGATGTCATGGTGCCACAATGGGTGCTACTGTCTACTGCCATAACATTCAGCCACCCAATTCCCTTGCATGCCCACATTCATACCATAGATATAGGTAACAACACATTCTACTCCATTTGACAATTGGTAGGTTGATTGACTTACCTTGAGGGTGTGGCAGACTTGTGGATGGTACTGGAGGGCTGTCTATGTTGGATGCACATAGTACACTCACTATACATGGTTGAGCACAGGCAGTGTCATGTTTGGCATCCCTTTTACTGTATGTGCAAGTCAGAGAGAGAGGTGTCATTCCCTGGGTCTCTACTGTGTCAGTGTATGTGCTATGTGTTGTCTCTTTGCCGCAGCCTCGGCATACTGGGCATGCCACCATCTACCTTCTGGGGCAGGCTCAGGTTGTTCCTCCTTCGAGTCACTCTGTGCCTGTGCAGGCCTTGGCATTGGTGGGGAGCTGTGTGGCCCTGCTCCATGCTGTTCCTGCTGCAGCTGTTTCCACAGGATCATATTGTGTAGCATAGCACATAACATAACAATTTGGGTACATGTAGCTGGTGAGTACTTCAAGGCTTCACCGGATGTATCCAGACACTGGAACCATGACCTGAGCATCCCAAACACATGCTCTATTATAAGTCTGGTCTCCACGTGTGCCTCATTATGGCATTCTTGTTCAGGTGTGTGTGCATTTCTGATGGGTGTCAGCCACGGCTCCAGTGTGTAACCAGCATCCCCCATTAGGTGACCATAGGGGATGTCCCCATTGGCAAATCTCTGGTACAGCTGCGTCAGATGCCATATGTGGGAATCATCATAGCTTCCAGGGCAGCCAGCACACACATTCATTATAATGTCCTGGGCATCACATACAACCAGGCAATTGGAGGGGATGCCTCTGTGGTTGATGTAGGCCCTACCCTGATCACCAGGTGGTACTTTGATGCATATGTGCATGCAGTCTATAGCACCCACTACCTCAGGGTATTCTGCTAGTTGGTGGAAGAGACACATATTGCTGGCCAACACCTCATGTGTGTTGAGAAAATATATGTGCTCACTGGCATGTGTTGACATGGCATCCAGGAACTGGTGGAATACTCTGGATGCTGATGCCTGTGAGATCCTGATATCCCCAGTTGAGCTTTGGGAGGTACCTGTGGCTAGTATTCTTAGGCCTACACATACCTTGGTATCCACTAGGATGGGTTACCCCATGGTCAGTTTGTTGTGTCAGGTGTGGCCGGCACAGCTCAACAATTTGCTGTAGGAGGTCTCTGTCCACCCTATAGCACTCCACTATCTCCAGCTCATGTAGCCCCTGGTAGGTTACCCTGGGTCTGTACACTCTTCTCCGTCTCCTCACTGTGGGTTGATCGGCAGCATTCACATCCTCACTTCACATCCTCACCACCCTCAGCCTCTTCCACATTTTCTATGTTGCCTGCTGCAGCCCTTCTCATTTTGTAGGTTTGTTTGTTAAAATGTCCCCACTTGTATACACCGGTGGTGTAGAGTGTGGGAAAAACCAGAGAGGAAGATGTTTGCTTAGTTTATAGTAGTGTTCTGGGCTGGGCTGGTCTGCTGCCTGTGTAATTGGCTGAGTCTGATACATTTCACCTGCCAACTAAGTAGGTTCTGATTCTGATACATTTCACCTGACAGCTAAGCTAGTTCTCCTTAATTACCTTCCTACTGCTGTTTTCCCTTCCCATTGCCTCCCTGTTTAAGCCCGTGTGTGTGCCACACAAACAGAGTGTTCAAATATGCACAATGCTGCTATTTTCTAGTTTAACATTTTTTTTCTTCCTGTAAAACCCGGTGCGCGGCGCGCACACCTGCTTAGGCTTTGTAAAGAGTGCTAAGCAGGTTTAGACACACCCCCTAGCTTAGCTGTGCTAAGCTAGGAGCAAACCCGAGCCACAGGGCTTCAATCTACTTACAGTATGCCTGACATCCCCCCAGTGATATCACCTAAGTCCTAGGCCTGCACCAAGCTATTCCTACTCTTACACTGTTG
This sequence comes from Protopterus annectens, assembly GCF_019279795.1. NCBI lineage: Eukaryota > Metazoa > Chordata > Ceratodontiformes > Protopteridae > Protopterus > Protopterus annectens. The sequence goes on from NC_056733.1 coordinate 1,630,990,177, forward strand.
GGACCTGACTCACATGCTGGGGAAAACTGGGATTCACTATCCTTCCCAACATTTGCATAGGATTGCCTGCTAATGTATAGTTACATGTCTCACACTGAGCCTTCCCCCTTAGCAACCACTACTCAGGTTGTCTTCTGCCTGTCATTGACTTGCATGGGAGAATAATGATTTTAGTTAGACTGCTTATTTTAGGTTTATTTTATTATTTTCTCCCCGATCCTGTTTGCTCGCAGCTGCCCTACACTTAAACAGCCGAGATTGGCTAAAAAAAAAGTTTATTGTTGTATTTATTCTTTGTTTGCAATGCCAATGGCCTTATACTTGGCCATTGGCATACTTACTACATGATATGCAGCCTTTATTTGGGGCTGTCACAGATCTGTTTTGGATTTTGCAGAAATGTACTCGGTTACTAACCGAGTATATTTCTGCAGAGAGCACTAGTCTTGCACGGACTGTTGCAAGCTTCCTGGATTGCAGAATTACCTCATTTGCATAGATTTCTCCTGCAAATGGGGTGATTTGCATACCAGGGCTTAGTCCATGCAGGATTAGTGCAGGAGTACTTGTGCATGCCCCTGCAGGCTGTTCCTGGATCGCACGGCAGACATATTGCCTGCTTCAGCTCCTGCACTAATCTTGCACTCTGTGCAAGCTTTTGAGAATTTGGGGGGTTATCCTATATGGCAAAAAAGAAATAGTATTAAAAGAGAAATGGTAAGGTTGTCTAGGATTGTCTCAAGAGATGAGACATTTTTAGATGAAACACAAATCCTAAAAGGGATGTTCTTGGATAGAGGGTACCCTGAGGAAATGATAAATGGGATTATGGTAGAAATAATTAACAACAGTTAATGATAAAGGAGGTTATGGTAGACATAATTAACAACAGAGAAAAGTTTCAATATTTAATAAGTTTCCAAACTGCCTCAATAAACAGGCACACATATGAACCATCAGTTGGGTAAAGCTATGATACTTTACTATAATTGTAGGGTTTGGGAGATCATAGATATTTCAACCAAAAGTTGGAAAATGTGATGGAACCTTTTGGTTTAGATTTCAGGAGAGTTAATGCACTCAAAGTTGTACATAATAAGGGAAGTAATTTAAAACAATATTTTGAGAAGAGTAAGAATACTTGTGCTGGAATAAGAGACACTGTTAAGCAAATGAAAAAAATGTGGCTCTTGTCACCAATGCAGGTATATTTATGAACTAGGAACATAAATGTTGCCAACTACATCAGGGTGCTACCACTAAATGGAAAATTTGATTGAAATACTAAAGAAGTCATGTATTTAGCACAAGGCTTATCTTATTTGGCATTTTACGTAGGAAAAATGGTAACACAATTAAGGAAAAGAATTTACCCACACATTTATGCAATAAAGAAACATTCATAGGGTCATAGGTATTTACTAGGCTAATGACCACAAGGGCCTTTTTAAGCCTAGCCATGCATCCCAAATCACTAACAAGTTCTGATACCCATGATATGTGTAAGCAGGGGGTTGGGAGATGAAACATTTACAAGCAGGGGCCTGGGAAATTAACCATTTGCAGGTTTCCTGTGTCCATTAGAGACATAGGTGCCAAGCCAGGGATGAATTTCCTGTTGCCCATCCAATTGTCCAAGTTACACTTGAACTGGGTTAGGGAGGAACTCTTCTTCACATAGATGGGCAGCCTGTTCCCTGAGACAGGGTAGTATCTGTGATACATATCTGTCTCTCCAGCAGTTTCTAGTTATATCACAGGCAAGGTTTAAGTCTTTAGAACAGATAATTCTGGTGCTGTTTGTTTGGTGGATATGCAGGACATCCATCAGAGTGGGGTCTGACAATGCCCTGTATGCCAGGCACAGATCTCCCCTCAAATGCCTGTAGGAGACAGAATATAGGGATAGGGCCTTCAGGCACTCTACATAGGACATTTTACTTATGCCCTTTTTTCATTTAGTGAGGAACCTCTGTGGACATTCGAATTGTTGGATATGCCTGGTTAGGTACATACCAAAGGGGGCACTGTACTCAGTGATAGGTCTGATAAATGCTGTGTACAGTGGAACAATGACTTCCTTGGACTTAGATGCCATACCTTTGTTTATAAGTTGTGCAATATAGAATATAGACACATGATGGTCAAAGGCTAGATTATTATCTATGTGTGTTCCTAAGTCCCTGACTAGTGGGTCAACTGTAAGGGGTGTGTTGTCAATATGATAGTTATCAGTGATGGATGATTTCCCAAAGGATACTATTATGCATTTCATGGCATTTAGTTTTAGTACATGGCTCTGGCACCAGTTGTCTGACTGTGTCAGCCCCTCCTGGAGATAATTTATGTCAGTGTGGGATTCAATGACAGCTCCTAATTTGCAATCATCTGCAAATTTAGTCAGCTAGAAACCATTGACATTAGCCTTGACTTCATAGAAGTAAATGCCAAAAAGGAGCAGTCCAAGGACTGATCCCTGAGGGACTCCACTTGTGACTGGCCTCTTTGTAGAGGTGGACTCCCCAGTTCTAACTTTCTGGGTCCTGTTTGTGAGCCAGTTGGCTATCCACCAGGTAACATATGAGTTTGAACCTAACCTCTTGAGTTTGTCAACAATGCCTAAATGGGGCATTGTGTTAAATGCCTTGGCCAGGTCAAGGTAGGCAGTGTGAACCATTTTTCCCTCAATCATTGCTTCGGTTACCTTCTCAAAGAAGTCCATCAGGTTGAGTAGGCATGATCTGCCCTTGATGAAAACAAACTGGGTTGGGTCCAGTGTCTGGAGGTTTACTGTATCTCTACTGATCATTTCCATGATAATTCTTTCTATGGCTTTACAAATAAGACTAGTGAGACTTATGGGTGTGTAGATGGTCCAGCTTTGTGCAGAAGAATGACTGTTGCTGTTCTCCATTCAAGAGGCATGAAGGCTCTTTGGAGGCTACAGTTAAATAGTAATTTCAGCGGGCCTGATAAGTCATGTTGCATGCTATTTAGAAGGCATCCTGGGATATTGTCTGGGCCCATTGAGGCAGTGTTTTTGGTGTTAGAGAGAGCATTAAGGACCTGTTCCCTAATGATAGTAGGGGGGTTATATTTGATGGTATTTCCTGAGGGAAGATTGAGGGGGAGAGAGAGGGGTAAAGTTGGAGCTGAATTTATCAGCCAGGAGGTTTGCTATATTTTCTGGCTCGGTATAGGTGGCTCCATTTTCAATGAGCTCTGCACACAATTGTGTATTGCCTTTGAGGTTGCGGACATAGCTAAAGAATACTCTGGTTGTCCTTGGCCTGGGAAGCCAAACCTACCTCAAATTTGGCTTTAGTACACTTTATTTGCCCTCTGAGTTGTTTGTTTAGTTTGATGAGAGTGTTTGTATCCTGCTGGGTGCTGCACCTCCTAATTTTTGCCATGATTTTCTTCCTCCTGTTATACAGCCTATTGATTTTGTGATTCCACCAGGGTGGCTTGTTTTTTGAATTAGTTCTGTACTTCTTCCTGGTGGGTACAGATGTCTCTGTGCAGCTATTAACATGATTGTACAGGGTTTCTTTGAACAGTTCTGCATAGGCAGCAGTGTTCTCAGGGTTTATGGGGGCTTGAAATTTTGCCAGGTTATCAATTAATAGCAGGAGGTTAGCCTAAGAGTAGTTTCTGAATATTCCAGGTTTTGCTGGGGGTCCAGATTTTATTTTTACTTCAAAGGAGACCATTTTGTGGTCTGACCTTACCAGGGAAGACATTACAGCAGGAGGTATGAAGGAGGTGATAGTAAAAATGCAGTTGCCAGGCATGCTTTACAATGTGCTACTTTTAATTAAATACAGCTAAGTGACGTCTGCTGAAGTTACATTCTACTGACACCTCCAGGTTTCAAAAATTGCTTGTTTATATTTGCATTAATAATTCCAGAACCATGCAACATGCAAAGTGTTAAATTATTTCATTTTAAAGTTTTCACAATGGCAAACACAACTGTATTGATATTTGACCTATGTCTAGTGTAGGTAAAGAGGTATTAATTGTTATTCATGTAGTATTTCTTTTTATTGTCATAAATTTCACATTTTCTAAATATCTTGACAATCAAATAGCACAGACAGAATTGCTTAGCCTCATATGAAAGCTCTCAGCTGGATTAACAAAATGGTACTGTTCGCATGGGGGTAACATGACTGGTTGTTATGATAGTGTACATTTTTTCAAAATATTACAAACTTAATAATTACTGTGTTTACTAAGACCTAGAACCTAAAGAATTCGGCGATATTGTACTTGAGGGCCTCACCAGATGCGCAGTAGCAAGCCCCGCCCAAAACCCACCCTCATGATATGTTATTCATGAATATACATTCCCTCCAAACGTACAACAAAATGTAAAAAGAAAACAATACTTTCACAAGGGGAGTCCTTACAAGTACAATATCGCCAAAAAATTATTACATCTGTGCTTATTCTGAATACAGTTATTTTTATTAGCACGCTGTGCTCCATGTTGTGACCCCAAGGAGGAAGCTTTAGGTAAGAATCTGGTACTTTCTTTCTACGCTCTTATGTCTACTTCTTTTATTACTGGTTATTTCAGCTTACACACACACACACACACACACACACACACACACACACACACACACACACACACACACACACACACACACACAAACACACACACACACACATTCGTACCTACTTTTTTTTTTTCTTTTTAGACCGGACCGGAACATATATATAAAGGTAAATGTAATAGATAAGACTTTTGAAAATGTAGCATGAAGTCTGGCTTATTTATAATAGTGATTAATACAGCTATACTTGTAAAAGCCACCGAGTATTGATGTTTCATAAAACTTCCTGAATTAGTTCTGTTTGACTCAACGCACAGTAAAATGATTGTTTTGAGAATAGGACCGTCACAGGCCAGTTTTTCATAATTTACAGACTATTACACAGCCCAGGTCCACCGCATCTGTCACTCTATTTGTGACATTCCCACTTCTGCGCAAAACGAACTGGTGAGGCCCTCAAGTACAATATTGCCAAGAATTCTATCACTATAAAAACAGTTTGTGCTGAAGAGTTTGCAAACATTTATTTGAAATGTGAAGACATTATTTGATATCAAAAAGCGTAAGCTCCGCCCTTCAGAAGTTACAGTGCAAATGTCCAGAGTTCCATTGAAGGGAATGAGTTCAAAAGCTTACATTTTTTTATTTTAGAAAATTTAACAAGTTTTGACGGGGAGAGGGGTATGCTGGAAACTCCCCTGGAATTAATGGTACAATATCAATTAGCAGTTTAGTAACTATGACTTGGTACAACATTGTAATACTTATACATATACATTTTAAGTTTCATAATATTTATTAGTTTTTTTTTTATTCTGAACACTGTTTAATTTTGAATGCTTGTTTTAATGTTGAAATGAATAGTTTGTATTTTATGGCTGAATATTTGTGAATGTATGTCATTATTGTGGATTTCTGTATGCATTTATAAGTTGTTATTGAATTTGAGATGTTATTTGGAAAAAGTTCCAGTTGAATTTTGGCAACAAAAGTGCTTAATAAATTAAGTTTCTGGGTGCCTTTTGGTGACTGTGTGTTTCAATTTTTTTTTTTTATTAATGCTGTTCATGCATTGTGTTGTAAGTAATGCAACTGTGGTTATCCAGTCCTGTTTAGGGAACCAGCTGTGATATCACACTTTCTGAATAGACATACCCATAATCCCATGCCTGCCCAAGAAATGCTAGAGACGCTAATCAAACTCAGACTGTATTACACAAAAGAAATATTTAATAGTTACAGTGACCTCCTGAGATGCTTTTGGTTTGAATATTTTAAGACCATCATCTGTTTTCAACCCATAGAGTATAATGCAATTTTCATTCATTTACGTTCAGCAAGAAATGTACTTCTAGTAGGTTTGTTCTTTGTAAGCATATTCTGACTTGACCAACAGAAATTTGCAAGTACTGAAAACTGACTAAGCCCTCACATAATAGCTACTTAGTGACAGGGGACATGAAGTTTAACCTTGGCATCCACTGAAAAATACAAAGTGCCGAGTATTACGTCTAAATTAATGTAGCAGTTAAAATAAATTCTAACTCCATGGTGGATAAAAATTCTCAGCCTTGACATTATATCAAAGATGAAAACTCAAGACTTCACCCCTTACTTTTTTAACAAATTTTACCAACTGTTTTTCAGTCAGCTTTACGGCTCATACGTAGGTAGTGGGGTTCCATTGTGTGTAGCTTAGTATATTACCTGCACAGAAATAGAAATCACTCTAAACATAACAGATCATTACCCTAGCTAGATGACCTGTGAATCTTATGTTGCCTGACACCTAAAACAAGATACGAGATTACTAGTCTCAACCTCCAGTCGTGGTGGAACACTAAACACTATGATTTTAAAGATTGACCTGCTGCTGTAATTATTTTGTTGAGAGAGAAGCTGGTGAATATTTTTACAGCACATTTTCATTTCATATTGCATTAAGTTGCTGGGTTCAGGTTGATTTTCTTAGCCTTTAAAGGGATAAGTTGAAGCAGAAAAATAAAACATACTTTTCTTGTATTATTTCTTAGAGTATCTTGGGTATAAATTACTGGCCTGTTGTTTAATTAGCTATGAATTTAAGGAAGAGACTAATGGGGCTTCTCCTCAAAAATAAGTAAACTCGACTCTTCAAATTATAGAGTTCATTTAATTTTGAATCCAGACGGTTGTTTTTCCCTCAGTGTTCTAAACCTTGTTGGATCTTGATTTGTTCTTTCATCATGTAAACTTTCCTTTTACTGCTTTGTTCACACCTACTACAGGTTCACTCCAAAGCCTGCAGTTCTGATACTACATTTTATTTATTTAAATTTCTTTACCGGGTAGTGCCCGACTGGGCCAGAAGCCTGTTTTCAGCAGAGACCTGGGGAGAAAAGTCCCAACATGTAATTTACAGCAAAATAGCAGAGGACAAATACAGCAATGAAACAAATACATGATACAAAAATAGAACTACAAAATAGATGGATGTGAGGTAAGAAAAAGAGAAAAAGACAGACAAGTATTTTACAAGGTTGTGAGGTTGAAAGAAGAGAAACAGACAGGCAAATAACTTGTCATCACAACAGGAGAGAAACAGACAGACAATTAGAAACGTGTCACATAGGAGAGTATAGGTTGGTGTGTATACAATGTAGATCTACTTAGAGAAAAGAGTGGGTGTGGTTAGCCTGGATATGTGCAGGAACACAGCCAATTATTAGCGAGATGCTCTTTCAGGAGTAGTTTGAATTTGTGACTCTTTGGATTTTGAAGAATGTTTTGTGGTAATAAGTTCCAGGTTTTGGATATTTTATTAGAATACAGGGAGCCTCCATAGTAGTTGTTGGATTTAGTTACCTTTAGAATGAATCTGTCAAATGATCTAAGGGACCTGAGGTTTGTATTAGGTTGCACTAAGTCAATGAGAGCAGGGCAGTTGTTTGGTTTATGAATGATACTGTGGGCAGTGGTTAATTTGTTGAGAGATAATAGGTTGGGTAGTTCAATCCAAACTGAGTAGGTGAAGTATGGAAAAGTGGCGAAATCTATGGGATTGGTTTACGGTAAATTTGGCTACTTTGTTATAGCAGCTTTCTAGTTTATTTAATTCAGACTTTTACAGGTTGGTAAAGATTTGGGAGCAAGGGTCCATACTTGGACCCCTCCTCTTTATATTTATCAACAGCCTAAACTGAGCAACCCAACTTGCTACAATCATACAATATGCAGACGATACATTTCTTATCTGTGCTGCCCTTTCCTACCAAGAACTTCAAGAGAAGACTCAAAAATCATTACCGGAAACTGAAACTTACCTATCTAACCACCAACTCATTCTAAACCCAAATAAGACTAAGTTAATGATTTTCGCAAACAAAACTTCTAAGCCTTATTCTCCACCTCTCTTTATTCAATCTGCCAATGGAACCAAAACTGAACCTACAAATCACACCAAACTCCAAGGTGTAACAATATGACAAAAAAAATGAAATGCTGAAATTTGATATACATATTTCCCTAACAATCAAAGTCCATGCTAAACACGGATCTCTCTACAGGGCCAGACCATTCCTAACACACCAAGCCAGACTAGCACAGCTAGATCTCAACTTCTATCTACCCTTCTCTACTGCTCACACATTTTCACTAACTTGTGCAAGATCAACCTGAATAACTTAGAATACTGCTACATTATAATAAAATAGTAAAGTTTGCCAGCAACCAACCCCATAAAGCTCATCATTGTTCTGTTTTTCAACAACTTAAAACTTCCAAAACTCTTAACATTAAAACCAACTTACCTTCACCCACAAAATCATTCACAACTCCAGTTACTGCCCTGCACTTTCCACTCTGGTCCAACCACATGTCAATACCAGGTCTGTTAGGTCTTCAGACAGGCTACTGCTAAAAATAACCCAGTCTTAGAACTACCATGGCGACTCCCTCTATTCAAATAAAATAGCCAAGACCTGGAATTCTCTCCCTCAACACATACAAAACATTCCTAACTATTCTTCCTTAAAAATAAAAACAAATGAATATCTGAAAAACACCTGTCTCCACCCCTGTAGTTCTCCTGGATAAATCCTCTCTCCTAGTACTTCACAACTCTCTCTTCCCCTTTAAACAGTGCACACAATCCTTTTTCTTCATATGAGTTGAATTTTTTGGTACAAGCCCTGCTGTGATCAAGCATCTCTGTATTGTGCTATGATATATGTCACTATGCAATTTTCTTTGATTAGTCAATTTTTGCTAACATATGTTTTTCTTTGATTTGTTTATGGTCTGTGTAAGTGTTAAAATTCTCAGTTAACTATATATCAGTATGTGATATGGTATATGTTGTACTATCACTATAATTTTCTTAGTTACTTTAGTTAACATTTGACTACTAATGTATAAATTTAGATCTTACTAAATGTATTATTATTGTTTTGTGGAGTTTTTCTCCCTGGGTCTCCGCTGAAAACGGGCTCCTAGCCCAGTCAGACACTACCCGATTAACACATATAAATAAATAAATACATAAATAATAAATAAATAAATAAAAGACAGTGGAGAGTAGGTAGGTTCTGGCTGTGGACAGTCTGGCATTGTTGTTAGGTATGGTTTGGCCTTATAGAGTAAGCCCTGTTTACTGTGGACTCTTTTAATAGTTAGAGGTATATGTTTTTCGAATTTTAAACAGTTAGCTATTGTTATTCCTAGAAGCTTTGGTTGACTGACTGGTTCAATTTTAGTACCATTAGAGGAGTAGATGGTGAGAACAGGCTGGGTGTTTTTATTACAGAAAACCATTAGCTTATTTTGGTTTGGGTTAAGTAAGAGTTGACGGTCGGTGAGGTAGTTTTCCATGTCTTGGAGAAATTTTTGTGTTTTTTCTTGTAGTTCCTGAGGAAAGGATGCAGAGCAGATAAGAGTGGTGTCATCAGCATATTGAATGGTAAAGGCTAGCTGAGTGACACTGCTGATGTTGTTGGTAAATATGATGAAGAGGAGGGGTCTGAGGATGGAGCCTTGGGGAACTCCAACAGTGATGGGTAGAAGGGGGGGGGATTGTTTTCTTGTTTGGTAGACTGCTGTTGATTAGAAAGATAGCTGTGAAACTAGGACAGGGATGTTGTACTGAGGTTATATTCAGCTAGTTTGATGAGAAGTAGTTGGTAGAATACCATATTGAAAGCTTTGGACATATCGAGGAAAACTGATGAAACAAGCTGGCCTTCATTTTTAAGGAGGTTTACAGATTTAGTGAAACTTATAAGTTTGGTGTTAGTGCTATGCTTAGGTCAGAAGCCATGCTGAAATTTGGATAACAGGTTGTCATTAAGGGAATGGTCAAGGAGTTGTTGATGAATGCATTCTTCTAAGATTTTGGATAGGGGAGAGAATGGCAATGTGTCAGTAGTTGGAGAGCCTTTGTGCACAGGATGATATGAGATATTTTCCAGAGGAGTGGTACATACTGTTCAGAGATGGAGTAGTTGATTAGTATAGATATAGGATAGGAAAGAGACGTAGCAGCTACTTCCAGAAATTCGTTGGGGACTTGGTCGGCTGCTAGAGTGCAGGGCTTTAGTTTAGTTAAGACCTTTTTTATGAAACGGTTGTATGGGTTTAGAAGAGAATGTATTAGGGTTAGATACAATAAAGGTAGGTACTATTAGGGGTGAGATAGAATTATTATTTTTTAGGGAGGTTATTGAATTGATAAAGTGAGTGTTGAATTGTGATGCTATACAGTCAGAAGTATTTTTGTTAGAAGGAGCTGGGTTGAAGGTTTTCCTGGATTCAGAAGATAATACTCTGCCAAAATGTATGTGGGCTAGTCTGGTGTTTTTGCTGACATGATTGGAAGTATGATTTTTTTGTCATTTTTTATTTGTTTTTGGCTTGATTTCTTAGCTGTTGAAATGAGGTGAGGTTGTGTATGTTTTTGGAGCTCTGGTAAAGTGCCCAGGCCTTATCTCTTTGTTTAAGTAGAAGTTTAGTGTCTTTTGTTAGTCATGGTAGTTGTCTGGTATTGGTGCAAATATTTCTTATGGGAGCTAGGTTATTTAATATGTTGAGGAAAGTAATGTAAAAGTATTGTACAGCGAGGTCTAAATGCAGGATTTTTAGTGGTGACCAGTCACATTTCTGAAGCAGAAAATTAAATAGTGGGGAGCAGTTTTTTTTGCTACAGATGTTTTTGAATATGATATTGTTAGGTGTATGGACCCGTTTCCTGAGAAGAAAGGTTGGGGAATGGTCACTAAGTGTGTCTGGAAAGCAGTCTGCATGGTAACCTAGTTTGGGTTTATTTGTTAGTATCCAGTCTAGTATTGATTTCTTTTTTGGAATGTTTATCGACGTGAGTGGGGGAGCTAATGGTTTGAGCGAAGTTTTAGAGGTTGATAAAGTTGGAGGGGTTATCAGAGGAGCAGGTAAGCCAGTCTAGGTTGAAGTCTACTAATACTATTGTTTCTTGGCTGAAGTTAGATGATGTCCAGCAGAGAATGTTTTCTTTGATGAATAGATTATTTCTGGTGGGTAAATAAATAACTATGATTATAATTCTTTTGTGGGAATTGATTTCAAGATGTGTGGTTAATATTTCGGAGTTGGGAAGTTCAGGGGGAGTGCAGTATAGTTGAACTACTTTGAGGGAGTCTTTAAACATGATATCAATGCCTCCACTCTGTTTGTTTAACTTATGTCTAAGAATGCTATAACGGGTGAGTAGAGGGCAAGGATAAGTTAGCATGTAATTCACTTACTTTGATAATAATACTTCACAGGTTAATATTAGCAATGAATAGGTCTGAGTTACTCTTACTGGAAAGGGGGGGGGGGCTGGGTGGGGGATGGATGAGGGTTTGATTTTTTGAGTGTAGAGAAGAGAGGGCAAGGGGGGGGGGTGACTGTAAACAGGGTGAGAATACATGTTTGGCCCTGGGTTGGGATGCATGTCTGCTAGGAGTGAGTTAGTGAGTGAAGCAGAAAGAGTATGAGTTTGGATATCTGTTTATTATATTTGTAGAGTGAGAATGGTGGGGTGTGGGTAAGGAGATATTTAAGAGTGAGTTATTAAACAGTTGTGGAGAGATGTATATATTTAAGTAGGACTGGTGGTGGTTTGGAATGAATGGAAGTGTAGGAGAGTGGTAGTTTATGATGAGGTGTGTGTGTGTGGTAGGAGGTAACATGATAAGCTATGAAGAGAAGACAAAGTAGGGAAATCATTGTTAGAATCAATTTTACTAACAGCATGGTGGTTGAGGTAGAGATAGGAATAGTATTACTTAGGTATGGGAGATGGTGGAGAGATTTGGAAGTAATATAAGTTTTGTTATGGGAGTAAGGGGAGAAATATAGTAATTTGTAGGGGTGATAACAGAATAGAAAGGAGTGTCGAGATAGGATGGGAAGAGTTATGTGAGGAGGAGGTAGTAAATAGTGGGATGCAGGTGTGGAATAAGGGCAGAGGGAGTGGGTGATAGGAAATCTTTAAGGGGGTGTGGTTTGGATAGATATAAATGTAAGGAGAGTAAGAGTGGGTGGGAATGGGAGTAGGGTAGGGGAGCGGAGTGAGCCCAAGCAGAGTGAGGGCAAACGGAGTGGGCAGGACAATGTTTGAGGCTGCTTACAAAAAAAAATCAGTAAGCACACATACAGACTGCAAGTACTTGCTTTTATTATAGTTCCTTTAGTTTTGGATATTTAAGTTCTGTATGAGAAACAGTAGGTACTGCTAATCCTCAGGGTCACAATTGTTTAGTTATTGGAGGAAGTTTATCTAGGCAGTGTGTTTTGGGAGGGCGAAACCTGGATTTGGAATAAAAAGCTGGAGAAAGAAAGGATCAAATGCTATGTTATTGCAAAATAATATCAGGCTGTAACACTTAGCAGAGAGCCTAAGGGAAGGTACAAGGAGAGCAGGAGGGGAGGGAAATGATAGAAATGGACCCAAGAATGCACTACAGCTGACTGTAAGACAGAAAAAAACTAATAATATTTTGCTAGTCCGAGTTCAACATACATTTATTACACTGTAAGGCTTTTCCATGGGAAATCTGCAGTAACGGATTATCGAGTCTTGGGTTTTTGGCCAGAAGCAGTTATCTAGCAGCAGAAATGAGCTTTTCACAAGTGTAAATTATGTAAGGCTTTTCCATGGAAAATCTGCAGTAGGGGATTGCTGGGTCTTGGGCTTTGGCCAGAAGCAGTTATCTAGCAGCAGAAATAGGCTTTTCACAAGTGTAAACTCTGTAAGGTTTTTCCATGTTTTCTGTACAACATCTGTAGTAGTGAATCACTGGGTCTTGGATTTTGGCCAGAAGCAGTTATCTAGCAGCAGAAACAGGCTTATCACACGATCATTTCTAACACAGAGTCAGCAAATGCACACCACCAAAGGTCCCAGAGGCAGGAATCTAATGTGAAGAGATGTGTGGGAAAATGTTATACACAGAAACTTTTATTTTGAGGTACAGTATGATGTTAAGTCAGCATTACATTTCTGTCTGGTAGACTTTTTTGCTGAAGTGTAACAAGGGGTAACTATGTTGCAAATAAATCTGCTGTCATCATTTGGGATATTTGTCTGGAAGTACGCTAATGTGTAATAGACTTTAATGCAAATGCGTTCTACAAATACGCCTTGAACTGGACAACAGATCCACATGAAGGGTAAGAGACTGTGGTAGAGGAGAGAGGTAGTTAGGTCACACTAGACATGTAATAGCAATGTGGCTAACTTACAGGACATGTAGGAGGATAAGGTGACTAAAATGTGAGGGGGCTCAGAGTAATTTTATGGGGACTGGAATTTGGGAAGTTAAATAGAGGTCTTTGGCTGATGCATTTAGAAATGGAAAAAGGTAAAGTGAGGAAGAGGAGTACACTGGGCAAGGGAGGTCAGTGTGGGACAGTTAGAGAAGGGCAGGCAAGAATCAGGCTAGAAAACAGGAATGAGACATACAAAGAAGGAAAAACTAAAACCAGGACAAAATAAGTTAGGTAGGGGAAAGTTAGAGAATGATAGGCAGGAAGGAAGACAAGAAAAGACAGCAGTGAAGGCAGCAAGACAGGGTCCAGGAACAAGTGATTGAAGCATTCTTGTTTGACTCACCGGTTTCTGAAAAAATTAATATTAAAACCAATGAGTCAAAAATACTAAAAAACAGAAAAACATTTTTTTCAGGGGGGGAAACATTCTGTATCCCCTCATGCCCCCAAATTTTATATAGCAATTCCATGGTTGCACCACAAGAAAATGAGAAAAATCAGTGAAAAGCACTCCACCAGCTTGCATACAGTGAAACTCACAGCAATATTACATTTTTGAATTGAAGCCACTTGTCCACCAGTGGGTCAATATCATGTAACAATGCAGCAAGAAAGTAAGTCAGTATGAGGAGCTGTAGAAGAAGGAACAGGAGGAAAAGAGAGGGCTGAGGGGAATCAGTAAGGAATGATACAGGAGTGGTAACATGGGGAGGGTTTGTAGGAAAAGTGAATGAGGTATGGAACAGGATCTATGACAGTGTCAGGACAGCGTCACCTGGAAGACAGTGGAGAAGGATGCAGCTTGAACAAATGTAGGGAAAAGGGTGTTATTAGGAGGTCTAGTGACATGGAGCAGAAAAATGATGCAGTAGAGGACATCTAGTCTTGGGACAGGGAACAAGTCTTTGATGACTGGATGCTTAATCATCAAGGGGAATTCAGAAGTTCTTTTTAAGGACTAGACACAGCAACATATGGAAGGATGTGAAAAAGGTAGTCATTGAAAGGGATGTGGGAACATACAGTTATGCAGATAGGTACTAGAGATCTGTCTGGGGGGATAGTTGACAGGGCAGAAAGCAAAACTAATGAGGTAACTGATAGCTATTAGTACAAAGGGTTGAAGCTAGCATTTTCAAATTTTAATCTGTGTCAGCAACCACCACAATGAGAAGGAAGAGGATCAAGTAATATAATTTACTGTGACAGTGAAAAAGGGAGAAGTGCCTAGGGTTAATAAGAGGATGGGGTATGGCCTGGTGCAGAAAATAGGTTAATGTCAGGGATAGACTCAGTATTAGATAAGAAGGGTCAGTATTGCTTAAAGGTGGGTTAGAAAGGCACATCATCATGGTTGTACCTCCAAAACATGATGGAAAGAAGAAAGTTATGCCATAAAAAGAGAAGTAGGTACTAGTCAGGGAGATAAAAGAGATACACAGAACAGTAGATAAGCAAAACTAACTCAGACCATGGCAGGTTGAAAATGAGAGATTCACAAGCAGTGATACAGGAGAGGAGGACTGGACATCCCTAGTGCCACAGGAACATGGACCAGTGAAATATGAGATGGGACATGATGCCAGGGTATGATTTTTTTATGAATGTAAAAATCAGGGGTGGAAGAGAAATATTAGTCTGCCTACAGTATTACATCAGGTAAGTGGTTAGATAGGTAGAGAAGAAGAAGAAGAAATGTATTCCCATTAAATGGTGAAGCAGCTGTGATTATATATATGTATATGTATTATTATTGTGTATAAAGCACCACCGGAGTGATGGCAGAGGAAGCAGTTGGAATGCTAGTAAATCAACGACACTGTACTGACTCCCAAACATGTTAAAGAATGAGAGACCTGGGTATGTTATAAATGAGTTGGGTAACAAATAGAAGGTACTACTAATGGAGATCTGCTAGGAGCAGTCTAAGACATTCCCTTCACCAGGCTGGACGATAAATGGGACTGACTGCGAAGTAGTTTCAAATGTTAGGCAAAGGCACAGTCAACCAACAGTGACCATGCCCTTGTATGGTTTAGAATGAGAAAGTGTGAGAAACCATACAAAACCACATATAATGATGACAGCGTGGACTCTGAGAAATGGAGAGGGTGTCAAAACTGAACTAAGTGTCTGGAGGCAAATCAAGGGGTGAGATCTGAAAATGGATCAGGGACAGACATTTGAAACAAAATGGAAAGAGAGGATAAAGTCAGTGCATCTGCATAAGAATGTGAGGCTTGGGTTTAGAAGGAGAGAGAGTGGATTTGTGATGTGCACGAGAGACAGTGAGGAGATGGTGGAGGCATGCTGCAGAAAAGAGGAAGTGAAGGATTCCTAAATGAGTTGAGATGAAAGGCAGGTCACAGATACAGAAAACTAACAATACTTTGAAGTAATTCTTCACCTTGGTCTTCATGAAAACAAGGGAGAGCAGGATGCACTGCTGGGAGGGAGCTAGTCCTCATAGGAAAAGCAGTAGAGATATGCTAAGCCAGAAACTGAGGAAGTATTACGGGAGCTGGCTGTATTAAGGGAGGGTATGCACAAAACCTAGATGGGAAGCATACTGGAGTTCTTGGGAATCTGACTAATGTGCTCCCCAAAAGCGAACAGATCTTTAGCCAATGTACAAGTGCCTGAGGACTGGAACATAATAACAGTAGTACCACTTTACAAAGAGAGGAGCTAAGGAAATGTTCAGGGAATTACAGGACAGTGTGCTGAACAGATGTGGCAAGGAAATACATACATTTAGAAGGAAATGTTAGCTGCTTTACTGGAGGACAAAAATCTTCAGGATAACAACCAACACTGATTCTTCACCACAGGCAGCCTGTACATTAAGTCAGAACCACCTATACATCTGAGTTACATAAAAACTTGATAGTGTATTACTGGCAACTGCAGTCTACTTGGATTTCAGCATGGCCCACAGAACTTTCGGATGAGTAGATGTCAGAGGCTGGGGGCAGTACCAAGACTGAGAAAATGGAATGTGGTATGGTTGGAGGATTGGACACAGAGAGTTGCAGTAAGAGTTTCATTGTCCAGAATAATTGAAGTGAGTAGTGGAGTATTAAAACTAATTAAGTGAAAGGGAGATATGATAGGGCAATCTGCCACCATTATATGATGGTCACCATGGCCAAGAATATGTAATGGCCACCAGGGGTATGCTCTTGTGATCTGCACCACTGGTACCAGTAATGTGAAGGCCAGGAAATATTGTCCTTTGATCTGCTCTACTGCCTCAACAAATATTGGTAAACAACAGTGAGAAGAATACAAAATTAATATAAGTATAAATCAGTACAAATTACTAAGTGAAGTGTAGTCTTATAATCATGTAGAAACTAGGGAATGCTTCCCCTGACATGAGCCCATACCAATCTTACCCAAATTGGCTTTGCACTGATCAAGTACTGATAAGAATTACAGGCCTTAGCTTCCTAGGTCCTTCCTCCAACTCACTTTGAATTTAATCCCCCCAGATTCATGAATGGCTATATTCTGTGCAGGAACAGTGTAGGAGCTCCTGCACAGAAAATGGGCACCGAGCGATCCAGGAAAGTGCCGTTTTCACATGCATGAGTGACCCTACACTGTTCCTGCATGGAAAGCCGTGCAGGATGCAAATCACCTCATTTGCTGGTAAAAAACATGCAAATGAGGTAATTTTGTGATCCACAAAGCTGTCCGGACTCTGTGCAGGAACAGTGTTAGAGCAGAAAAGTATTCAGTTAGTAACTGAATACATTTCTGCATCTGAGCAAATGGAGGCAGAACAGCTTGTGGAAAGCATGTATTACAGTCAAACACACATGCCAATGGCCAAATATACGGCCATTAGCATTAATAAATGTTTATATTTTTAAAAAATTAAACTTTTTTTTTGGCCAATCACGGCTGTTTAAGCTCAGGGCAGTGGCGCGCAAACGGGATCGTGCTGAAAATAAAAAAAAAAAAATGAGAAAAGTCAATTTTAAGATACATTTGCATTTTGCCATTCTAGTCAATGGCATGCAGAATGTAAACAATATGAAGGAGCACTGGTTGTCAAGGAGAAAGGGTCCAAGTGCAGTAACTAAGGATGTACACACTGGGGTATGCAAATGAGGGGAGTTATACTGAGTCACAAATTTCCTCAAAGGGTCAGCTTGCACCTAATCGTGTAGGTGCAGCAATACAACAGTGCAAGTGTAAGAGCTGAATGATTTCAAAAGGGGGTGTGTCATGCTTGCTGTAAGCTCACTGGAGCTCTGTGGCCCGTGCTTGCCCTTAGCTAAGCACAGCTAAGGAAGGGGGTATGTCTGAGGCTGTAATGTCTTAGTCCATGAAATGCAGAGCGTGTTCATATCCAGGGAGGGCCATTTCTGCTTAAAAGAGCTTACATTAGCTAAAAGAGTGTGCGTGGCATGCAGCAGGCCAAAAAAAGAAAAAGGAAATAGCAGAACTGTGCACATTTGAGCACAGGGTATGCATGGCGTGCTTTGGGGCTTAAATAGGGAGGAAGTGGGAAGGGGAAACAGCAGTAGGAAGAACTGGTATAGCTGGCAGGTGGACTGTATCAGAATCAGTCAATTACACATACAGCTGCCCAGCACACTAATATAAAGTATGCAAACACCCTATAGACTGTTTTTTCCCACAAACTCTATAGCACCGGTGTACACAGATGGGGGATTTTTAACTGGCAAAAATAATTAAATATGTTAGAGGCTGCTGCTTTTATCCATCAATATGTGGTAGAGACTGAGGGTATTGAGGAGGAGAATGCTGACAATCAACCCACAGTGAGGAGGAGGAGAAGAGTGTACAGACCCAGGGTAACCTACCAGGGCCTACATGAGGTGGAGATAGCAGAGCGCTATAGGGTGGACAGGGACATTCTATAGCAAATCGTTGAGCTGTGCCAGCCACGTCTTACACACAGAACTAATAGAGGGGAGTACATTCCAGTGGATACCAAGGTTCATAGGTAGGTACTAGGCTATCAGCTCAAGGCCCTAAGTAAGCCTAGCCAACAAGGTTCCCTGGCTTATGCCACCCAAAAAAGTTAATTTCCTGTGCCCCTGTTGAGCAGATCCACAGAAGTGATCCCTGGGGTATGTTTCCTATTTCCCATCCACTCATCAAGATTTTCCATGAAGAGTGCTAATGAGGAACTTTGCTTGATATAGATGGGTAGCTTGTTCCAGAATATAGGAAGTCTCTGGGACAGGAATCTGTCCCTCCAGCATGTCCTGTTTATTGTGGTGACAAGGTTTAGGTCCCTAGAGCATGCAGCTTGGAGGGACTGGGATTTCTTTAGGTGTAGCATGTCCAACAGCTCTGGGTTTAACATAGCTTTATATGTTAGGCAGAGATCTCCTCAGAGTAGGCAATATGCTACAGAGTAAAGCTGGAGTTATTTGAGATGGTCAGCGTAGGGCATCTGTTTGAGGCCAGTAATCCTCTTTGTGAGGTACTTCTGTGGCCTTTCCAGCTACTGCAGATGGCTTGTGAGTTACAGTCCAAAAGGGGCGTTGTACTCTATAATGGGTCTAATGAGTGCCGAGTAGAGGGGAACAATGACCTTTTTTTCCTGGATGAGAACCCGTTTGTGATGAGGTGTGCCACATAGAAGGATTTCCTGACTACTGTGGCGATGTGATTATCAAGGAGAGTATACTGTCCACCTGGGTCCCAAGGTCTCTTACCAAACATTCAGCATTAAGTAGATTGCCGTTTATGTGGTAGTTCATGGGCACATAGTTTTTACCAAAGGGGATGACAATGCACTTTTTGGCATTGAGCTTGAGGCCATGCCTCTGACACTAGGCATCTGTCTCAGTGAGGCCCTTCTGTAGGATGTCCACATCATTCGGGGACTCAACTATGGCTACTAGTTTGCAGTCATCTGTGAACTTCATTAGTCAGAGGCCTTCTGTGTTAGCCTGTACTTCAGAGAAGTAGATACCAAACAGGAGAGGTTCTAGGACTGAACCCTGTGGTACTCCACTTGTCACTGGTTTGAAGTCAAATTTGGAGTCTGCAACGTTTACAGTGTGGGTTCTGTCAGTGAGCCAGTTGGCAACCCATCTTGTGACGTAGGGATTTATACCTAGTTTAGTGAGTTTAGCAATAATTCCAGAATGATGGATGGTGTCGAATACCTTGGCGAGGTCAAGATAGGCTGTGTCAACCACCTTACCCTTGTCTACAGCTTTGGTGACTGCCTCAAAGAAGTCGATCAGGTTCAGAAGGCATGATATGCCGTTCACAAACCCAAACTGGATGGGGTCCAGAGTTTGGAGGTTACCAATGTCTTTCTTTATGAGTTCCATGATGATACATTCCATGGCCTTGCAGGCCAGGCTCATCAGGCTAATAGGCGATAGTTCCCAGGATCAGTGGTGGCTCCCCCTTTGTGGAGTGGGATAACTGTTGCTGTGCACCATTCATTGGGCACAAAGGCTAACGTGAGACTATGATTTAACATGGTGCTTAGGTGGGGAGCCAGTTCGTTCTGAAATTCATGTAAAACGCAGCCTGGGATGTTGTCTGGTCTCATGGATGCTGTTTTTTTGGTTTTAGAGAGTGCAGCTTTTACCTGCATAGATGTGATTACAGGGACTCTGCATTCTTCCTGTATAGATATGGGCCCTTTAGGGGGTGAGGGGGGGGGTAAAGTTAACCCTGAACCTATCTGCCAGGATCTTGGCAATATCAGTTGGTTCTGTAGGTATGTCTAGACTTAAGAATACTAGCCACAGGTACCTTCCAAAGACCAACTGGGGATATCATGGGGATCTCACAGGCATCAGCATCCAAGGTACTCCACCAGTTCCTGGATGCCATGACACAACATGCCAATGAGCACATATATTTCCCCACTGCCCGTGAGATGCTGACCACATGTATGTGTCTCTTCCACCATATAGCAGAATACCTTGAAGTAGTTGGTGTTATAGACTGCACACACATCCACATCAAAGCATCACCCGGTGAGCGGGGCATGGTCTACATAAACCGCAAGGGCTTCCCCTCCATCAACTGCCAGGTCGTGTGCAATGCCAGGGCATTATCATGAATGTGTGTGCTGGCAGCCCTGGAAGCTATCACAACTCCCACATCTGGCATTGCTCACAGCTGTATCAGGTGTTTGCTGGGGGGACATCCCATATGGCCATCTAGTGGGGGATGCTGGCTATGCACTGGAGCCGTGGCTGATGACACCCATCAGAAATGCACACACACCCGAACAAGAACATCATAAGTGGCACACGCACAAACCAGGATCATTGTAGAGTGTGTGTTTGGGATGCTCAAGTCACGGTTCCACTGCCTTGACATATCCTGTGGAGCCTTGCAGTACTCTCCAGCTACATGTACACAAATGTTCATAGTATGTGCCATGCTACACAATATAATCTTGCAGAAACAGCTGCAGCAGGAACAGCACAGGGCAGGGTCACACAACCCCCACCATTGCCAAGGCCAGCACAGGCACAGAGGGACTCAGAGGAGGAATATCCTGAGCCTGGTCCTGTAGGCAGAAGAAGGCATGCACAGTATGCCCAGGCCTTGGCAAAGAGGCAACGCATAGCACATGCATTGACACTGTAGGGACCCAGGGACTGATACCTCTCTGACTTACCATATACAGGGAGTGTACTATGTGCATCCAACATAGCCAGCCCTCCACCACTGTCCTCAATACTGGCCCAGCAACAAGGTAAGTCACTCTTCCTATCAATTACTGAATGGAGTAGTATGTTCTCATACTTGTATATATGATATGGATGCAAGCATGCAAAGGAATTGGGTGGCTGAATGGGATAGCACCAGAAAGCTATATGGGGCAGCAGGAAATTCATAACAAATGTTGGTGTCAACATACTAGGCAGCACTACACAAGGTGGCATCCCCCACTGTAGTACATGTGATGGCCCAAAGAACTGTGGGTGTCAATTGGTCACTCACATGGATGTCAGTAAGGGTCACATATCCACCACCAGCCTCACCCAGCAGGACAGGTGTAGATGACCATGAAGAAAGGCTGGGTTAAGGCCCCCAAATTATGGCAATGGTGAACAGTCCCCCACCAGACCTACACAGACATACTACAACAGGTCTGTCAGTTGCATTCCAGTTCTGAAGGGTAAGGAGTCTGAAACTGAAATATATGCTATTAAGATCTAACATGTGTACTAACATGTGCACTCTACTGATATGCCTCCTGTCTGCATGATAGATCACAATACAATATGAAATGGAAGCCAACAGAGTAATTGAAATACCAGTACAGTCATTTCAAATGATAAAGTCTGCAGGTGTGCAACCCCCCCCCCCCCACAATTCCATGTAGAAATGCAGTAACAGATGGCCTGCAGCACTCTCAAATGGCCTACAATCCTCTGGCAAAGGCCCATGCCTCACCCATAGTGCCAATGTATGGAATGTCAGGGGGTCCCAACTAACAACCTAAAAGTAAACAGAAAAATGCAAGGCCATGTTGACAAATGCCAGTAGCATGCCTCCCCATGTCCTACTGCAAGGGCTGTGGATCAGGCCATAAATACTACTGGGATAAAGGTCCAACTATAGGGATACCTCTGAGATATTGCTTACATAATGTTAGATGGAGAAGAGAATAACGGGGGGGGGGGGGGTGTAGAAGCATGGATGTCATGGAGTGTGTGAAGTCTGAAACTCTAATGTCCACCCATACTACTTCTGACTGCAAACCCATGAATAAATAGCCACAAAACCGCTTGTAAGCCACAATGTGAAGGTAAACTAACCAGCTATATGAGTCCTGCCTCTGGATAACCTGGGTGTATCTGTACAGCTGAGAGCTATGGCCCCAGCAGCATATGGCCATTCCTTGAAGATGAGGAAAAGCACAAGGAGGGTAACCCCAGCCAACACACTAACAAGGTGCTGCATTATTTACAAAGAACCAGCAGTCTATTGTCTGTAGCTACCCCTCCACAATGGCAGGTGTGTGCCAGAATGTGTAGTCTATATGCCTCAGAATATTGGTCTCAGCAGCATTCATCTCGTATTTCCTGGTAAATAACTGTGAGCAAAGAATGATAACTGTCAGTTGCCGATGACATGACACATCACAGTGTAAAACAGTACATATGTCAGAATATCTATTCTACAACCAAACATGTCACACAAGCAGCACAGATAGTAATAGTTACAGAATCCCCTGTATGTTAAGCCCATTGTGTCCCCATATTGGCAACCTATCTATAGATATCCTGCAGAAACAGTTTGCTAGGTGTAACTATAGCACACAAAACCCTGAACTGGCATCCAACCCTCCCTGGAATAGATGCACACACTTAATATAGAAGGTCATACTGGGCATGCTCCTACACTTAGAGAAATGAAACCCATGTCTCACAACACAGTGGACTACAGTTATTGACCATTCACAGTTGTCTGTGCACACACACCAAATTGTACACCATTGACACACACACACACACACACACACACACACACACACACACACACACACACACACACACACACACACACACACACACACACACACACACACACACACACACACACACACACACACACACACACACACACACACACACACACACACTGGATAGGAATACACCCACATATCTAAGGCAAACACATTATAATACATCAAACAAACATACACAGACATGTGGGGAAGTGAAAGACAGACAGCAACAAAGAGAACACCATTATGAGGCCTGTCCCACCCACTACACATTCCATTGGCCTATATCACATGATGTACTGATGTCATTCACTGTAGAAATAACTTTGGTTAGCCCTCAGCCCTATAGTGTCAGTGGTGCTTCTGATAACTGTGTAACACTACAGTACAAATAGGTATCCATGTAGCAGTTGTGATCTCAGTCCTGTCAAATGTAAAGTGTGTGAGTGTGTGTGTGTGTGTGTGTGTGTGTTTCTAGATGAATGTGGTTGAGGCCATTCACACTCACTAAATCTCCTGTACCCCTCCTTTGGCACTGCTGCTTGTGTCGCTCACCTTCAAAGATACCTTTGGACAGCTCTCCAACATATAAGCTCCGTGGCGCTTGCGATAACTGCATAATACTATAGTGTAGAAAACTAGTTAGGTAGGCGTTCCAATTCTGATCCTAGTCACTGTGTAAATGTGAGAGTTTGTGTGACAGAGTGTGTGTATCCTTGTAGAGACCTGATTTTGTGGTCATTCACACTTACAACACTTCCCTTACCACTTCTTTACCACTGCTGCTGATGTCACTCACCTTCAAAGATACCTTGGCACAACCCTCCACCATGTAAGCTCCATGGCGCGTGCGATAAATGCGGAACACTGTAGTAGCAATAACTACATAGATATGGGTTTGAATCCCATCCCTGGCAAGTGTTTGTGTGTGTACATATGTATATCCGTAACTCAAAGATTTTGGCACCATTTACATCCAGTACACATCTCAGTGCCTGACTTTAGCAGTCCTAAAGATACCATCCACCTGATGCCAACCCTAAACTATGTAAGGTCAGTGGAGCATGTGGTAAATGCATAGCATAATGTCCCAAAAGACTGTTACATAGAGGTTTGAACCGCACCTCTCCCAAATGTAAATGTGTGTGTAGGGTAAAATACTTTCTGGAATCTCTCACCCGCTACATCACCCAATGCCAGTATTTACAAGGGCTGGTGATGTTCCTCACCGTAGAAGTACCTTGGGACAACATCCATCAAATAAGCCCTGTGGGGCACGCAATAAATGGGGTACACTGCAGTAGCAATACATAGCTAGGTAGGGGTTTGAATCTCAGTTCTGGCAAGTGTGTGTGGGTGTGTATCATCAGTATCCTGTGTGGGGGTTGGTGTGATTGTGTAACAACAGGATCCATTGGGGGGGTGTGTTTTGCTAAATTATTATGTTGAGGACCTAGTATATATCTCAATGTCCACATTACAAGGCCAACAGATGTCAAACACCAGAGAGGGTGGTGTAGACAATCCACAGCTCTAAATGTGACAGTATGGATCAGTGAACAATATAGGCAACCCTTCTATTACTTAGAGACCACTCACCACCCATGTATTATACACAAACACACTTGGCTAGGCAACAGCCACTATACTGGTAGTTCTCCTGCATAATGCCTCACAGATATTACCCATGGTGTGATAGCAGTGGACTACATGCCTGTTGACCACAACAGTGCCACTGACATCAGAAAGTACCTTGATGTGTTACATCTCCTGACTGTGTGTTATCCAGCAAGCAAAAGGACATGGCACCCTGTTCCATCCCTTCAGTAGCCCAATAAATGTGTACAGTGGCCCTTTTGCCATGTTCCCCACTGGACACCAGCAACAACTGTAGAGTCTGCAAACGTACCCCACAAAGGGAATACCATGGTGTATACAGATGCCCTGTATGAATAGATGACACTAACTCCACTGAATACCTGTATCATACTGTCAATGTAGGTGCAATCATGACCTCAGTTACATAGCCAGGTCTCACCAAATGAGGTCAAGAATGCTACATCAGAAGATACCAATCTGTCCACACAGCATGCCCCAGAAACCTCAAGCACACTTCCACACATCAAACAACATGCATGTGGGACATGTGCACAACCCAGACACTGTCCATATTATGGAATATACATCACATACATGGGAAGCAGTGCACATCACTGGCCACCCACAATAGAAACCTGGATGAGTGGATGGGGAATACAATACCTACCCCTGGGGACCACTCCAGTGACTAAACCCCTGAGCCACACTAGGGACTATTGTCATGTGGTCTGATGTGAAGGTATTCCCTTGGGCTAGTCTTGTAGGGCCTTCAGGCCCATTCACCTACTACATACCTATGAAACAATGAACCTGTGGTTCTCAGTACTGGAAAGCATGTGTGTGTGTGTGTGTGTGTGTGTGTGTGTGTGTGTGTGTGTGTGTGTGAATATGAATATTAATCCCAGTGTGTTTGGTTGATGAATATCCCCTGTGGCTGTGGTTATTAGCAATCCAGCAATGTCCAAACCAGAACATGTACCATTCTCCATTCTACAACAGATGTTGTACATCAACATGTACCGGGAATTACCGTGCACATACTGTACCCTGCCTATGACATGGTGGATGTGTCACCACACTGCCATACCCTGTGGCCTTGCTGCAGGGCCACATCCTGGTGATACACAGATGCCTAGAACAGACATTTGATTCAGCATGTGAGAACACATTCGCTCAGCACTTCACTTGTGGGGGGAAAGAGGGGTAAAGCTGGCACTGAATGTGTTGCCAAGACTGTGGCCAATATCTGGTGTCTCAGGATAGGTATTAGCTTTGTGCAGTAACTCTCAGCACTTGTGTTTAATGCTGTGGAGGTTGCTGATGTAACTTTCACGGCTGTTGTGACTGTCATCTGTGTCTGCTGCATCTCTGCTGTCATAGATGCCTGTCAGGGACTCCATGAGGGATCCAAAGTTGGTTTTGAGGCTAATAAGGGAGTTCAACAGTCATGAGACACCACCTTTCCCTGCAACAGTGTCCTTCTGATGTACACTTCAGTAATGGCAGGGGACCATCACATTGTCTCCCAGTGTTTGGATGACAGTACCTGATTTCTGTTGGCTCTGGCTAATACCATGCATTCATGTACCTGTTTGTACAGTGCCTATGTGTATGATTCCACAGTCATGCAGCTACATCCCATTGCCATGGGTGCAGTGAAGACATCTATCCCTGTTTTCATAGCTCCAAATTCAGCTTTGGAGAGTTTTTGCAGGTAGTTATCTTTGTGGGGGGTGTGGCTGACATATTGGGTACCATGTTGATTACAGCCTGTGTGAATCTCGAAATTGTAGGGACTGACATCTCGGGATGAGCAATGGTCCCATATTTAAGTGGTCAACACAGGTCATGGTTGTTGCATCCTCTATCATGGGTCAGTATGAGCTGGTCTAGAGCAATGGAAATGATGAATCCCTGAAGTGCTGGGCCACTGTACTGGTGATTGGCTACATTCCCCAGGTGATGGAGGGGTTGTTGAAGACTCGTACTATGTCAATGTTGCATTGGACCATCAGAGATGGCAGGGTGTTGAGGAATGCGCATTGACTGTCTAGGGACATAGATGTGGACTCATAGCAGGCTATGGTCTGGATAGCACCATTACCCCAAGGTGGTTGTACCAGAAGTATCTCCAATGCATTATGATGGGATGCTAATCTGGAGGTTTTTCTATCCATAATGAATATGGAGACACCACCATCTGTGGAGGCGTGGTGTGGTCCATGTTTGGGGGATGAAAGCTGTGGAATGCATCATAGCCTGATACTGCAGGTCTTCTGTCTGCTGCTGTGAACCACCTCTTCATCACAGCAGACGTGTCCTCCACTCTGACTGCTATAAGTGACTGCATACTGACAGTTAGATGTCCACTGTTGAGCAGAATGAACCTCGGATTGCATACATGTGTAGCTGTTATGGTGGTAATAACATTAGGGAACACTGCCTAATAAGGCACCATAGGGGTGGCAAGACAAGTAGCCAGTACCTGGCAACCCAGTGGTGACAGATGTAGGACATCCATGGCAAGTCATTGGGTTCTGTCAATTATGTCATTCCCAAGCAGAGAGGTTCTGTATCCCCTGAGAATGACACATAACACATAAGCCAATTTTGCAGTCAATCATCTGTTGATAGTATCGCAGCATAATTCTGGGTGACAGCGGTACACTGCCCAGGGCTACTGTCACACTTGCCTGGACCACATAATCAGAGAGTTCAACCATGTCTCCTGTCATGTAGTCCAGGGAGGTGTGTCCCAAGTCATTCACACCCACATGGATATGGAGTGATACATGTAATTGTTGTGGAGTGACATGACTGGCTGTGTCATGTGTTAGATGCTGGCATGTGATAGATATTTGGCTGTTACCTGCTCCATATTCAACTTATTGAGTGGGATGTGTGTGTCTCAGTATTGAGTTACCCATGATCACTGTATTGTGCAAGGTGGTTAGCCTTAGGAGCTTAGGATGGGGGCACAATATGTAGGTTAAATAGGTGTCCCTTGGCATGTGCCATGTCACGGTGTCTGAGTGGGTGTCTGCCTTGCTGATCTGTGCTGTTTGAGTAAATGTCCATTGAGTGTCTCTGGGAAGGGGGTGTGGCTTTTTCACTGTATGTCATGGCTCTCAAAGTGGGTGTCATGGTGAGCTATGTGTTCCACATGGTGTGTTGCAGGTGTTGATCTTATCCTCTTGACCTGCTGGTCCAGTCTTTGGTGACCACCTCTCGCTGCCATTACTTTATATAGTGTGGTAACAGCATCTGTCTCACATGCAGCAGGTTCAACCATTGTAAATTCTTCTGTACAGATGTGTCTGGAATATCCATATATTTGAAATCTAGATGTGGTCGGAAGTGGTCTGTGTGCTTTAACAATGCCCATGTATGTGATACTATAGCCAAATAGGCCACAGTGAGTGTACTGACAAACATGGCAGCATGAGGTATCATACCTGACTGACACATCATGTTGACAAGATATCTGCCGCCCTCACAGGTGGCCAGCCTTATAGGTGCAATACATGAGTCCAGATGCTTTGTTTTACAAGTGAACTGTACCTGTTATGGGTCACATTAAAGGCTGGAAGAGGTGTGGACTGTCATATTGTGGTCCTAATTAGTATGTAACAGGAACACCTTGTATCTTAAGAGGGGTGTGTGCATAATTTATATCTACTGTATACCAGTAATGTGTCACGCATGGTCTTACCTTAGGCCATTTGTCCAGCACAATATGCTGGCCTCTGTCCAGACATCTTGGCACTGACAAGTTGTAAGGTATGCTACAGGAATGTTGAGTTCACATCAGATAGGCCCCAGTGGTGACCACTGTGATGCAATGCAGTTAACCCCAGCACAAATGAACATGCACAACAAGCAATATAGCTATTACATAAAGCAATATAGCTATTACTGATGATTGTGTGCATGGTAAATTGCATGCAATTCACATGCCTGGGGTATTGCCAGACAGTAGAACAATTTCATACTCACCAGCTTCAGGATGCTGTCCCATATGCAGACCAGAGGGTTCTAGGTAGTTGTGAGAGGGAGTTATTGTCAGCAGATGCACATGTGGCCTTGGTACAGGATGGATGCAGTATGTCTGCACATCTACAGTACTAACAACAAGAATACACAATGTCCTGTCCTCACCATAGATGTGCACCTCTGTGCATTAGAAAACCCCATCCACAACTGCAATCAGACCTGACACATGCATGTAGATACAATACAGATACATGTATGTCTGATATATTAGTGTACTAATCCCCACTGGGCCCTTACCTGCACATTCCTCATCCAGTGTGTGTGTGCAACCCACCTCCACAGTGCTTCCCTCAGCATCATGGCTTGTGCATTTGGCTTGTGGCCCACGTGTGGTGAGGAGCACATTGGAGGGTGTCAGTGGGGGTTGGATGGCTGGGTCCACACCTGTGGCTAGCCAGTCCCTCACTACAGGCAGCAGCCCACTGATGGGCATGGTATGTGAAGTTGGTGGCTTGATGTTGCACATGCACGTAAAGTCTGCTGTGCAGTCCAGAATCATTTACCCTGTGGACCACACTGTTCCACAGGGCTGTCCTCTCCCACAAATCTTCTGCTCTCCATCCAAATGACAGGGCATAATGTCCAATCACATATTGGGTGATGATGTCTGTTCCCCCAACAGAGAATGCTGGTAGGCGAGCGCTCTGCATATTACCTGGAAGACATGAACAGGAAAAGGTCACAGGACCTTATACAGTTGTCAAAATGCACATCAGCAGTGGATATTACTTGCAAAAAATCCAGATTACCCTGGAAACCTCCAAGCTATTATGGCTACAGCAGCTTGCATTACAAGCCTGTCCCAGAAACTATCTTATTCCCCCCAATGTTGGACACTTGATTGTATAATCCACTATCCTCCATTCATTTCTGTGTAGAGGGTTGACAGTGGTCATCTTCCATATGGATGGCGTGTGTATGGTGGCAGGTCTGTGTTTGACTGTGGTGTGTGATGAAGCTCTGAGCACATGCCTGAGTTCATGTAGGAGGCAGACACTGATGTTAGTATGACCCATGGAGACATGCAATTTCTGCATGGCTTTCAATCTGACAAAGTTCTGTCTATGCATTGCTCTCAACTGTAGGGCCATCCACATAATGGCCACAGGTTAACCTGTTATGTATGGGCTGTTCCCCAGGTGTTGTCCTTGGCAAATCAGTAGCATACTCTGGTGATTGCATTATGTAGATGGCAACATCCATTTTTTCTGACTTTATATCCCTCAAAAAATATATGTTACAACAAATCCTGTAACACCAGCAACTTTCTCAGTGTATAACAGCAATGTTCCATGTATGGCCGTGTATTTTGGCTTCTGTCCACTAATTATATCAGGCTTTGTCTAGATGTCACACAGTAGTAGTTAGATAGTTATACTGGTCTATCATTATTTACTGCTGTAATTCTTGCTGAGGGGAATGGCTGGGAAACATGTTGAGGTCTGTACATTCCAAAGGTAGGTGTATAGGGAATGCTCTTGGATGGCGTTGTAACATATTTTATGTGGGGGACAGTAACACATGTTTTAAAATTAGGCTGTTAGAACATGTCAGATGTATTACTGATAAGAAATATCTCAGTTCTATAGCTGTACGTTTGAATAAATCCCACCATGGGGACAGTAGTGGGTCTCAAGGTACTGTTTCTGAAAACATCTGTTCCTCAGTGGGATGATACATTCATAAAAGGACAACTGTTATGTACAGGCTTCAATGTATTAATATTAACTGTGATACTTTATCCCATAGGGGGTTAAATGACAAGTGTAATTGGAGGCAGTGTATACAATTATGTAATTAGGTGTTAATTGCTTCTTGGGATTAAGGCATTTATTTCTTGTGATGTTTACTCTTTGAAGGCTTTGGCCAAGACAAGAGTATGATAAAATGTGTGAATTACTGGCTGGTTGTATTTTTCTTTGCTATGTTCAGACATTTTATTGGTTTTGCTAAGAGATTGCTCTTCCCTATTTTAAACTGGCTGTAAAGAAGGGTATATTTGAGACAACATCCTCAAACAATACAGCTGAGGTGGCTTCCTGGTATATTGCATAGGCTATGGTGTGCAGGGTCCTGTGTTCAAGGGCTGTTTGTTTTGTTGCTAGGCGGAACAAGGACTGTTGGATACAGAGTGATTAAGGCAGTTTTGAGCAGCATTAAGCGGGTTTGCCTGAAGGTAAGCGGTGCTAACGTATGGTTAAATGAATAGGCATTTACACCATGTAGGGTTCACTTACCAGTGCGCAAATCTGCTTAGCATTTACATTTAAGCAATGGTTATACCTGCTAGGCATAGTTTAGCCTTGGTAACCAGTGATCACATTCCAGTATAATAAAATAGCAGGGTAATGACATCTTTAATAAGTGTACCTAATACCCTGTAAATAATATGCTTCTATGCGCTGTCATTACAGTAGCAAGGGGTGTGAGTACACTGTATGGGGCACCTGGGTATACATGGGTAGTACCACAATCTGTTCTCTTTCAATTTGCTTCATGCATGGGTAGTATCCTAAGTTATATGCAGTCAAACTTGCATGTTACACCAGCTACAGTGCACTGTTTGACAGAAACAGTTTAACACATATGGTATCATTACGTTAGTACTTTTAAGAGTACTTTTTCAAGTAAGAGTAGATTGCAGATTGTAGTACTGGAACTATACACCCCTGCATGCATAGCTGGACTCTGAGTACTGAGTATCATATTCTATGTGTTTGAGCTGTATGTTTATATGTATCTCCTATTGGATATTGATTTGATATATTGATATTAACTGTAGACTACTATGTTCTTTGGACATGTCATTGGGGACTGCTGTCATGTAGTAATGCCATACCATTAAGTTTCAGATGTGTATCTTACAGTACAGTCATCCTAATGCATATCCGGTTGACTATCTACTTTCTGTCTGTGCTCTGTACAGATGTGCAGATGTCAGGTGTTGATACAGCCATACCACTATGTAGGTACCCATATTGTATTGTGCTGTGGGCCTGGACACTGCTGCTAGTTCCGACATATGGGACATTCCTTAATGTGGGCCTTGCCCCATTTCCTTGCCTGTGTGAGGGACACTACAGAGGTGGTGGCCTACAGATTCACATACAGTGGGTAGCATTACGCCACAGGACAGGACATGTGGAGACAGCCAACCATCATGGGGGACAAATTCCCAGATTTGTGAACAGATTCTATGTCACCAGTGCTGTTATACACATGGTGGATTGATAGCTTGACAGGGTTTGTGTGGACATGCATTTAGTGTGTGACGTCATGACTCACAGTGATATGTCTCTGACATACCTCTCCACTGGCACACTATCCACGTATCTGCCTGTCATGTTTTGTGTGTTCACCAGACAGTTGATGTCCTTGGTATATCAGTTGTGGACTCTGGGGAATGCAGTCAGTAAATACTCACTTCTATTGGTATTACCAACATCATATTCATCATAAAGGATGTTACAACAAACCCAGTGCCATCTGCAACTGTTTCAATGTATGTCAGCACTATGTCCAATCTACCCATATGTTTGTACCTCTGTTCCCACCTAGTGATATAGGGGTTGACGCCAAGCCTAGTGAGTGGAGAGTGTTATCAAAGGCTTTGGCAAGATCAATGTAGGCTGTTGGTGTCACCTTGCCTTCATTCATGGCACAGATGACTGATGGCAAGAGGTTGACCAGGTTTAATGAGCAGGCATGACCTACCCTTCACAAAAGTACACTGTGTGGGATCCTGAGTATGCAGATTCCCATATCCATATTTATTAGGTGCATGATGATGCATTCCATAGCTTCTCATAACACACTTGTCAGGCAGTTGGGGCAGTATTTCACAGGATCTGTAGTTACACCTCATTTGTGGGGAGGGGTGACTGTGGCAGTGCACAATTTAGTAGGGACAATGCCTGAGGTGAGGCTGTGCTTTAACAGGGCACACAGGTAAGGTGCCAGGTCACTCTGTAGTTCATGTAGTACACAGCCAGGGGCATTCTCATGTCCCATAGAGGCTGTATTCTTAGCCTTGGACAGTGGTGTTGTAACCTGTGCTGCAGCAATACTGGGTGCCTGGCAGTGTACTTGTATTGGGATTGGTCCTTTTGGAAGGTGAGAGGTACTGTTTGCACTCAAGATTCCAGCCAGTATATTGGTATTATTTGTTGGCTCAGTCTGGGAGGTAACATTGTCTAGTTGCTCACAACAATTCTTGGTATTGCCATGGAGATTCTTTACATAACTGTATGTGGCCTTGTGGTTGTCTTTACTATGTGTGTGAAAATTGGTAGAGATGGTTGAAGGCTGCCAGCCTAGTCAAATAGAATTTGGTACATAATTCTATTATTTGTAAATACTGTAAATGTTGAACTTAAAACAATGTGGCAACATTGCCATCTGCTGTAAAGAAAGCTAGGTCAAGCAATTCTTGTTGGTCCTTTGAAATTAAAATTATTTAATCACTGCCTTTGATGTTTTACAAGTTGGCTCCAGTCTATCTGGACGGGGGGCTTCCTGCCTATTGTTTTAATGCTAATGTTAATGACCAGAATTTACATGTGGAATGTTCTTTATTGCTCTAAGTGTAAAAGAATGTAAATTAAGTTAATGTGTAGCCTGGGAACTCCAGGAAGTGTGAAAAAGATGATGTAATGTTTATCAGAACTGGGGTTTTAATTTAAACAGTGAGAACCAGAGATTAAGCATTTTTGTCTTGAGCTCCAACTTATCAGCACTCTGCCTGTGTCTTAAGTAAGTTATCTTAGAAGTGTGTTTTCGTGTAGAAATAGCTAGGACTATAAATATTAGACTAAGTGTTTTTCATTTATGTCAGAACTGTACTACATAATTATTTTAAGTTTCTGTGTGATCTCTGAACTCTTGAATAGCACTATGGTGGAGTAGTATTGTCTTGTGTTTTAATTATTTATTATTAAATACTTTAAAAAATGTTTACCTGTGGCTGGTTTGTGTAGAGATAAGTTAAGCTCTAGAATACATTGCATATTTATAGAGTTTATTGTACAAGGCCACTCTAATCAGCCTTGACTGATTAGTCACACTTACCAATGGGATAATAATATTGCACAGTAATAACTGGACACCCTTTTGAGGGCCTTTGGGTGGCTGATAATTATTAGCTGGTGGTGGCAGTAATTACTACCTTATAGTCTGGGTAAAGGGGCATAGCTGGAGAATCTGTGTCAGCCTTTCCCAGAAGTGTCTGTGAAGTTGTATAAATACTTATCTCAAAGTGTGTGTGTCAACTACTTGGGCAGGGACACAAAGCACTGGTTGGACAGAGAGGGTGCTGGAGGTTTTAGCTTGCCCACTAGGCTGAGATCTGGACCCTATAGCTGTGCCAGTGGGGAGTCTTACTGGGGACCTGGAGAGCAAGGGAGCAACCAGCCCTGGACTGACTATGATCTCTGTGTGCTCTTAAGGGAAATTGCACTTTACTGTGTGTATTTGTTATCCTTTCCTCATATATGAGATGCCCCTCGCTGGTGTTAGTGGTGAGGATTGAGGCTCCTTGATTGCTGGGCCAGGGCACAGGCGCCACATAATCCTTGAAACCCATGCAAGACACTACAAGGACTGCTTCAAATAACTTCTATGAGCTAGGCCTTCAAAGGAAGATGACGGTCTTAAGAGTAAGGGAGTCATTCCACATGAACTCTGGAGGAATCTCTGGGAAGTATACAGACAGCATAACAACAACCTGGCAGAGCTTCAAATTGTCTATGTGACTTTCCTGGGCTAGTACTCAAAACGTAAACATCAGGCAGTAAAACTCATTTGAGTGTTGTAATATCTCAAGTATCAGGAAATAACAGGCTTAGGCTGGCTAACTGTACCAGAGTCTGAGTGTTTTTTCTACCCTTCTATTACATAAAAAGAAGAATCACAATTTTGCACTTTTAAATCATGCTGCAGTCTAGCTGCTCTTCCTGCAACTGAAAAAATTACAGTTCTGCACTTTTAAATTTTACTTTCATTATCTTGCTGCTTGAAAGTAAACAGTTATGTTTCCTGCAGTTTGAGTCATATGATTGTTCACATTTTATATCTGCTGTCGGTGAAGTGAAAGTTTTTTGGAGTCTTTCAAGATGAAAATGAAAGATAGAAAAAGGAGGACTGGAGAAGAAGATCGCTCAATTTTATATTTTTACTGATGTAATCAGTTACAGGTTTATATACAGTTTGTATGGCATTAAAATAGCTTAAATATTATTTACTTAAAATATCTTTAAGAGTTCATGTACACCAGTCACTATCCTACCCTTGTCTTTTTTTTTGAATGGTGTTCTCAAAGGATCATCTACAACAGCTATTTACCTTAACTATGTTTAAGAGCAGCACAGCTTTCTGTATTGATAGACCTTCTGTATGCTAATGGCTTAGCAGTATTGTGCCATGGCTTCTCAAACAATATTACTACAAATTCCTTATCAACATTATTGTCTAACCCTGACAAAAGCAGTACAGCTGCCCATTACTTCCAGAAAAGTCCTTCTGACATTCTACCTAATAAACTTATAAATTTAGGTGCTTGCCCAGCATTACTCAGAATTTTATAGTTCATATATTTTATACATTTTTTTCCCTCCTCCTGCACATCAATCTTAGCACTTGCCATGTCTTATTAAGCAATACAGAAATACATAAAATATTCATCTTAAGAATAATATGAAGAGTTATTACCATAGGTAGATGTCAGTCTCCTTGCCAGATTTTCATCAGCAGATAAATATGCACAGTGTTGCATAGATACTCTCATCCTGCCATGGCCATTTTAGGAAGGCTGGGCTATAACAAAACAGCATAATACACATCTCAACCATTTTTTTCACAGCTTAAGTGAACAGTCAACCTGCTTTGCTCTGAGTGTTGGTCATTTCTTAGGCCTTTATCTTTGGACATGTTTTGTAGAAAAAACTAAGTTGGTGCTTTCTTTTTAAAGAAATTTCATTATGAGCGGGTAATGAAAAGTTCTAAGCCAGCCTAGAAGAGAATGACGTGGAGCCATGAAACTTACAAGTTATTCAACATATTCTCCCCGAAGTTCAGCACACTTGGCACATCATGTCTGAAGTTTCAGTAACTCTGCCAAAAAAAGTCTGAAGTCTGGTCACTGAAATACTGTTTCTCTGCTGCAATCACCTCCGAATCACTCGAAAATTGCCACCCTATCAACTGTGCAAAAATGCAGCTAGTCAGAATAAACTGGTCATGGCGATAGAAATTCCTCAGTCTCTGAAATTCTGTGATGTCAGAGTTGATTGTATAATGGGTACAGTAGGTGAACCCTCACTCCTGGAGGGTTAGAAATGTTTGCCCCACCAAAAAAAAAAAAAAAAAAAACTAAGTAAATAAAAACTTGAATGTTTTTTCTTTCAAGCAGAAACATTATATGGCAAAAAGGTCAAACACACAAATGCCCTAGACCCCATTTTTCAAAGATAACAGTATTTTTTTACAGGTTTTCAGGAATGAGTTATATGTTCTACTGACTCCTGTTTTGTCAAAAGCAATGTTTGCAGGTTGCAATAATATTAGTGAATGGTGTTATACAATCTCAGAGTTAGCTTATTTATTGCTGCAAGGGTGGGTGCAGGGACCTTGCCTACTCCAACAACACTGTTTTTGTATTCTAGTCCATTCTTCTATAGATCAGGCTGTTAATGTATTTGCTGCATTAGAATGTGTTCCAATGTAACTTCCTTTGTCTGAATTAATAAAACTCTTTCATAATATATACTATACACAGCAACATGACTTAACAGGATATTGTGAGTATAATTGATGTTCATCGTGTTTCACTGTTGCAGTCATTACTCTTGGATTATCCTGCTGGCAGGCTAACCTCAGTCGGCCAGAATTCCAAAGTCTAGGTCCGGCATCGGTTGCTGTCACCTCTTCCTTGACGTCAGTGCGCCAGGGGTATAAAAGATGCAGCCGACGCCATTTTCTTCAGTCTTTCTTGCCACACGGTGCCCGAAGCAAAAGCAGTTCGCAAGTGCAGGTCGGCCGACTCCTGAGATTTTCAAATCCGAATTTCAGAACCAAAGTCTTCATTAAAGCTAAGTACCCCATTGGGGAAACTTTTTTCTTGCTCCAGACCAATGTCAGAAAAAGTTAACAATTGTATTTCTTGTGGGAAGCAAATACCTCATAAGGATTTTCACCCTTACTGTATTCCTTGCCTAGGCCCTGATTACAACGTTGCTAGCTGTCGGTTTTCTGCTAGATTTAACCAACGCACTATCAAGCGTCGGTTCGATTTTGCATTTCATTACTTTGGCCAAAGATTTAATTATATAATGCCGTCGGACCAGCTGACAACCGGAGTTTACAAAAAACGCAAGGACAAGGAATAGGATAGGCATCTGAGGTCCAAAACTGACGACGAAGCCTCTGCTAGGCCAGTCGCCGGTTCGCCGGTTCTCAGTGAGACGCGTTTGCAGCTCCTGGTGCCCTCTACCTCAGAGCCACAGGCCGCTTCCGACTCTCACGTGGAGCTGACTGGGCCTCTGGAAACTCAAGGTATTGGACACTCGGAAATCACTCCCTCAGATGGGGTCAGAGCCGCTGAGCAGGCATCGGCTTCTGAGGGTGTCTTCAGACCTACACAACTATATATTAAGCCATCCTCAGCTTCAAAGACAAAGACTACAGCAGCTCTAAAGACAAAGAAACAAGTACAGCATTCTCCTTCTCAGACTTCCATGCTTAAAAAACAGATGCTCAAAATGGCCGAAGACCTAATTACTTTGATCAGGGGTTCCAATACTCCTCCTGATAAGAGGCCTAGGCAAGAGGCAGAGTATGATTCTTCTGATCAGGTTTCCATTTCCTCTGATTCCTCTTCTGAACAGGATTACTCCATGCTTCCCTATGAGGATCCTGATGCTGAAGAATCCATTCCTTCAGCCTCTCCTCATGAGGATTATTCTTTTGGGGAAACCCTGCATACCATGAGGGAGCATTTCCACTAGGAGAGCCAAGATTATTCTGAATCTAAGAAAAGGCTCAGAGATTTTCTGCTACTTCCTCAGCACAGACCCCTTGCTATTCCATCTGTTCTGGACATTGTAGATGATGTATTTTCAGAGTCCAGCCTGTCCCCCTGACTCTTTACCCCCTGCACCTGCTAAGCCAGACAGACACTACAGGGTCCTGGATTCTCATAAGTTCCTACATAAAATCCCCACAGCTGACCCAGAAATTATATCTCAGGGTCCCAAAGGGGTTAAAGCTTCCACTGCAAAAAAACCCTGTCCCCTTTGGTAGAGATTCTAGGGCTCTAGACAGATGGGGGAAAAATGTCTACACTTCTGCTACTCTGGCTGTAAGGGCTTTAAATTGTCAGTTTCATATGCTTAAATATCAGCAATATTTAATGTCACTGCTTAAACAGAAAAATGTTGACAAATACTGAATGTTCAGAGAACAAAGAATTGCAGGATTTAGTGCATGCAGCTGAACAAGTGGGAAAGCATACTTTGCAATGTGGTTATGATTCACTGGAGGCCTCTTGCAGGGCCGCTGTTACAGGATCTGTTATTAGGAGGCATGCTTGGTTAAAGGAACAGAATCTGCCTGATTATGTTAAAGCTAAATTATTAGATGCACCATTACAGCATGATACTTTGTTTGGTACTAAAGCAGAAGAGGTGTTGAAAGAAATGGAGGATAAAGCAAAATCCATGCAGACAGTCAAGGATTTCTTACAGGTACAGCCACCCAGGTATAGCAGGAACTGGCCCTCTAAAAATTGGTCCTTTCCAGTGTCAGACAGACCACAAAGAGGCAAATACAGGTGTCCCAGAGGCAGATCTCAGCCCCAAGGCTCATACAGGCCTAAACAATGGGGTGCTCTTACCTCCAAAAGTGGAGAAGACAAATCACAACCTTACAGGAAACAGTACCAATGACTTTCTTCTACCAGATCCAAGCACTTTTCATTTGGCAGCCCTCTTAGGGGGAAAACTAACACTTTTTTCATCAAATTGGCAAATGATTACCCAAGACAATCGGGTCCTGAACATAGTGTCCCAAGGCTACAGGTTCCATTTTCACACCCTACCAAGGTCAAAAGGTATACCAGACCTGCCACACAATCAATGGGCAGAGGCACAAAAACAAATTACTGCCCTCATGGACATGAGGGCCATTCAGCAAGTACCACAACAAGAGCAGGGGCAAGGATTTTACTCCAGACTCTTTCTAGTACCCAGAAAGGACAAAACCTGGAGACCAATACTGGACCTGTCTATACTAAATACGTTTCTGGAAGTTCCAAAATTCAAGATGTTGACTCTACAGCAGCTACTGCCCATGCTGGGCAAGAAGGCTTGGCTCGTAATTTTGGACCTAAAAGAGGCATACCTGCATGTCCCAATCCGACAATCTTGCAGAAGATACCTCAGATTCATAACTGGTTCAATGCATTACCAATTCTCTGCACTGCCCTTTGGCTTATCTACTGTGCCCAGGGTCTTCACAAAATGCCTGGCACCAGTAATTGCGTTTTGCAGACAAAAAGGAATTCAAATATATCCATACTTGGACGACTGCCTAATTCAAGCAGAGAACAAAGACATTCTTCTGAAGCATCTGGCATTTGTAAAAAGATTACTTATTGGCCTAGGGTACACAGTAAACGAAAAGAAATCAAAACTAGTGCCCTCTCAAGAGATAATATTACTGGGTGCAAGCTTAAATACAACTGCCCAGATGGCTTATCTCACGCCAGACAAACAAAAGCAACTGACTACTTACTTCAAGAAACTGGCAACAAAAACCCACTTATCTGCAAGGAAAATCCTGCAGGCCTTGGGTTTCATGGCATCTTGCATTCTACTAATTCCATATGCCAGACTGCATATGAGGAAACTACAATGGTATCTAAAAAGTGTTTGGACTCAGCATTGCCACAGCCTGGAGACAGTAATTGCATTCATCCCCTGCCTGCAACAGGACTTCTGATGGTGGGTAGAAGCCTGTCACCACAACAAGGGTTTGCCATTCAGATTACCCACAGCCAGACAGACACTGACAACGGCTGCATCAGATTATGCCTGGGGGGCCCATATGGCAGGAAAATGTATTCAGGGCACATGGCCTGCAAACCAGATGCATCTTCACATCAATCAAAAAAAGATGCTAGCTGTTCAAAATGCCCTGACAGCTTTCAAGGACCTGCTTCATCCAGGACAGTTACTGATAAAGACAGACAACACTACGGTCATGTGGTACATAAACAAGCATGGAGGTACACATTCCTACCCTCTCTGCAGACAAGCAATGACCTTATGGGGCACAGCATTGGCTTTTCAAGTTCAACTGCAAGCACAATTCCTGCCAGGAAAAACAAATACTCTGGCAGACAAACTAAGCAGAAACCTCATGGATCTCCACGAATAGAAATTGGATCCGCAAGTCTTCAACATGATTATAAGGAAATGGGGATGCCCAGACATAGATCTATTTGCCTCCCCTCACAACTACCAATTGCAGAGATTTTGCACAAGGATTTATCACAAGCAAGCATGGAAACTGGACGCCCTATCCTTCAGCTGGAAAAATCTAACAGTATATGCCTTTCCTCCACTGCCTCTCCTTCCCAGGGTACTCCTAAAGGTCAGACAAGAGAAGCCAAAAATGATACTGATTGCACCATTCTGGCCACGCCAGCAATGGTACCCAATCCTAAAGAGCTTGTCTCAAGGTCCAGCATGGATATTGCCTCAAACTTCTCACTTACTGACCCAACAAAACAATCAGATCCTGCACAGCCAACTCAGGACCTTAAATCTGGCAGCATGGCAGATAATGTAGCCATTCAGAACACTCCTCTTTCAAAAGCTGTTATGGATGTTATCTTAGAGGCCAGGAGGCCCAGTACCAGAAAATCTTATGCAGAAAAATGGAAGAGATGCTGTGCTTGGAACCAGGAACAAGGCAGTGACACGTGTGTGCCAAATATCCCTCATATTTTACAATACTTAACTGAAATGCTAAACAAAGGCCTTTCTTTCTCATCAATTAAGATTCATGCTTCTGCCATTTCAGCCCATTACAATACTGAACCACCTATCTTTTCTTATCCCTTAATAAGGCAGTACCTCAGAGGGGCCAAAAAACATTAGACCTCCAAGGAGAGCACCAATTCCGGCCTGGGACCTCAATTATGTTTTGGAAAAACTGACACTGCCTCCTTTCAAGCCAGCATCAACAGCAAATATTAAATTCTTATCCTGGAAAACAGCTCTGCTCCTAGCAATAACCTCTGCAAGGTGAGTCTCGGAGTTACAAGCACTCATGGCTGTGGAACCTTTCATCATTTTTCATCCAGACAGGGTTTCTCTGAGGACAAACCCTACATTTATGCCTAAGGTGGTGTCCAGTGTGGCCTTTAACCAAACCATTCACTTGCCTACCTTTTATCCTAACCCACAAAACAACGGTTTGAAAATTCTGCATTCTCTGGACATACACAGGCAGCTACGCTTCTACTTGGACAGAACTAAAGCTTTCAGAAAGACTGAGCAACTTTTAGTGTCATATGCTGCAGGATCACAAGGAAAGGCTATCTCAAAACAAACTATTTCTAAATGGATAGGCAATTGCATCCGTTTCTGCTATTTTCAACATGGCAAATCAGTGCCTAAGGGCATTAGGCCTCATTCCACCAGAGCAGCAGCCACTTCAGCAGCCTTCCTCAGAGGAGTACCAACCAAAGATATCTTAGAGGCTGCAACTTGGAGTTCAGTGCACACCTTCACAAAGCACTACCACGTACCTCTTTACTCTAAGTCCAGTGCAGGCTTTGCCACTGCAGTTCTGCAGGGCCTCATAGCCTCTCCTAAACTTATTTAGCCCAGCCACCCTTCCTCAGCTTTGGGATTCAACCCAAGAGTAATGACTGCAACAGTGAAACACGATGAACATAGCACAGTTGTGTACCTACCATAAATGTAGATGTTCAAGTGTATTCACTGTTGCAGTCCAGGTTACCCACCCACCATCCCCCTTTTCTTTGCTGGGACTTTTCTGCACTTGTCTATCCTATACAACCTATTTTGTGTATTTGCTTGTAGATAAAGGGAATGTTATTTTTGTGCATGTATTTCTATTGGCATATCTTTTCAGCCTACCAATTTGGAAGCACCTGACATCTGGGACAAGAAAAACTGAAGAAAATGGCGTTGGCTGCATCTTTTATACCCCTGGTGCACTGACGTCAGGGAAGAGGCAACAGCAACCGATGCTGGACCTAGACTTTGGAATTCTGACCAACTGAGGGTAGCCTGCCAGCAGGATAACCCAGGAGTAATGACTGCAACAGTGAATACAATCGAACATCTACATTTATGGTAGGTACACAACTGTACTTTTCAGATAAAACCAATAATGATGTGATTTATCATAGAAATTGCATTTATAATGCATTTGTCTATAGCTGCCCTTTTTGAATGACATCTGGCTTTTATTACCTTAGAAATCTGAGATCAATTTCAAATCAGCTGGTGGCATTGGGTGATCAGAACTTACTTAAAGATCTATAATGGATTTTGCATATCAGGCTGTAATGACTGGTGAAAACGTTAAATGTTTTACTGTATTTTTTACAGTATTTACTGCACTGTTAGTCTGTTGAATATATATATATATATATATATATATATATATCTGCATTTAGTTTCATATAGCATTTCACTGCACTGTTCATCTGACAATGCCATCTATAGTCTATCTATGCCATGATTTTTTTATATATATATATATATATATATATATATATATATATATATATATATATATATATATATGTATATACACACACACATATATATATATATATATATATATATATATATATATATTAAAGAGAGGGAAAGTCCTTATGTCTTTTACTCATTCAAAGGGTTCCTGGATAAATCAACTTAATGGTGAACAACGTATCTAATTTGTTAACCCTTCTCCAAAATGACAGAGAATTGTTCTGTATGTATCTCTCCTTTGTAATCAAAAATACATTTTGCCTCATTTGATGGTCCCTTTATAGAACGTAGAACATTCTTCACTTATTAAAGGTTTCCTAGTTAAATGTTTATGAAAATATTATAGTTTGTCTGTCCGGTTTCCATGTTGTTTATTAGGTGTTACCAAACCGCACAACATAATTTACATATCTACAGTGATTACAATTAGCAGCACTTGGACTGTATTATCATTCAGAATGTCCATTTCAGAACTGCATTGCTGTCCAGATTCATGCAGTTTTCTTTCTGTTTACACCTTCCTGCTCTAGTAAGATCAGTGTTTTAAACAGTTTCCCTACACTAACATGTAACTGCCGTTTTCTTTGCATTAACAAACCTTGTTTAGTCTATTTTTGCTTCAACACCGTGATTGCCCCTTTTTGTATAGTTATGCAATCACAAATCACATAAAATGATTTTACTAAAATGTGTTTTCATTGATGTATGAAAACATCTTTGATTGCTTTTACATAATTCTTTCATAAAATTATATCCTATAGTTTCAATATGCAGTTATTTTCTTGCCAATTTTATGCAGAAATTACATATACTGCCATTAACTTGATATATTATCCTGCTATGCCAAAATTTGTACTGTCTGTTAATAATCATTATCTGCAAAATTTTCTGTATGTCACTGCAATATTCTACTTTTAATAAATATGTTTTGTAGTTGAATGTTGTAAATATTTTTTGGAAAAGTTCATAAACCCTGACCTACAAATCAACCTGTATGATCTTTAAAGTCTGTTGTTTGATTCCCCATATTATAGAGACCAAGTACTTTCATAGTAGAAATACTTTACAGAATTAAATGCATTAAGCATGATCACTTATATACTCTTTTCTCTTAAAAAGTTACTGACATCTTGGACAGCTCAAGATGCCCTTACCTGCTTTATTATTCATTTTTTCATCCTTTCTTCAATCCAAGCCAGCAATATCACCACTTTGTTGTATAACTGCACAACACAATACTAAACAGTTAATATAATAAGATGGAATCAGGGTTTAGTTGAAGTGATGCTCTCAGCAATGAGTGTATAAGCAGATATCTCTATATATACTTTAGTGGGCACATGCTACACCCCTCTGCAACAAAAATATTGTTTCTAAGTTTTCTGTGTTTTGCCAGGAAGACTTATTTATTATTGCATGAATTTTTTTAAAATAATTATTTGTCACATCTTATTTGAACAAGGTGTCCTAAAATCAATAAATTGGAAAATTTTGCACACTGACGACATGTGTAAATTTGACATAAGTGTAACAGTATTAGCACATGATGCAGAGAGTGGAAGTATTTCTGGATTATATGAAATAAAAAGGGGTTGGGAGAAATTATCTCAGTGATAAGTAATTTAATGGTTGCACATGGTTCTACTATCTCCGTGTTTATCCAGTTCTGGAAAATATTTCCTAAGTACATCAGGAACCTCTCAAACAGCGCTCAGAGAAAATGCTTGTTTTGTGAAATATACACAGACAGATGAATACAAACAAATATTTCTGCAGGGAGCAAACCTTCCTGCATCTACATATAGCGGGAGTTACCACTATACCCCCTTTACTTTATTGCTATCACATCAAGGATACTGCCACTTGGAAGAAGAGTAATCATTTAAAAAATGAACACATTTATTTGCTGTTTCTCTGAGATAGTGCAGTCTTC
Organism: Protopterus annectens; assembly: GCF_019279795.1. Lineage (NCBI taxonomy): Eukaryota > Metazoa > Chordata > Ceratodontiformes > Protopteridae > Protopterus > Protopterus annectens. Next base: position 1,631,034,361 of record NC_056733.1, read on the forward strand.
AAAAAAGAATAAATACTGGCTGGAGTGCAGGGATTGCCTTCTGTGTGGAGTCTGCATGTCCTCCCCGCGGTTGGGTGGGCGTTCGAAAGACATGTGTAAATGGGTGTGCCTTCATTGAAGGTTAAATGTCGAGCTGGCACCTCAGCGTTCGTCAAAATCTACTGCCAATCATTAGCGGACTGGAGTTCTGTTGAGAGGACCCCTAACTGGGAAAAGCCGAAAGACAACAACAACTGTGGAGTATCACTGAGGTAAAATACTTCCCTATAATATGTACTGAGCAACAAAACATGAGAAAATAAAAAAATAAGCATCTCAACTTGAGCACAAGTAAAGCAAACATTCCATTGGGGAGTACTTGAAAGGAAATCTCAGTGCATTGTTTTCATAACAGCAGACAACTGGGACATGGACATTTATCAGGTTAATCTGGTTCTGCAGCATGGAGAGCAACCGCCTTGAATGTGGTTTAGGTCAACTGAGTTAATTTAGAGGACTTGATTATTGAGGAATCAGCTGGGAGTGAGAATGAGCAGCATTTTGCTGACTTGTCTTTCCTAAGCATGAAATAAATGGCTTTCTAGTAGAGCTGTAGTCCATAGTAGACACTGGGGGCTTCAGATTTCCTATAAACATTGGGAAAAACATGAGCAGTCATTCAAATAGATCCATATTGATGTAATTTCAGATTTGTCATCAGGTGGGGCAAAAACAAAAGTCTGAATTTCCCAGGGGTGATGGTTTGCCTTGGCCCAGATCTTGATCTAGCTGCCAGTGTAGGTTTAGAGAGCCAGTGGAAGCACAATTAGGCCATAAAGGTGAGGAAGAGTAAAATGGCCTGAGCAGAGACAGTCAAAATAAGAAAAAGAACTATATCATTAATTTATCTTTTGCTGGCATTTATGTAGATGTTGTCATGACATACTGTTCACCAGATCTTAATAAACAGATCATAGTCATGACATACTGTTCACCAGATCTTAATAAACAGATCATAGTGTCATAGGATCATAAGATATACATGGCAAATTTCACCAGAGGCCTTGAGTGCCTTGTCAACACCCATGCTTAGGCTCTAACATCTTTTGTAAATATGGCAGCATCTTTCCAGGGGAAAACTTAAGGGCACCCATCCAACTGTCCAAGCTACATTTGAAGGATAACAAGGAACAACTTTGCTTGACATACAGAGGGAGTCTGTTCCAGAGCAAGGGGAGGTGCTGGGTGATGAACCTAACTCTCCTCCTAGTTTTATTTATTCCTTGATGAAGTTTGAAAAATATGGTTTTGGTATTTGCTGCACAATTTGACTTGTCTAGGAAAAGGGGGTCAAGAAGAATTGGATTTCTAAAGGTTTGGTACGCTAGGTACATACAGTTCTCCCCTCTGGAACCTGTACAATACTAAATATATGGAAAAATACTCCAGTTTCTCATGATAGCTAATGTTTTTGAAACAAAATACCCATTTTGTTAGGACTATCTGTGTTTTTATAATTATTTTAAATATCCCAGTCCAGCTACTTGCCAAAGGGTGCATTATATTCTACAATGAGTCTGACTAGGAGAGAATATAGGGGGAACAATTACTTCCTTGGTTTTAGAAGAGCTGTCTTTGTCAATAGACCAGCTCGCCTACCGAATAAACAAATTATAAACAGATAAATAAAAGTAGAAGGATTTTCTAACTATAGTCCCTATGTAATAGCCAAAAGAGAGAGCGCTGTCAGACCAAGCACCCATATCTCTGATCACTGATTCGTATGGTAGTGGAATGTTTAATGTGCCATAGGATGCAGAGAGTTTCTGCTTCCCAAAGGGGATAACTTTATATTTCTTAGTGTATAGTCTGAACTCTTTGTTCTAAGTACTAGGAATTTACTTTATTTAGTTCTTTTTGGAAGGTATATGTAGCAAAAAGAGATTTGACAACCACGCTTATCTTGCAGTCATCTCCAATCTTTGTTAACCAGACATTAATATTATCACTTTGGAAGTCCAAAAATAAATACCATGCAGGAAGGGAACCCAGTATAGATCCACGGGGACACCTCTGTTCATGTTTTATCTGTCTGAAGAGGTATCACCTACTCAGATAATGTGTTTTCAATCCTTAAGCCAGTTGGCTGTCCATCTTCACATGTAGGGATTTATGTTTAAGGTCATTAGCTTATAAAAAGCTTACAAACAATTCTGTCATGCATTACGGTATCAAATATCTTGGCCAGATTGAGACAGGCAGTATGGACAGTGCACCAGTGTTAGCTGCCTGAGTGACATTCTCAAAGAAGTTGACAAGGTTCAGTAGACAGGACCTGCATTTTACATAGCTGAATTGCAGTGGGCCGAGCTTAGTTGGTAAGGATGCTCTTCATGGCTTTACAGATAACATTCAAAAAACATATGGGCCTATAACTCCTGGGGTCTGTAATGGCCTCGTTCTTATGGAGGAGAATTACTACAGCAGTGTGCCATAATTCAGAGGCATAAACCATAACAAGACTTAGGTTAAACAGCTGGAAGTGGGGATCAGCGAATGCATGTTTATTAGACAACCCAGTATGTTTTCTAAGCCTACACTGAAAGTTACTTTTGTCTTTGACAGTATTTTACGAATGCATTTTTTAGTGATAATGGTGGTGGTGGTGGGCAACTTGTGGATGGTTTGAGAGGAGATGATAGTTTCAAGTGAGAAATATGCTGTGAACTCACTAGCCAGCATGTTTGGGTTGGAATGGGTGGCTCCATAAAGAAAAAGTTTGGAGCAGTACTGAGAATTATTTCTTTGTTTTCTGTAATTGAAAAATCACTTGTAATTACTCTTTTCTTGAATTTCTAGTCTTAATTCATGTGATGCTTTGTTTGTCTTTACAGTTCCCTACAGTTTCTTAGTGAGGTTGTTACTACAATTTTGATGCTGTGGATTACTGCCCCTACAAGGCAGTTTAAAAAGTTTTTTCTTCTGTTGCATAATTTGTTTATATTGGCAGACCACCAGCATGCTTTATGTTTGAATTTACCACCATATTTGGTTTTAAAAGTGACTGACAGGTCAGAATATTTATCTAAATGGGCAAAAAAAATCATTATTATAGCTCTCTGCATAACTGGAGTCAACCATTGAGTTAACATGGGTAAATTTATAGACTGCATTTAGAGAGTTAGAGTTGTCTGAGGTTTGCCTTTTAGAAATATGCAATAAAGATGGTATTGTTTACCAAGTGAGTTGAAATTCTGAGAATAAAGGCAACCACATTATGGTCAGACTTTACTAATAAAGGACTGACCATTGGAAGGGAGAAGACAGGGACCAAGTTTGCGTGAACTAAGTCAAGAATGTGTAAGCCTTTTGTGGGTTTTGGAAGAATTGGATCCAGGGCATTTTATTTACCCATTCCAAGATTTGCTGGGCATACCCTGTGTTGGAAGAACTGAATGAGTTATTTTTGATTTATTTCAATAAACATCACACCAGATGGCATAATGGCTAAGGTCGTCACCTCCAATGCGCAAGGTACAAGGCTCAATGCTGACCACCAGCCAATGCCTGTTTGGAGTTTCCATGTTCTCCCTGTGTCTCTGTGGGGCTGTTCCCATTTCTGAAAAACATGCTGAGTGTTTCCATCTCAAACTCACCAATGAATGGAGTAGCGGGCAGCAGTGCAGACTCTACATGGTGCCCTATAGGGGGAAGAGGATTGCAGACCAACTGCTTTGGGCATCTACTGTGTTATGCAGTATCCTCAAGATAGGAGAATGTGGATCACAGACTTTACAGCATGGCATAGCTAGCCACTCAGTGGTGTAAAATATGTCTCTAGGTGATTCTGTCATGTTGACTAATGTTGCCAAATGGGCATGGATTGAAGACCTGGCCTATACTAGGAACCCATGCTAATGGTGGGAGGGGTGTATGGGCCCCTATTAACTAGTGTGTGCCCACCATAAAGCTCAAAAGCCCTGGATCAGTAAGCTACTGGCTGGCCTGTGTCCATTTGCCCAGCCTGGGTTACCTGGGATAGCTCTGATGAATGAAAGCTGGATATAAAGCCAATCAACCTGCCAAACATGAACTAACAATTGTTACACTTAATGTAGGTTCATGGAGAGGAAGGAGTTTAAAGTGGATGACATGATGGTTCAGAGGAGGCTGTGCATCCTACGTATCTAAGATCCAAGATGGAAGGGCAATGCAGTAAAGACACTTGGCTTGGGGTCCAGAGTCTACTAGAGAGGCTTCAGAAGGTAGTCTGGGGGATATCATCAGATTGAGGGATAGATTCATGAAAATCAGACTCCAATGTAATACGGCAGTATTCCTAATGTGAACTTATGCCCTACAGCAAGGTTGTGATAGTGAGGAACGACTGCATTCATACAGCAGTTGCAGGACAAGCAGGATAAAAGGAATTGTGTTGATAATAGTTGACTTGAATGCACACATCAGGACAAACAGAACAGGATATGACAGGATATGAGGATTGCCTTGGTCTACATGAGTGGGACAACAGGAATAAATAAGGAGAGGCCATTCTAGACTTTTGTCCGGCAAATGGCTTGATAGTAGCCAACACATGATTCAGAAAGACAGACAGTCACAAGATCACATACAAGAATGCAATTCATGTGGTCTTCCTTCTAGTAAAGAAAGGGCACAGGTGTAGAAGCAGTGACTGCAAAGTAATCCCAAGTGAAACAACTGGTCCACAGTATAAACCACTGGTTGCCATAATCAGCTTCAATCAATGGTCAAAGAAGGCTCTAAGGTCAACAGAGACTAGGCTAAAGACCTGGAAGTTGACTGGAGAGAAAGTACAACAGTTCAAGGAATTATTCAGGGCTTTAGCACCTCAAGAAGAAGAAGAAATAGGTGGGGTTGAAGAAGAATGGCAGCACCTCAAAACAGCATGTGTGAGGACAACAGAACAGATATGTGGCCAAGCCAGGTATGGAAATAAGGTAGATAAGGAAACTTGGTGATGGAATGCAGAAGTCCAGGAAGTCATCAAAAGAAAAAAAGTGCAGGAGAAAGTAGGAGACAGAAAAATGGACCAGGCTAGGAAGGAACATCGGTTGGTTAACAAAGAAGCTAATAAAGGAGTTGCAATGGCAAAGAACAGGGCATAGGAAGCACCCTACCAACTTCTGGAAAGTGACTTAGTATGAAGCACAAAAAAGCTATATCAGGTTGCAAGACAAAGACAGAAAGATAAAGAAGATAGTCAGACACCCTTCATAAAGGATGACAGCAACAATCTGCTCATCAGTCCACAGGACATCAAAGGCTGATGGAAGGAGTACTTCCAGCAGCTTTTGAATGAAGAAAACCCCAAAGAAGCTTTCCTGCCCCAGACAAAGCATAGACGAGAGAAGGAGAGGATTTCTTCCTACAAGAAGTAAGAACAGCACTTAGGAAAATGAAGTTAGGGAAAGTAGCAGGCTCAGATGAGGTCATAGATGGTATGATAAAGATGCTGGGTGAGATAGGGGAGAAACAGCTTCTGAGGGTAGTCACAACTGCTGGCAGTACAGAGGTATCAAACTCCTGTCACACCGCATGAAAGATCTGGGGAGGGTGACTGATAAATGGATACTCAGAGTAGTAGAAAGTAAGATGGGATATGAGCAGTTCAGATTCAGATCAGAATGCAGCACAACTGACCTGATGTTTGCAGTGAGACAGACTGTTGAAGCTAGAGATGAGTAAAGAGTCCAACTAGGAATTCCCAGACTTGGAGAAAACATATGATAAGGTCCCAAGAAAGCTGGGACAGTACTGCGGTGGTTCAAGGTTCCAGAAACAGGCTATGTACAAGGAACCAATGACTCAAGTAGGAACACTGATTGGTCTCACAGATGGGTTCCCAGTGGGAGAGGGTGTGCTCCAGGGTTAAACTCTGAGCCCACTGCTGTTCGTATTGGTGAGATGGACTACATTAGGAAACAGGTTGTAGGTGACAGATCAACAAAGTTGCTGCATGCAGATGATATGGCATTGCAGGGAGACTCTGAGCAAGAACTTCAGCAAAGGATAGGGAAATGGAATGCACAACTGAAGGCACAGGGGATGAAGCAGAGTACAGATAAGACAGTCATAATGGCAGCAAATTGGGGAAATCAGAAGAAACTGAGAACTGAGGTAGAAGGGAAGCTATCGGAATTATCTGGGAAGGGGGGTTGACAAGAAGGGAAGTCTAAATGAAGAGGTCAAAGCTAGAATCAGGGGGGCTACAGCCAACTGGCATAGAGTGTCAGGTGCAGTGTATGACAGAAGAATGCCAAATAAGCTAAAAAGTAAGGTGCACAAAATAGTGGTGTGACCAGTACTACTGAATGGTGCAGAAACCTTGGCAGTAAAGGCAGAGGAGATGACAAAGTTAGAGATGATGGAAATGAAGTGCCTGAGAAGGGTGGTAGGATGCACACTGTGGAACAGGCAAAGAAATAAGGACATAAGCTCAGAAGCCGAAGTAGCTTCATTTTCAGAAAAGATCAAAGAGAACAGATTATGGTGGTTTGGGCACGTGCAGAAAAGCAGAAGACAATCTGGTGACGGCATCCAGCAAGTGGATGGATTGTGTGAGAGAAGATCTGAGACAGTCAGGCATGAGTATCAAAGAAGGCAGGAGTGTGGTACTGAATCGAGAGAGATGGCGACAGTTAACACGATGCTCCAACCCATGTAGCAAAATGGGAAAAGGGGGTTGATGATGATGATGATGATTATAAAACGTCACATCCTGTTGCATTATACTGGGTGACTTCTATTAATTATAATACAAAATTGTATTATAGTACCATCTGTTTTCATAGCAAACATTTCTTGAATATTCATTGAAAGATTATTGTGAAGAACAAATCAAATACCCCATAAGGTATAACAAAAGGACAGAAATAGCACCACCACTACTAGTATTAAAAATAGGTTCAACTCACCCTCGCTCATAAACTTATCAACCACCCCCTTAACATCCCTTCCCTTCAAACCCTTCTCCAACCCTATCACTCCACTAGGCCCCTAAGATCAAGCAACAAAAATCAACTCGCTGTTATCAAACCCAAAAACTCAGCAGGAGAAGCCATATTTTCATGTACCATATCTAAACTTTGGAACAATCTTCCACCCTCTATAACTACTCTAACTTCAGCAGCCTTTTCAAGACTGCACTCAAATTCCACTTAAATTTGCATTGGCTTTGTCCTTGTTCTAATCCAGACTAGCACCCCCACCCTTACCCCCCCACCTAGACTCTTAACCCAACTATACTACTGCCACTACTAACCACAGTCAGAATTAGCTAGTTGTGTTAACATACTTTAAAATCTTGTCTGACAACTTTGTTACTAATATTATAAACGACAAGAAACTATCTTAACTTGCAACATTTACTGTATATACTGTTGATAAATTGGGCTACTGTTGGCCAAAGGAGGAGAAGAGGCAGAAGAAATGGCCGAAGGCAGGAAGAGAGGAGAAAGGCTAGGAATGTGGTAGTGAGGGTCGGAACTTTGTTGGCAGCATGACTGGTATAGGGGGAGAGATAGCTGATATGATGGACAGAAGGAAGGTGGATATATTGTGTGTGCAAGAGACCAGATGGAAGGGGAGTAAGGCTAGGTATATCGGAGGTGGGTTCAAATTGTTTTATCGTGGTGTGGATGGGAGGAGAAATGGCGTAGGAGTTATTCTGAAGGAACAGTATGCAGAGAGTGCTTTGGAGGTGAAAAGAGTGTCGGATAGAGTGATGTTTATGAAGCTGGAAATTGATGGTGTAATGATGAATGTTGTTAGTGCATATGCTCCACAAGTTGGGTGTGCAATGGATGAGAAAGAAAAATTTTGGAGTGAATTGGATGAAGTGGTGATGACTGTACCTAAGGGTGAGAGAGTGGTGATTGGAGCAGATTTCAATGGGCATGTTGGTGAAGGGAACAGAGGGGATGAGGAAGTGATGGGTAGGTATGGTGTTAAACAAAGGAATGCAGAAGGTCAAATGGTAGTGGATTCTGCTAAAAGGATGGACATGGCTGTGGTGAATACATATTTTAACAAGAGGGAGTAGCATAGGGTGACATACAAGAGTGGAGGAAGATGCACACAGGTGGATTATATCTTATGTAGGAGGGCCAGTTTGAAGGAGATTGGAGACTGTAAAGTGGTGACCGCAGAACGTGTAGTTAGGCAGCATAGAATGGTGGTTTGTAGGATGACGTTGGTGATCAAGAAGAGGAGGTGGAGTGTGAGGGCAGCACCAAGGATCAAATGGTGGAAATTGAAAAAGGTTAATTGTGAGATGGAGTTCAGGGATGAGTTAAGACAGGCACTGGGTAGCAGTGAAGAGTTACCAAATAGCTGGGTAAATACAGCAGAGCTAGTAAGGGAGATGGCTAGAAAGGTGCTTGGTATCACATCGGGACAGAGGAAGGATGACAAGGAGACATGGTGGTGGAATGAGAAAGTACAGAAGGGTATACAGGCAAAGAGGTTGGCAAAGAAGTGGGATTGTCAGAGAGATGAAGAAAGTAGACAGGAGTATAAGGAGATGAGGTGCATGGCAAAGAGAGAGGTGGCGAAGGCTAAGGATAAGGCATATGAAGAGTTGTATGAAAGGTTGGACACTAAGGAGCTAGAAAAGGACCTGTACCAATTGGCTAGACAGAGGGACTGAGCTAGGAAAGATGTGCAGCAGGTAAAGGTGATAAAGGATAATGAGGGAAACATACTCACAAGCGAGGAGAGTGTGTTGAGGAGATGGAAAGAGTACTTTGAGGGGTTGATGAATGAAGAGAATGAGAGGGAGAGAAGGTTGGATGATGTAGGGATAGTGAATCATGAAGTACAATAGATTAGCAAGGGGGAAGTAAGGATAGCTATGAAGAGAATGAAGAATGGAAAGGCTGTTTGCCCAGATGACATACCTGTGGAAGCATGGAGGGTTTACATGAAATGGCAGTGGAGTTTTTAACCAGATTGTTTAATGAAATCTTAGACAGTGAGAGGATGCCTGATGAATGGAGAAAAAGTGTTTTGGTACCGAATTTTAAGTATAAGGGTGATGTGCAGAGCTGTAGTAACTACAGAGGGATTAAACTGATCAGTCACAGCATGAAGTTATGGGAAAGAGTAGTGGAAGCTAGGTTAAGAAGGGACGTGATAATTAGTGAACAGCAGTATGGTTTCATGCCGGGAAAGAGCACTACAGATGCAATGTTTGCTCTGAGAGTATTGATGGAGAAGTACAAAGAATGTCAGAAGGAGTTGCATTGTGTTTTTGTAGACTTAGAGAAAGCATATGACAGGGTGCCTAGAGAGGAGTTGTGGTATTGTATGAGGAAGTCAGGAGTGTCAGAGAAGTATGTAAGAGTGGTACAGGATATGTACAAGGGTAGTGTGACAGCGGTGAGGTCTGCAGTGGGAGTGACGGATGCGTTTAAGGTGGAGGTGGGGTTACATCAAGGATCAGCTCTGAGCCCTTTCTTATTTGCAATGATGATGGACAGGTTGACAGACGAGATCAGACAGGAGTCCCCATGGACTATGATGTTTGCAGATGACATTATGATCTGTAGTGAGAGTAGGGATCAGGTGGAGGACACCCTGGAGAAATGGAGATATGCTCTAGAGAGAAGAGGAATGAAGGTCAGCAGGACTAAGACAGAATATATGTGTGTGAATGAGAGGGAGGATAGAGGAATGGTGAGGATGCAAGGAGTAGAGGTGGTGAAGGTGGATGAGTTTAAATACTTGGGGTCAATAGTTTAGAGTAACATAGTAACGGTGAGTGTGGAAGAGAGGTGAAGAAGAGAGTACAGGCAGGACGGAGTGGGTGGAGAAGAGTGTCAGGAGTGATTTGTGACAGACGAGTACCTGTAAGAGTGAAAGGAAGGTCTACAAGAGGGTAATGAGACCAGCTATGTTATATGGGTTGGAGACAGTGGCATTGACAAAAAGGCAGGAGTTTGAGCTGGATGTGGCAGAGTTAAAGATGTTATGATTTGCACTGGGTGTGATGAGGGTGGACAGGATTAGGAATAAGTGTATTAGAGGGTCAGCCCAGGTTGGAAGGTTTGGAGACAAAGCCAGAGAGGCAAGATTACGTTGGTTTGGACATGTGCTGAGGAGGGATGCTGAGTATATTGGGAAAAAGATGCTAAGGATGAAGCTACCAGGTAACAGGAAAAGAGGAAGGCCTAAGATAAGGTTTATGAATGTGGTGAGAGAGGACATGCAGGTGGTTGGTGTGACAGAGCAAGATGCAGAGGACAGGAAGAAATGGAAACAGGTGATCCGCTGTGGCGACCCCTAATGGGAACAGCCGAAAGAAGATGATGATGACTGTTGATAATCAATATCTTGTTATTGTATTAAAGCCAACAACCTGTAATGTTGTTTACTATTGCTGCAACTTTGTATCTCTATTTATCATGTACATGATGTGGAGCTTTTCTCCCCGGGCATCCACTGAAAAAGGAATTGCGTCCAGTCAGAATTTCCTGGTAAACAAATATAAATAAATAAATAAAATAAATAAATAAGTTATTCATCTGAGATTTGCACACATCTAGAACCTTCAGATCACACAGGAATTACATTTTACCATGACTGCAAAAGGAATATATCCAAAAGACATTTCACAGTTTGAGGATTACACAAAGGAGTGTAATTGTGAGTCAAAGAATGCTTTTTAATGACTAGAAAGAGATTTTCAGAACTGACTCAGTTCAGGCTTAGTGGAATTATTATGTTTTATGTTATATAAAAACTGTGTTACCTGAGTACTTAATAAATATAGCAAATAAGACTCAGTCCTGTGATATCTTGATCAGAGATATCTTTCTTAATCCTTAAGTGTCAATAAATTGGCCTCTAATCTTAGTGATGACAGAGATTTTCATCACCAAGAAGCTGCTATGCTGACTCTCTACATTCTGGCCATTGTGTGCGTTATCATTTGTGGGAAGGAATGGGCTTTGATATTATGTGCTTATTTAAACATCCTTAGGCAAAGAAGTATACACAAATATGAAGATTTAATAAAAGTAAAATAGATTCAGTTTAAAATAAAGTTTCTTGAATATGCATTTCCTGATTAGCAGTTACTTGATATAGTGTGCTGATATTTAAAATAGTGCACTTTAAGAGGCTTCAGCAAATAGCGTTCCATTAGCAAGTGGTTTTCTTTCTTCATTTTTGATGGTTACTGGTTATTTTTTGCTTTTTTTAACAGAATGTTAATTGAGAGTTAGTAATTAAGATTCAGGCTTCTGTCATTCTTTCCTGTGCAAAAAAAAAAAGTTTTCCTGGACAGATTTCCTACATAAGTGATATACTAGTAAATGTGTTTGTGTCTTCATTTATACAATGATATTTTTAGCATTTTATGATAGAGTGAGAGAAAAAATTTACCATATTTGCTGCATAGAAATTTAATTGGTAACATTACCATCTAGAGACTTTTTTATTTTTTCTCCTGACAACCGTCCCATCACCAAATTAGCCCATACATTCCTCTTTGGGTGGGCACTTGCTGTTGAAGGCCATCAACAGGCAGCAGTAATTATTCTTGTTAGCATTATTTCACATGTCCCCATGTCATCTTAAGACTGACATTCTGCAGTGCCACATCTGGAGACACTTGGAATAATTTTTATATTCAATGCATTATCATTTTGTTTGGTTGTCCCACATGTCAACGCCCTTCTGTTCCCATTGTCATGACACCTGGTATCTACTAGATGTCATTACTACTGAAGATTAAGCTGTTGTCTCTCCACCTTGGAAGGGCAAGCCAGTATCAGCAGCTCACTCTCGCCTGTTCTATTAGCTCTCCCGGGCCAGAGGAAACTACTTAATCCTTTGGCAATTGGGTGATAGTCAAGGCTTCATTTTTGTGTTTGATGAAGCAGAACCACCATGATAACTTTCAAGATACCGAATAAGCCATTTTGTTAGTGGTCAATGAAATTCAACTTTGTAAAATATTTTTACCTGCTTTACCAAGCTGAATTTCTGTTTTCCTCTAATTCAAAACATGTCAGCTGTCAAAGGTTTTCAGAAAATAGTAACACAGCTTTGTCGCTTTTAGAAATTACCTCTTGAAACACATGCTCTTAAGTCAGTTAATAAATTTTTAAAAGTTGTCTTTCTTCACTTGTAAGCCCTAGTTTGCTAAAAGGTCTTCGTCCATTAAGGAATATTAGGTAGGTGATCTAAAGAAGTTTCATGTTTATTTTATATCATAAAAGTTAATTATATTGTTAAGTAGTTTGGAAGATTTACTTTACACCAAAAAGTATATATGACATTAGTGGATGGAGAGGCAAAGTCACACACTGCTCAGGGATGGGATAAAAAAAACAGGACATTCATAACTTGCTTTTGCCTCTTTTATGTACATTAAAGTGTGGTTTATGTGTTGTGAGCAGTACTTCTGTTAATAAAAAACAGATGAGATGACTTGTGGAGAATGTATATGTTATAGAAGGTGAATCCCCTTCAGTGCTTTTCCATATTGTTTGATAAGAAGGCATGTTATAATTTAACTTTTTTCCTAGGTAGTGTAACTATAAGTTTAAAAATGCAAACCACTAGCAACTGATCATGATACTGATTTTTATAAGGAAATTACTGACCTTTTATTGTCCCAAACAAATCTTCTGATGGATGTTGGATATTACAAACTTCTTAGAATGGTAAATTTGATTGGGGTGGGGAGGAACTGATTGCCTTTGACCCCTACAAGACTGATAGTAAAGTCATCATCTTGACTGACTACATCTTCTAAGTATCATTTGAAATCTGAAGAACTGGGCCATGATATTTTTTATTTGTTTTTTTTTTTTTGTTCATTAATCAGATAAGTGAACTGATATACCGATCATATTCAGTCATGGCTCCAACAAATGTGTTATAAATACAATAGCTGCAACTTGGCAAAGCAAACTGTGTTACCTAAATTTCACTACATAGTACAATAACAAAGACATTAACCAGATTGATTGGGTTATATCTCAGTATCTGCAAAGAAACATTCATAATAATACAGTACAGGTGGTAACGTGTTGCAGATGACATTACTAGTAAAAAAATAATTAGAAAACCTGAGAATTATTCCTAAACATAATGCACCTATGTGTAGAAGCACTGTGTGCTATGTTTACTATGCTGCTAGTCAGGATGACAGTTCATATAGACATTAATCATGGTCCTTAATGGTGTTGTACAAAAGGTCACAATTCTTTATGCAGGGTAAACAGTGGTATAATAAGCATTTTGGTGAGTAATTCATTCCCAAACCCATCTGTAGTCTAACAGATGCTCTACCATGCTATGTTGCATAGCACTGCAACACAGCACTGTAGGGAATAACCGTGTAGTAAGCTATATTATGAATGTTTTTATACTTAGTTTTCCACTCCCGCACTGTGCTCTGCTATCATGCCTATGAGTGATTCATAAAGATATTTGATTTATTAGGCATGATGGCATACCTAGGCAACTGCCATAATATAATAATGTGAAAGTTTCCTGCTGTGCAAGTTCTCATTGGCTCAGCAGTGTGAATCTGTTGGAGAAGGGTCACGTGTAGTTGTAGTAATAGGGTCATCTGCACCACAGGAAATTCTGCTGTCAGTAAGGTTTTTCCTACTGTGCAAAGGAACATTTTAAAACTGCTTGAGACACAGCTGCTTGAATTCCACTGTCTCAGACCAGGGGACTCAAACAGCTGTAACCCCAGGCAACTAAAACTAAACAGGTTCTTGAACTTGAACATGAGTTTGCACTCACAGCTGCCACAATGCTCAGATGTAATCAGCTCCTCACAGTGGAAGAGGTAAGTGTGAAAGGGAAACTGGGAAATAGACTTTAAGTTCAGGAAGAGGAGGGGGATTATAACTTAACAGAGTGGATCAGAAGGTAGGGTTAGGAAGGAGAGGCAGATTTTACACTTAGGGAGCAATTGGGAGGATAGGGTTAGAGATGGGAGGGGCATTTTACCTTATTGGAGCTAGTGGAGGGTATTGGAGGCTTAAGGTTAGAAATGGGGGTTTTACCTTTAGAGACTGATTGGGAGTTTAAGTTAAGGGAATGGGTGAGAGTTTTTAGGGTTAGGGCCAGAGTTCTAGGAGGGATGATTAGCCTTTCATAACTTTATGGGAAAATCAAGTCAGCAGAAGTTAGTGCACTTCCCAACACAAGCAAGTGGTGGCATGGAAGTGTGTCACTAGCTAATGGTACATGAGCACTTGTAGTAGTCCTGTATAAAGGAGGCTTTGAGTTTTTTTTTAATATGACAGTGCTATGTTGCTTAACTTTGTACACTGAGGAACATATTAGCAGGAAAGTGGGATTTCTGCACTGCTGAGTGTAATGCCATTAGATTGCACAAGTCTGGAGTCCTATAGATTACTCTTTGTGACCAGCCAGTTAAATCTTCACATCACATATGACCGAGGAAGGGGATATTTGCATATATATGTGTTGTACCTGGAGTAGTATGGCTATACAATAGGGTAAGACTACCTTTACATCATACCCTATTGTATACTGTCATTTTTGAATTGCAAAGAGCTTTGCAGCTTATCAGTCATATACCATGGAGCACATTGCACATGATTAGTAAAGTTTTTATTTCCATTTTATACTCTTCTGTTATATAATCAGATGTTTAGCTATTATATCCTGTAATGGATTTGAACCTGCAAATATCTAAAACACCTTTTCAAAATCAGAAGGGTTATTTTTAACTTGAATTATTGGAAAGCAGGTTGGTTTATATTTAATTGTATTGCTTTACCTTTGCTGATACTTTATCCTTTTGCTCTGTGTTCTCGTACTCCACATTATGGGTCGCTATATATTATCCCACAGGATAAGCCTTCTTAATTCCAATATCTTAAAAAATGTTCATAACAGCTCAGCTCATAAAATGGTTAGAGATGGAAAATAAGATTGGTAAATGAAAAGTAACTTTTCTAGTAATAATTCATTGCTAACACTGCATAAAACATTCAACCGGATAATGTCAACAGAAAAGAGAATAGAATCACCCCATCGTTAGCACATTTCATTATCTTCTTTTTGGAAAGGGATACCGTGTACATTATAGCCAAAAGCTATTAAATATCTAATATGAATCAGTTCAGCTACAGAAGATTGATGTGTCCTGTCATGATAATTAATTGATTAACTAAATTTATAATTCTATAGGGCAACACAAAACTTAATACGAGCTCCAAGTAAATATATATAAATGCCAATAAACCCATACAAGGCATATACCAGTAATAGTAAAGTCAGGAAATCTTACAGAGTAAGTACATTTTCATACCAAGATACATTCATTTTAATCAAAACTCTATTAACCTGATTTTGCTCCCAGGCCAATGGATATTAAGGCACCAAACCCATCCTCTGTCTCAGTTCTTGCTAGTCAGTTTATCAGTACCTACACACTGGGATGGGTGATGTTCAGCTTTATATCTCCTGTCGCTTCCACCAGTTGTGCCATGCTTTGGTGACATTGCAACATGCATTAAGATGCACATAATCCAACTAAGCCCTCTGGTCTGCCTTCATTTGTTAAGCCAGATGATAGAGAAAGCTACTCATCAGTACTTGCTGGAGTCTGCATGTACTGAGGAAGCTGACAGTCTACGTCTCAGGGTTAGAAGTGAAGTCTGCAATAAACGCATCCTTTGTCACTCCTTCTGACCTTTTAGCTTTTTTAAGTGCACTCCACTTCTACAGGAATATACACTGATATCAGGTTGTGTTGTCTTAGGCCTTATTATTAAGACTTTAGATTTTCGTGCACCCTGACTGAAAATTCAGAATGCTTCACTCTGCAATAGTCTTTTTCTTCTTCTTGTTTTTTTCCCCAAGATGCCATTCTTCCTGTCACTTCCAAGCGAGTGCAAAAAGAAGCATCATTCCTGACCCTGCTACCCTTAGGTGGTTGAGTAAAATCGACTTTTTCCCATTATAGTTGTAACATTTTATTTATTTATTTATTTTTATTTATTTTACATTTGTTGACCGGGATAGTTGTCTAAAAACATGTTTTTGAACAACGGGATAGTTGTCTAAAAACATGTTTTTGAACATTATTTCTTGAACTTTGGACTAACATCAAGTATAATGTGATACAATTATTGATGGGTTTATTATTCTGACTTCTCATTTCAGCATAATATAGCCTACATTTCTGTAGGTGTGTTGGCTAACTTCTGCAGGGGAATTATATTAGACTGAACAGCACACATAAGTTGCTTTTTGTATAGAGCTTTATTTGGAGTTTCACAAGATGTACTCTAAAGATGTTTCTTTCTGTCTCTCTCCTTCTCTCTCTCTTTTTCTGATATGGACTGCTTATGGGGCTAATCAAATGCCTCCTCTGTAACTTCAGTCTTGACTGCCTACTCATACGCTTTACAGCCTCCATGCAATAAGGCAGTCATTATGTGAGCTAAAGTGATTGCAAAGCATGAAGAATTAATGGAATAGTTCTCTAGACAAATGCAAATGAATTCAGGAATGCAACGGGGGCATATAAAAGAGATTTTCTAGGCAAACACAAATGAGACGTAAGGAAACAGAAACTTATCAAGGATTCATAAGCATACTGTACACAGTTGGATAAAAATAGCTAATATGTGGAAAAACTCTTAAATGTTCTGCGCATTAAAAAGTAAGTCTAAAATGTTTAACAGAAATGTTAGCTAATTGTGAAGAAGTACTAAATGCGAAACAAAGGGAATTACAAAACAAATTATGTTAAACTATTAAAGAGTTTCAGGAACAAACAGCATAATTTTCCTACTTTCTAACCAGCACAGCTTTTGCATCATGCCAAGAGTTAGATATACAAAACAACTAAGGAGGAACATAATTTTTTGGCTATGAACTTTGAACCAGCTTGCACAAATAATTTTATCAAAAAACCCCCAACACTCCCTGCATTTAAAAACACTGTTAATGTATCATTTTGATGAGCATTAAGTATAAGTGTTTTGCTCACTGCCGCGTGGCTGAATTATTCTACAGCTGTGTAATGTGCTTCTCACATGGGGGAGCGGAGTTAAGCAGACAGTTGAGCTTCTGCAGCATTAAACAGTAAAATCAGTATAATATTATTTATGGACATGAGTTATGCTAAGTGTTCTCCAACAAAGGTTAGGAAATCTAGACAAATCCAGGTAAACATTTCATGGCAGGAGATAATAAGCTAATCTAGCCTGCCCTTTAAAAGCATTTAATATTCTACCATTTAAAACATGATTATATTTTGCAGCACCTTGTGGTAAGATGTCCTAGACTGTGACACTGCAGCTGATTGAATTCCAGATTATCACTGATTTGTCAGCCCAGAATCAACATAGTTACAGGTCTTGATATAGTGCAATTATGTCTGATGTGATTTATGGAGTATATGTTCAGGACAGAAGATGACTTGTGATTTTTCTCTGTTTTCTGCTGTCTATCCTATAACTTGACAATGTGAGACCTTACATTACTATACCAGAGTATTAAAGGTACAACTGTACAACTGTGTACCTACAGTTTATAAGAATAGATGCACAGTTCTACCTTTAATACTCTGGTACAACTGTGCAGTTTATAGGAACAGATGCACAGTTGTACCAGAGTATTAAAGGTACAACTGTGCATCTATTCCTGTAAACTACAGATACGTGAGCAGACATCATACTTCTAAGACAGGGCCCTGCAGCAGGAACTCATAATGGCATTCTTTCACGAGTCTGTTTAACTGCATTATTTTATCTTGATATCACTTCCTGGGATTTACTTCATTTTTTCTTAGATTTCTATCAATATTATTGATATATTTATACTTTGTATTATGACTTAAGTACTGCTTTTTAGCAAGTATGGTACAAGTCATGATAACAGCTGACCTTCAGGTACTGCATAATGAATACTATCTGTGGACTCTTTGTTCATTGACTTACCACCTCATTATACCTTTCAGCCTGGAGACAATGACAATAGGTACAAAGGCCCTTGAAAAGTAAGGACATCCACCCACAAATCTGGATATCCAATTAGCGTAACATTTAAATACCAAATAGCACATAACTCTTCTTGATCCCAATAGGAATGTGAAATACTAATCAAAAACACAAGTTTAAAATGATGGAAAATATAATCCCTTTTTTAGATGCAAAGGCTGTTAGACTACTGTTGGTGTGTGATTGCACTGGATTTCAGATTGGATTTCTCCATTTAAGGTTTGGATATTTCAATTATTATTATTATTACTATTATTATTATTATCTTATTCTTGCTGTTATTATATTATAGTTTATTTTCAAATCAAGTCAAAGTCAAGTCAAAGTAAACTTTATTGTCATTCAGAAATCACACAAGTGCAAAAACTGAACGAAATTCCGTGTCTCCAGACTCAATGTGTAGACAGCATATAGACTATTTTCAAAGACATTTACACATATAAGTCCTAGCTATTACATTTTGGACATGCAGGTAGACAGACTAATACTGCATATAATTAGAAATATATTTTAACACTTTTCACAATAAAGACTTACTTGCATGAGACTTAATATTGCACAGGTACTTGTTTAAGACATTGCACTGATCCCTGCACTGTGAACATTAAACTATTGCACTATGGACCTTAGAATATTGCACTATGGTTAATTTATGAATTTGCAACATGTACTGAAAGAAGAGATATTTTACTATATTGCTACTGCCCTAGATGGCCTATAAGTTGCAGTCATGGTGGATATTGCATTAAGTATTAGATGAGACTGGTAACCAGGTTAATGCACAATTTGACACAAGCTTCTACAGTTTCTACTGACCCAGATGGCCATCATGGAGCATAGTGGTTACTAGAATTCAGCAGCCTGATGACATTAGGGATGAAGCTGTTCCCGAATCTCGTAGTTTTGCAACAGCTCAGCAAGTTCCTGCCTGGTGCTCTGCAGAGTTCTACAGCAGCAGAGAGACAAAAGAGAGACTTTGGAGTGATTAAGTATCATTTTCTGCATTTTCTTGCTGCCCTTAGCTAATTCCAACTAAAACGCTGATTTTCTAGAGTTTCTGTGATTCAAAAAGCTTGTTTCAGCTACTTATTGTACTTATTTTACTACCTGCACTTTAACAAAGTTGTTTTTGTGTTTAAATTACCTGTTTAACTTGTGTAGACTACACACTCAAATGTGATAGCCATTTCTGTGCATTTAGTGTTTTTTTGATTGCATCTGCTTTATTTTCTGAAAAAAAACCCCCAAAAATATACTTGTTTTCCCACCTTTCTAAGCTAGTACAGTCCAGTTTTCAGGTTAGTGCTGAATTCAAGGCTGTGTTACAAGTTTCTGTGTTTGCCCATACCTTACTTGGATAGAAGGAAGTTTCTCTGTTCACTGTGAGAGAGGGGAGCTTTGAGCAGCCTATCTGTCCCTGGAGGAGTGGTTTTAGCCCAGAAATTAGTAGTTTATTGGCCATTTTGGGCTAATTTCTATCTCTTTCATTTCCCTGCTATAAAACCCACATTTGCGAGGTTTTTGCGCTAGTATACAGCTCAGCAAGCTCCTGCCTGGTGCCTTGCAGACTTCTACAGCAGCAGTATAATTTATCTGCATTTTCTTGCTGTCTTTAACTAATTCCACCCCGCCAATTTTCTAGAGTTTCTGTGATTGAAAAAGCTTGTTTCAGCTACATATTGTACTTATTTTACTGCCTGCACTTTAACAGTCATTTTTGTGTTTAAATTACCTCTTTAACTGTTGTAGGCTACACACTCAAGTGTGATAGCCATTTCTCTGTATTTAAAGTGTTTTTTTGATTGTATCTGCTTTATTTTCTGAAAAAAAAAAAAACAAAAATAAAAACAAAAACATACTTGTTTTCTCATCTTTCTATGCTAGTATAGTCCAGTTTTCAGGTTAGTGTTGAATTCAGGGCTGTGTTACAAGTTTCTGTGTTTGCCCATACCTTACTTGGATAGAAGGAAGTTTCTCTTTTCACTGTGAGAGAGGGAGCTTTGAGCAGCCTATCTGTCCCTGGAGGAGTGGTTTCAGCTCAGAAATCAGTAGTTTATTGGCCATTTTGGGCTAATTTCTATCTCTTTCATTTCCCTGCTATAAAACCCACATTTGCATGGTTATGTGTGCCTGGCAGCGCCGGTTAGCTAGGGTATAACTATTCCCAGCTCCACAAAGTCTACATTTCAATTTTTCCCTTGGAACTAGACAGACTTTCAACTTAAGCACTCAAACCATTCACTTCTCATCCCGGCACTTGCTCAAAACTCATAGCATGCACTAATAAACCCTTGCACTAGACCCCCCCCCTATACTGTAGAGAAGGACAAGGCTCTCTATTCGACCTTACCAGCCAATCAGTAAAACAGTTCACTGTACCTATCCAGGCATGTCCAAATGGCAGTTTCAGGAGTACTCTCCAGTCCAACTACTGAATCTGGGCATTTTGAGGCAATGTTACAATTGCCTCATGTACACAGTCAACCCTCTCCTCCTTCCACCAAACACTAATACATGAGAGAATACAGCCAAACTGGAGGCTAAGCTCTCTCAACCCAAGACTGGACCAGACAGTCAAGAGGAGAAGGGAATTACTTGCATCACACCACCAGTCTCACATAGACCTATGAAACCAGCACCAGCAAAAAACACACGTGAATACACAAAAACTTACTCGGAGGCTCTAAATAAAAATCTGCAAAAGCGACAGAGACCTCCAAAGCAGATATCCAAGCAACCTTCACACCCCCCCAACACAAACCATGAAACACATACTTCACAAAACCAGTGTGCCACGCAATCACAGCCCTTAAGGCAAAATAACATATCCAACACACTAGTAATAGTTGACTCTATAGTCAGGCACACTGATGTCCCACTCACTAGGCTGAACAAGGAGAAGGTTACTGTTAGCTGCCTGTCGGGTGCCAGGATCCGCCACATAACACAAGCACTCAGGTCACTCCAGAACAAGTACAAATATGATTCTGTCATTGTCCATGTTGGTGTGAATGACCTGAGCCATACCGCCTTGGACTACATGAAAAGAGACATGGAGGAACTCTCTGATCATGTAGCCCAAGCCGGTATGACCCTGACCCTGAGTAGCATCCTGCCCTCACCAAGAATGATACCATGGTATAGAGAAAAAAATATCAATTTCAACAATTGGATAATCTTCTGGTATCATTCAAAGGGGATCCACTGTCTGTCAGCCTGGGATGACATGCTCGACAAGCCACGCTGCTTCACTAGAGACAGCTTTCACCTGTCACCCTTAGGCTTTCGAATACTGGCCAAGGCTCTTTCCACCCCCATAGTGCCTTTTTTAGGCAAGGCTCAAAAGACAAACCCACTGCCATAAATAGCACAAGTAACAAAAAACTGAGGGTAATGCTACTCGATGCCAGAAGTCTAAACCTCAAAATGCATGCACTCGAGGCACTCCTCAGTATGGAGAAAATCGATATATGTGCAGTAACAGAAACCTGGTTTAAGGCTCCAGAGAGCACCCCAGCACTACCAGGCTACAACTCATACCATACATTTAGGCCACAAAACCTGGACCAAAATACAAAAGGTGGGGGAGTATCCATATTCATCAAGGATACCCACACCTCCAGGTTAGTGGCACAGCACGATGCTTCAGAGATCATCCAAGTGCAACTAACAATGGGCAAAACTGCTATTCAAATTATAGCTTTCTACAGATCACCCACCATGTCCCAGGACCCCCATTCCGCATTCCTGGAAACACTGGGAAACATAAAGGTCCTACCAAACACCCTGATATTGGGGGATTTCAATTACCCAAACATTAACTGGGAGAACTACTCAAGTACAAACTCCCTTGCCCAACATTTCCTAGAATTTATAAACTCAAACACCCTTGATCAGCTGGTCAACACCCCCACCAGAGGTGACAACATATTGGACCTGGTCATCACCAACATGTACAACTGGTGTTCCATACTGAATGTCAACCCCTCATTGGTTAGATCTAACCATAAACTAATCTCTCTGGATAGCCGCATTCCGCCACCACCCCCGGTCAAGGAAACCACCATGAAAAACATTTCAAAAGCAAACTTCACATTACTTAAGACCAAGGTGGGAAGTTTGAAAGCCCCCATGCTAAAGGATAATGCTGTCCAAGCTGCAAAATCCTTTGCTAATGCACTCTATGGGCACCTACAAGAATGCATGGATCGTGATATCCCAAACAAAACCAAGACTCACTCCTTCAAGAAAAGGAAACCAGTCTGGTGGACCCCTGCCATAAACAAGCTATACAATAGAAGGAGGAAACTAGTACAGAAAAGAGTAAAATCCCAAGAAGGGAATACATCCCTGATCAGTATCAGCAAGAAACTACATTCCCTCATAAAATCCTCCAAGGCTAGCTTCGAAAGAAAAATTGCCATGTTGTGTCTTTCGGCTTTTCCCGGTTAGGGGTCGCCACAGCAGAACTCCAGTCCGCTAATGATAGGTAGTTGATTTTTACGTGCCGAGTTACCAGCCCTGACACACAACCTTCAATGAAGGTACGCCCATTCATGAATGTCTCCAAGCAGAAGATGCTCTAGCTGAGAATCGAACCGGACAGCATCTTACTGTGAGGTGACAATGCTACTGCAGCACCACCACCGCAGATGAAAGAAAAAGAAAAATTGCCATGGACTCCAAATATAACCACAGGGCATTCTTTACTATGTCAAGAATCTAAGTGGCAATTCTCAGATCTGCTCGGAGTTAGTGCAGAATGGCACAAAATACACTGAACCGACCGATATAGCCAACATCCTGGCAGACAGATTCAGTGCAAACTTCACCCCCTCTCACCACCAAAAGGGCCCATAACTATACCAGAATAATGTAGTGCCTCTGAAATCACAGACACTCAGGTTAAAACAGCCCTTTCTGAAGCCAAAAACACAGCATCAATGGGACTGGACAGTGTCCCAAGCTGCGTCCTACATGAGCTCAAAGATGAACTAACCCCTCACCTAAACACACTGTTCAAACTCAGCTTCTCCACAGGCTATGTGCCCACAGACTGGCACACAGCAATGGTTATTCTACTCCATAAAGGGGGAGTCACAACAGACCCCTGGAACTATTGCCCTATAAGCCTGACTAGCTTGGTCTGCAAAGCTATGGAGTGCATCATCATGGATCTCATTAACAGAGACATTGAGACCTCCAAACACTGGACCCTACCCAGTTCGGCTTTGTTAAGGGCAGATCATGCTTCCTAAACCTGGTGGACTTCTTTGAGACAGTTACCAAGGCTATAGATGAGGGAAAGGTGGTCCACACAGCCTACCTAGACCTCGCA
Organism: Protopterus annectens; assembly: GCF_019279795.1. NCBI lineage: Eukaryota > Metazoa > Chordata > Ceratodontiformes > Protopteridae > Protopterus > Protopterus annectens. The sequence goes on from NC_056733.1 coordinate 1,631,057,731, forward strand.
AAGGCCTTTGACACCATTCCCCACACAGGTATTATAGACAAGCTCACCAGCCTGAACATAAACTCACCAGCCTGAACTGCAAACTAGGGGCTATAACTGACTCTCTGGCTGACACAGACATCCTCCAAAAGGGTCTTAGTGAGACAGATACCTGGTGTCAAAACCATGGCCTCAAGCTAAATGCCAAAAAGTGCATAGTCATCCCCTTTGGAAAAAAACAAAGTACCCACAAACTATCACATAGGTGGTAGCCCCTAAATACGGAAGCCGTAATAAGGGATCTCGGGACCCAAATAGATAGTAACCTCTCCTTTGATAATCACATCGCCAAAGTGGTTAGAAAATCCTTCTATGTGGCCCACCTAATCACAAAAGGGTTTGCATCGAGATCAAAAGAGGTCATTGGGGCCCTCTACGCATTACTCATCATACCCATCACAGAGTACAATGCCCCATTTGGGATGTACCTTACAAGACACCTGCAACAATTAGAAAGACCACAAAAGTACCTGACCAAGAGGATCACTGGCCTCAAGCAGATGCCCTATGCAGCTCGACTGAAGAAACTGCAGCTGTACTCGGTTGCATACTGCCTGCTCAGAGGTAATCTCTGCCTGACATACAAGGCCATGTCCAACCCAGAATTGCTGGACATGCTCCACCTAAATAAAACCATATCCCCTCGAGCCACATGCTACAGGGATCTAAACCTCACCAAAACAATAAATAGGACTTGCTGGAGGGATAGATTCCTGTCCCAGAGACTTTCTATGCTCTGGAACAAGATTCCAATCTACATTAGACAGAGCTCCTCGCTAACCCTCTTCAAGAGAAACCTTGACGAGTGGATGGGAAACAGAAAGTTTACCCCAGGGATCACTTCAATGGCTCTGCTGGACAGAGGCACAGGGAACTAATCAAAGGGATGGTGAAAGCCAGCACATTCTGGCTAGGCTTAGAAATGCTTTCGGGCAGACAGCCTAGTACCTACCTATGAACCTATGAACCTATATGCTTTCCAAATGCTTTCCAGATGATAGATGCAGGAACAGTCTGTAAGCAGGGTGAGTGCAGTCTTTAATTATTCTTCTGGCCCTGCTGAGACATCTGGATAAATACAAGTCATGGACAGGTGGTAATGTGGTCTTGTGGATCCTCTCAGCTGTCTTCACCACTCTCTGGAGGGATTTGCGCTCAGAGGTAGAGCAGCTTCCATACCATACTATGAGGTTGTTCATCAGGATGCTTTCTATAGTACCTCTGTAGAAGGTAGTGAGAACTGTCAATGGGAGATTTCCTCTCCTCTGTCATCTTAAAAAGTGCAATCTCTGGCATGCTTTCTTGACTATGGCATTTGTACTGGTGTTCCAAGACAAGTCCTCATCAAGGTGCACTCCCAGAAACTTTGTGCTTCTCACTCTTTTTACTGTTTCCACATTGATGTCAAGGGGAGACTGCTCCTTGCAATTTTAAATTTTAAATGTTTAAGTTTTTTTGCAAATTTTATCTTTTGTTTTACCTTAAGGTTTTTTTTTTTTTTTGCTGGGGTTTTAGTTCTTGCCTAGGATCAGTTATACAAAAATGCTTTTCTGTTCACTAATTGAAAAATAATTAAGTGTAACTAGTTAGTGGGAACAGCTAAGAAACATAATTTCTTATTTATCTGCATTCTTATTTAGCTGTAAGTGATGCAAGACCACTGCTGTTATGTGACTGCACTAGGTTTTCCACTTCCAATGACCTAGTTCCTATTATGCTTTTGAAGCCTGCCAGCCACTACTGTAAATTCATCTTTGGAAGCTCCTCCCTTTTTTATATCATCTACTCATTCTATTGGGCACTGGAAGATCTATTTAAGAAGGCCCTCTCCTTAGACTCTTAAAACTTGAGTTAACCTGTTTCATATCATTCCTGTCCATTAAAACTGCAATAATCAGAATATTAACCCATTTTCCTATTGTACTTTTACAACCTGTAACATCTGGAACTAGACTAGCAATCACCAGACTGCCTAGGAACCTGAGCAGCCAAGTGCTCTGGATTGGGCGGAACACTCCGTATTTGGGATCAATTTAGGTCACTGTTCCGCTGTTCCACATTGAACAGCTGTGACTCCACATTGTGAATTTTGACTGGCTCGTATATTGCAGTTATACCAACTGGCATCACAGTATACAAGTCAGTCAAGTTACTTACTTCTTCAAGAAAATGGTACAGCAATGGTGACTGCACTTTTACACTCACGTTAAGAACAAAAAGAAACCTTGCTCCAAAGAGGAGTGTTCTCAAGACTTAGCGCAGTGGATTATCATCCATTACATTGAGAGAACTTCGGAAGTTCTATCAGGCACTTACGCCAGTGGATTTAATTCCCTCTTCTGGCAAAAGGCTAACATTCTGTATTTCCAGCAGTAGTAATATAATAAGGCTTTTGGACACCATGCAGCTTTGTGCTTTTGTAGACCAATGTAGTGTCTGTACCACAGACTAATTGCTTTTGCTGAATATTGCACAGCCTAGACTTATTTTGTTTTGTATGCCTTACTAAGTGTCTGACTTTTTGGCATAGCTCACTCTGATCATTTCAAGGGTCTGTTCCACGCAGATCTACTAGCAATGGTGTGTTCTCCTGGTGCTAGAAGGCATACCTCGCAATTGTCCAGATTTTTGCAGAAATGTCCAGATTTTTGGTTTATATTTTCAGTCTGTTCCTCATAAAATTTGTGGTTTTCTGGCAAATCACTGGGATGACATACCTCTCAAGTGTCCAGACTTTCGCAGAATATCCAGATTTTTGAGTCATATGTTTGGTCTGTTCCTCATAACATTTGTAATTTTCTGAATATTTTTATAAGAGCAGTATTTAAAAGTTGTCCATATTTTTTGAGCCTTGTACCACCATTATATTTGGCTTTGTCCAGATTTTTCATGCTAGGAGGTTGAAAGCTAAGGGATGATCTAAGGATTGCAGTCACTAAATAATGACATACATTTGAGTTTCAGACTTCAAGTCCATCAGAAAATGCTGTTAAAACAAGCCCTGTTACTCTAGCAACTTTCTAAGTTTATAAAAGCAATATTTAAATTATGTCCCTAATTTTCAACCTTTTCCCCCAATTTTGTTGTTTAAGACTTCCTTTGTTTCTTGATCAGCCTGGTTCCTATAAGGCATACGAGTGTAAAGGGATGGTTTTAAAATGGTCTAGGTAAGTAAGTGGGCTCCCTTTTAATGAAGATAGGGGACAGCACATAGTAAGTTCATTGGTCGCAGTAGATGCATTGCTGAAAACTTTGCATTGCTGCTGTTTTATCCAGTGCCTGATATTCAGTGGTGTAGACAGGTATACTCAATGTACTCGAATACATTAACTAGCTTAACACTTCTTGCAGAAAGCCCACTTCAACCAGGTCCAATGGAACTGGTGGATTTTCGCGCAGTGCGAAAATAGGGTGTTACACATTTTGACTGTTTGTCACACATTGCCATGGTCTGTCTTCCACACTGGCCTCTTAAGTGGGTGAGACTATGCTAGGAGCTGCTTCTCAGGAATCAGCTTAGGATTAGTGCTTCTGTTTTGCTCCTGGTGAGAGAAGAAGCAGACAGACATCATTTCCTTGCCTTCATAGAGATTACCAGTCACTGGAAAGTCTGAAACTTGCTTCTTAGGTGTTAGCTTGAGATTAATGCTGTTTTATTTTGCTTCCGATGAGAGGAGCAGTGAGGCAATTGATTCCTGTTCATCTTTGATTGGGCAGTACACTGGGACTTCACTGAATGGAGCTTTTATTGTTTTGGTAAGACCCTCTTCAGGCTCTTTGTGGAGTTCGGCTGTCTATTGCTTCCAGCTGCTGTAGGTTCTATCCAGTTTATTTACCAAGAGAAGACTATAGCAAGTTTACTGAACACAGCAACATCTGGGTTAACACTACTTCTCAGGATGCAGCTTGGGATTAATGCTACTTTTTTGCTTCTAGTGAGAGAAGGAATTAAGGATCATTGATTCCTAGCTGCATGCAGCTATGTACCATACAGATGGCACTTACAGTAATTAACTGCAAATCATATACATGTGCTAAACCCCCATCATCCCACATTGGTAAGCACCTTGAACCATGGATTTGCACTTTAGAACTGTCTCGGTAGCAAGCTTGATGGAAGTGTAGCAACTGTCTCATGTTCAGTGACAACCAACACAAACAGACACAGTGTGTAACAGATGTAGTTATACAATGTTACTGGATGCAAAAGTCTCACTTGAAGATACTGCTAATAACAAGCAGGTTGTCAGTACTGTACAACATCACACTAAACCTATCACACTTAGATCAGACCAAACACATAGACCTACATATACTAAGGCTCTTAAAAGTAAATTACCTAAACCACAAAGACTTCCTAAATGTAACCTAAGTAACAAGTATCCTCAGCAGCCTCACAGCCACCCACCTTGAAACCATACATCAAAGAGTCATGTTATCTCAGTTCAAAAGCCCATAAGGCAAACCTCCATGCAGTTCAACATCGTAGTCATAGATGACTCCATTGTAAGACACACTGTTGCACTACTCACCATGCTGTGTAAAGAGAGAGGGTCATGATCAGATGTCTGTCTGGTGCCAGGATTTACCACATCATGCAGGCACTCAAGTCCTTGCACCATAAGTACATATATGGCACAGCAAAAGTACATGTGGATATAAACGACTTAAGACATACCTCCTGGACTATATGAAAAGAGACATGATGGAGCTCTCAGATTATGTGTCTGAGACAGGTATGAACCTAGCCTTGAGAAGCATTTTATCATCACTAAGAATGATGCCAAAATATGAACAAAAGATTATTGACTTCAACAATTGACTTAGTTTTTGGTGTCATTCAAAGGGGGTCCAATACAGATATATATATATATATATATATATATATATATATATATATATATATATATATATATATATCAATATGTGTATGTATCAGTATAAGAGGAGATGGTAGGCAGTCCTAACTGCTTTGCCAAGGTTGGCCTGCACCTGTCCCCCTGAGGCTTTTATATACTGGTAAAAACATTGTCTACCCCCATAGTGCCTTTTCTATGGCAACATCAGTCCAGAAAAGCATACAAAATAACAAAACACAATCCAGGTAACATAAATGTATTAATGCTCAAAGCTAGAAGTCTTAACAAAAATCTCTACTCCTAAAAGCACTCCTTATCCTGGATAACATTGATATATACACCATTTTGGAGACATGGTTCAAGACCATTGATAGCTCCCTATCAGTGCAGGGTTTCAACTCCTATCACATGTTCAGGCGGACCACATTAGATGAAGGCTCTAAAAGTGATGGTGACTCCACATTTGTAAAAAAAAAAAAACACACTTCACCTCTTGACAACTTAGAGAAGATAACAATCTTGAATTCTTCAACTCCTCCATGTCCAACTTACCATTAACAAGACTCCTTGTCACATCATAGCTAGCTATAGGACCCCCTTGTCCTCCTTAGCCCATAAATCCTACCTAACTAGTATGACGTCTCTATACATTAAGCCAAGCACCATTCTCAAGGGGTTATGCCATTAACTGGGAGATGTACATATCCTCTAACATGGATGTCCAGAGATTTTTGTACTTCATCAATACCAGTTGTCTGAACCAGCGAGTCCGCACCAAAAAGTAGAATGATAAAATCCAGAACTTAATCCACACTGAAATGGGAAAAGTGCTGCTCCCTACATATTGTAAATTGGACAACATATCAGTCACATTCACCTTAAGACTGAAGCTAAAACCTTGCTTCAGTACCTTGGTATTCTGAGATTATGCCAAGGTTAATCAACTGAAACCGAGTAATGTCCTGGCTAAATTAAACATCCCCTTCCAACTTGGTGATCCCACTGCTTATCTAGAATCCTTTACTGACAAATTCTAAGCACATGGGAATAGATGCATCTGTCTCCCTCTGAAGAAAATACAATGCTAAATTTATAAATAAACCCTTATGGTGGAACCCAAATATAAACAAGTTTATAATAAAGGAAAAAAATTCACATAAAAACAAATGTAACTCAAGATGAAAAAAAAATGCTGTTGCTAAAAATAACAGGAACTCCAGACCCTAATCAAATTAACCAAAGCCAGGATATGAGGTATAAATTAGAACCCAGTCAAAGCACAATCACAAAGTGTTCTTCAACTATGCTAGAAACCCTAGAAACAATGGCCAGTACTGTGAGAACTAGAAGTAAATTATATCCCATACTTACACCCAGAAGACATACCTAGTCTACTAGCAAACAAGGTTATCTTAAGCTTCATGCCCTTTTCAGTCCTACATTCCCAGATCTCATACCTGCATCTATACCTCCCTATCAGCTCTCTCATGAAAAAGTTTTTAAGATACTATAGAAGGCCAAGAACACTGGTTCTATGAAGCCAGGTAACGTACCAGCTGCTTACTGGTCAGCTTGAAACAGGACCTGTCTGACAATCTAAAGAGGTTATTCAACATCCACCTCCAAACAGGCTTTGTGCCATATGAATGGAGGACTGCAACTGTCATCACCTTACTTAAAGTTGGGGCATCAATGGACCCTTGAACTTATAGACCCATAAGTCTGACCAGTTTCATCCATAACAGTATGGAATGTATCGTTATAGAATCAATAAATGAGGACATAGGCAACCTACAAACTCTCTACCCAAGTCAGTTTGGATTTATTAAGGGGAGATCCTGCATGCTTAACCTTAGCTGAATTCTATGAGAAGGTCACTGAGCAATGGATGAAGGTAAATCATTACACACTACATATATAGACCTCACAAAGGTGGTCAACACCATCCCACAGTCAGGTATCATAGATAAACTATCTTAGCTAAATGTTAATCCCTACGTAACTCATTGGATGGCAAACTGGCACACAAATAGAACTCAGGAGATTAGGGTGGGCAGCTCTACCTTCTCCAGAAGACCTGTCATAAGCAGTGTACTCCAGGGTTCAGTCTTTGGGTCACTCCTCTTTTGGCATGCACATCCTAGAGGTCAAAGCTACTGTAAGGGGTTTACAGATATCCAAGTTTGCAGATGACTGCAAACTTGGTGCCATCATAAATTCCCCAAAGGACAACAAGAACCTCCAAGAGGGCCTTTCCCAAATAGCTGGTGTCAAAACCATAGACTAAAACTGAATGCCAGGAAATGTATAATGCTATTCTTTGGCAAGCAAGATGTTCCTTGTAACTAGCACATTTACAACATACCCCCCTGAAAACTGATACAGTAGTTAGGGACCTGGGAACGTACGTAGACAATGAATTGTTCTTTGATAACCAGGTAGCCACTATTGTAAGAAAGTGCTTTCTCATTGCACAGCTTAATAGTATGGATATGGTTTCCAAGTTCAGGGAAGTGATCATTCCACTGTATTCTGCAGTCATTAGCCTGATCATTAAGTACAATGTCCCCTTCAGTATATACCTCTCCAAATATTTGACTCAACTTGAATGGCCATGACAGTTTCTGAAAAAGAAAATCAATGGTCTAAGTCATAAAAACTATGCAGAACATCTCAAAGCCTTGTCTCTCTTGTCAGTGTCATAAAGGCTATTGACCGGCGATCTCTGTCTTGCATACAGAGCCTAAACACACCCTATCCTGTTAGACATACTGCACATTCACAAGTCCAATAGGGGTATAAACTCCTGCTCAAAAGATCTAAATCTTTTTGTGACATAAATAGACCATAAACCAAAGAACAGGAACCAGCACTTCCAAAAACCAATAAACCAGTAAACAAGTGCCTTATAAGAGCGTTAAGATAAGTTATCGTTTGGTTTTATCATTTGCTTTTATTTTTGGTTTGATTTACTAATTTGTGGAATAAACTGCTTGGACCGAGTATCAACGTTTTCTGGCACTTGTTTACATAAATAGACCATGTTGGAGGGACAGATATGTATCACAGAGAATACCAATTTGTAATTTACTTCCTCTAAACACAAAGCACAGCACTTCTGTTACACTATTCAAATGTAATCTGGACAATTGGATGGGTAATTGAAAACTCACTCCTGATTTAGAACCCTTGTCTGTTAAGTATAGGGGCAACATATAAATGCTCTACTTATCTCTGGGTTATTTGCATTTAAAATACAAGGGGTAAAAACTTCATGCAAATGTATGGTTAAGTTTCTAAGGATCCTTATGGATCAACAGCCTACTAACTGCCTATGAACTTAAAAACAGACAGTGTAAAAACTGTAGACTTTGATGAAATATGTTGCAAAATTATACCACACACTGTCATTTATTTTGTTTCTAAAAAAGGGAGATGTAAGAAGTGTTTCCTCTTTCTTTAAATTATTGGTGCCCTAGTATGTTGGTCATATACTGTGGACGTCCTGATTATAATCACTGTTGCAGTATTCCTAACATATGGATTATCACCACTGTCATCCAACTGGGGTACAAAGCTTTACTTTCCCAGGATTGTACGTCCAATGTTTGACTTCACCTTGCAAATGTAAGGGTATATAGATGGACGTACAAGGGTAATTCCTCAGACTATCTCACCGCCAGCCTGAATGCAGGTCGCACATCTGTCAGACTGATCATCATTTGGTCGTTAGTACCAATTACTTTTAATACTCACAAAAGAGCCCAATTGGGGAACTTTCTTTTATATTTCTTAACTGTTTTTTCTTACCAGTATTTGATGTCAGCTAGGAGGAATAAGTGCGAGTGTGAGTGTAAGTGCAGATTTCACATCCCATACAAAGACTTGCACACACAATGTCTTTGTTGCTTAGGTGCAGAAAATGACTACAAAACTTGCTCTATCTGGCAGTCTTTTGTTCCTTAGACCTATTCCATTTGTTTCTCTTAAAACTTTCCTCAAGACCCAATGTCTCAAATTCTTGCCCCACTCCAGGATGGCAGATTCCACTTACCCGGACATACCTACACCACTCAAGAAAAAAGGTTAAAAGGCCTAGGCCAGATATCCAGTCAGCCCTCTCTGGCATACCCACTGAGGTTTCAGAACATGCAGTAGGTCAGACTTCTACTCAGAGCCCATTACTAAGGCTTTGCTGAAGGCTGGTATGGCATCAGAGACCTTGACAGGTGAGAATTCTACAGAGAGAGGTGAACTGGTAATCATCATATCTGAGGGATCACAGGGTGCCCCTCAGATCCTGTTTAGGAAAGAGATCCCAAGGAAACTAATTGAGATATGTCAGAGTAATGACACACTGCACCTAGTAAAGGTGTATGTCACACCCAAGAAGAAACATCAAAAAACAAAATATGTTGCTTCCCCTCAACCTCCTCCTTCCTCTTCTTGGGAAAAGGAATGAATGGATTTCTCTCAAGCCTTGTTTAAGGCCATTTTAGCATTGAAACCTCCTCCTTTCTCATCTCAACCCCCTTTGCCACCCCTGTAAAGATGACTGTGGATTCATCTTCCTTTGAAGATGAGGAGGCTTCTTATTGTGATCATTCTCTGGGTTGCTTTTTTTCAAATATACTCTCCTGGCCAAGTCCCTTCTGATGATGAGATTTCAAAGGTGTAGAAAAGATAATGCAGTCTTTTAGAAATGGGTATGGTGGATTTGAAGGACACATTGAATCTAAACAACAAATGTTTTCCTTCCTTAATCAGGCTACACAAGTGGCCAGACACAGCATTAAATGCAGTTATGATGCTGCGGAGGCCTCATCCAGCGCAGCTGCTGCAGGGTCTGTAATACACAGGTATGAATGGTTATATAATCGGCCTATTCCTGAGGACTTGAAAGCAAAAAATAGTTGATTCCCTATAAGACAAGGATCTGTTTAGCCCTCAAGAGGCTAACCTTTTCAAAACCCTTCAAGAACATGGAAAAACAAGGACTGCAGGCAGTTTATGTTAACCTCTGTATCTAGGTACCAGAGGAACTATGCAAACATGCCTACCTCTTTTGTTAGAAAGAACATTAGGTCAAACCAGAAACACAGGGAGGTTCCCAGGAAAAGATTCCCAGATAAATAACACAGGGATGCCGCATCTTGGAGGCCTTCCTTTGGGGATAAATCTGTGACTATACTGTACCACCCTTTCCCCTCACTCCCAGCCCATTACTACTCCTCTGAAAAAGACAGACTCAATCTGTCTCCACCTGGGAGAAGATCATTGCAGACAAATGGGTGCTATCTATCACAAAAAAAAATGGTTATACAAAAAATTCTGTCTGCAGCCATCTAAGGATCTACTTTTTATAGGCTACATGCTAGTTACAAAGAAAGCAGAGCCTTACAAAATGCTTCCACAACCTTGCCTCTCTCAGCCATTAATCAGCAAGGGAGATCCTAAGGGTTCTGGGGTTCATGACAGCTACTATCCCAATGCTCCCCATAGCCTAACTACATATGAGAAAAACAGTTCGGTCTCAGCACTCACACCCTCTGGACAAAGTAATACCTCTTTTACCCTGTCTCGGACAGGAGCTGTTAAGGTAGAAAGACTAGATGAATTTCAACCAATGGATTCCCTTCATTCCTCCACACTCAGTTCAGGAAATGCACACAGATACCTCTAATGAGGCATGGGGTGCCTGGACTGTGCAGGGAAGATGGCATCCAAGGTTACTAAAAGAAGACATCAACATGAAAAAAATGAGGGCACTCATCCAAGCTCTTCACATCTTTTTGCTTCTCTGGAAACCAGGTACTCTACGAGTGTTCTAAGGCAGCACAATAGTAATGTGGCACATAAACAAGCAAGGAGGTACCAGATATTACCAATTGCGTAGATTAGTACAGGAAGCTTGGGATCTTGCCACCCAGAAAAACATGTTGCTCACAGCTATATACATCCGATCACAGGACAATGTGCTGGCAAACTCTTTAAGCAGGTCCATAGAGGACCCTCACAAATGAACCTTAAACAGAGAGCTTTTCCAGGGCATCCTCCACCATTAGGGGAGCCCTCAAATGGACCTGTTTGCTTTAAAGATCAACAAACAGCTTCCACTGTTTTGCACCAGGTTTCCTTGCCCCTCAGCATGGAAGACAGATGTTTTCGCCTTTCAGTGGACAAGGAATTTCATCTCCACCTTCTCTCCAGTACCCCTTATCCCAAGAGTTATTCTAAAGACCCCAAAGGAACAACCAACACTTGTTAATGATTCTATTCTAGCCAGCATTGGTTCTCTCTTCTTTTTCTTCTAGTCAGGGATAATTTCTATGAAATGCCACAACAAGCAGCTCTCATCACTCAACAGAAAGGGTTACTACTTCACACCAATCTGTTATTCCTAAACCTAACTCTGTGGGTGATAGGGTTCTGATTCTTTACAGGCACCATTTTTCTGAGGAAATCATTAAGGTTCTCCAAGAAGGAAGAAAACCCATTACTGAAAAATCTTACACAGCAAAATGGAAGAGATTCTCCTACTGCTGTCAAAGAAATGAACAGGACTTCAACCTATCAGAGGTACTTTAATTCTGAAATATCAGTTTGAACTATTACATACAAGTCTGGCCTATTCTTCCATCAAAGCCCACCTGTCAGCCATCTCTCCTTGCTTGCCTCTGACTCCCTTACTTATGCCCAGATCTGAGGTCAAACTATTCCTTAAAGGGGTACTGTATCTGAGACCACCAAGAAAGCCCATTCATGCCTACTTGGGACCTCAGCTTTCTACTGGAGAAACATTCTTTATCTTGCTTTGAACCAGCAACCTCAAATTCTGAACCTGGAAAACTATCCTTCTTCTGGCTGCATCTTAGCTAGGAGAGTTTCATGGTCTCAGGCACTCATTACCATTTCCCCCTTTCTTATGTTTCATAAATACAGGGTGACTCTCATGACTAATCTTTCATTTATGCCTAAGGTAATGAATGAGCTGTCCCTCAATAAGACCATAAACTCATCTACCTTCTTTCCCAATCTGCAGAATTGAGGAGAAAGGATACTACATGCTCTGGACATTCACAGGCAGTTAAGATTCTATTTGGACAAAACAAAGCAAAATCCATTTCAAAATCTGATCAACTGTTTGTTTCTTTCTTGGACTCTAAATTCGATCAACCAATATCCAAGCAAACCATTGCACGTTGGATCTCTAAGGCCATCTCATTTTGTTACTCTGTACATGGCACGTCCTTGCCCTCATGCCCTCGAGCTCACTCTACCAGAGCAGTAGCAGCCACTGGAGATTTCTACAAAGGAGTGGATGTCAGGTCAATTCTGGAGATTGCTACCTGGTCAACTGTACAAATTTCACTAAACACTACAGGATAGATGCATTTTCAAGGTCCAGAGATGCTTTCGCTAGGTCAGTCCTGTCTGGTCTCTTGAAATGTTCTGCTTTCTAACCAGCTTTCCCTACTTTCCCCTTAGATTTGAGAATCACCCATTGATTATGAATACTGCAACAGTGATTTCAGTCAGGACATAGTACAGTTGAGTAAGAACCAACATTAACAGCATATGTCCTCCTGATCACTGTTGCAGTACTCCTTCCCACTCTGCTTCTTCCCCTCTTTGTTTGTATCATCTCCTTTCTTCATATTTCTCCTTTAGTTCCTATCCCCTAAGAAACACCCTAGAACAAAGGAGATTTCATACCACTTCATACTATGCTCCTCCTAGCTAACCAGTCTTATGTCTCAAGGGTCTTCAGGCCACTGGCTTGGAAAGAGTCTGAGGAATTACGCTTGTGTACCTGCTATATAACCTTGAGCTGAGGTCACACATCAGGCCTACGATCCTGGGAAGGAAAAAGCTTTGGTACCCTGGCTGATGACAGCGGTGATAACCCATATGTTAGGAATACTGCAACAGTGATCAGTATGACAGCTATTATTAAGGTAAGATCTTAAACAACTGTACTTTTTCTGTGCACTAGACAGCTTTATGGCTTCATATATCACATGTCATGGGGGGTAATTCAGAAAATTGTATGAAGATGTAAATAAAGCCTGAAAATAATGACATACCTCCAAAAATATGTACATAACATGCAGGAATAAATGAGAACTGAAAATAGGTAATTCCCCAAAAATAGAGCCAGTTGAGAAGCCTGTGCCTCACTAAATTCTCACTTTTCATGCGACATATGAGATTGTTTGAAAATCAGAGCTCGCACCACATGGTAGGTTTGTAATTGTAAGCTTAAGACCTTTGTTTACTTGATTTAACTTACACATATGCATACAAATGTAAGCTGAAAGAAAAAAAATGATAGTCTGTGTAGTTTGCCTCAGTGTTGCAGCTAGCACCTTGCATCTCTCTCCCTCCCCTCTCATGTTGTTCCCCATTTTCCAGTTATTCTACGCTCTCTGGGATGATTCTGTTGTTTTGCTGTACAATACCCATTCTGGAAGCCTCTTGGATTTGTTCTTTACTCTGTCATGTCTGAATACATTTACTTTATTTAATTAGAAGTGTACTAAAGGTATATATGCATAAAGTGACATGACAGGAAATGTATGTGCAGCATGGTAGGAAAACACATTCATTAACTGCAGTCTCTGAGACAACTCACAGGTTATGGCCTACTGAAAAGGATTATTATGTGGTACTGGCAGCTGATTAGTGCTTTTCATCAGACCAGATGGCTGATCCTTAACTTGATAATATACAGGAAATCATTAGACAATTAATCTAGGCTAGAAAAGAGGAGAGGAGATCAGTGGTAGGAAATCGATTGGTTGAGCATGCAAATTTCTGATTCAGCCTAAAGTGAAAATGCTCAAGGTGACTAAGCAAGCTTGACAGAGGGTCTCATCTGTACTTTTTCCATAATATGAGGACTAGATTAAGGAAATTCTATATTTACAGGTGGAAACTGCTGTTTAAACACTTTATATTTCCACAAGGCTTGCTGGAAAATACTCCACTTCCCCTGTTATTATTGGAGATGTTTGGATCCTCTAAGTTATGATGCTTGGAGATACAAGGCTTTAAGGTAATTTAAACAAGAAGGCCAAGATATCCTAGACATTTTGTGGTGTAGCATAATATCTTATCTTTTGGATAGTTCTGATTAGGCTCACTAAAATACTCTTGCTGGCTCTTTTAATGCTAGTGGCACTAAGTGATTGGTTATGGAAGACATCTGGCACCTACTGTTAAAACAATATGAATCAGATTTATCATACTGAACAGGTTCTTTGTGAAAGCAAATAATCTGATCAATAACAAGACAAAATTATTACTTTCATTTTTTTATTTTGTAGATCATGGGGCATGTGATACAATAACTTACAAATCTAAACAAGCTTTATTTAAATTCACTGTTGATGTTTAAAGGAATTTGCACTCTTTCTGTTCTTTATTATTAGCTATTTATATTTAATTAATTCTTCTTATTGGTTCATCATTGTTAACCCTGTTGGGGCATTCACATTAAATTAATACTTTTCATCCTGTTGGTGGCACTCTTCAAGACATTTCCATTTTGATTTCAGCTTTGTTAGCTATTAATTTAAGCCCATTTATAAACAATGAGGTTCAACAACAAATTACTTGTTTTATTTGCCTATATTGTCTCAGTCTTTCATCAGCCTGGATTTTGCATATATTTGTTCTGTTTTCCAATAAAACAGACTTCTTAAGAAAAGTGAACTTTAATTTAATTTAATAAACAAAAAAAAAAAAAAAAAAACAAGCATTAGGCTTCAGAAGCATTTTTTGCATTGCAGTATGTGATTTTTTCAGAATGGCCATGCAGAAAGTAGGGACAATTCAAAGACTCTGAGCTTGTGTGTGGAACCCTAAGAAATGTACACGGTAATGAACAATACTATTAAAATGGGATCATTCATAAATGCAAATGAGGGTAAACAGCACGGAGTGATTCAGAGATGTCTATATACATACATACATACATATATATGTATACACACACACACACACACACACACACACACACACACACACACACACACACACACACACACACACACACACACACACACACACACACACACACACATATATACAGGGATGCTAAGGCTAGAGGTAATGACTGCGGCAACATCCTGGAGTTACAGGAGACAGACCACAGAAACATGTAGGGGGTAAACATTACACCAATAAATTTGTATTTGCGACAGGCTGCACTTTCTGTTGGAAGTCATAGTGCTGTGTCTGATCTCACTGGGTGGTGCTGCGTCATCCATCTTTGCTTAACATATCATGCCCTATATGACACTGAAATTGTAGTCTGCTACTGTGTGGACAGTGGTACCATGCAGACCATGCAGGAGCTGGTAGAGGTTTGTTGCTATCATATGCAGGCCTGTGAGATGCATGGACTACCTGTCACTGGGGTTACCAAGGTATGCGTGGCTTTGAGAATACTAGCAACAGGACCTTCTGTGATTGATAGGGGGACATGGTGGATGTTTTCCAGGCATCTGTCTCAGGAATAATTCACTTCACTTCACCAGTTTATTGAAGCCATGCTACAGCATATAGGAGAGCTTGTGTGGTTTCTACACACCACAAAGGAGACAGTCCACATGTAGGGTTTTATTACCTAGCCTATTTCTCTGAGATAATATGTGCCATAGACTTCATCCACATCCTATAAGAGCTCCAACTGGAGAAAAGGGAAGAAGTTATATCAACTATCAGGTGGTCGGTAATGCAGGGTATAATGTACAACACGTCTGCAGGCCATCCCCAGTAGTGCTCAAAATTCCCATATACAACACATGTATGTCTCATATCAGTGAATTCCACAGGGTGATCTTGCCCAGGGACATTTAACTGGTGATGCCAGATATGTACTGAACCCAAAGTTAATGACACCTATCAGAAATTCCCAGACCATGGTAGGCAATGGGTACAACTGTGCCCTGCCACAGACCTGTGTTTATTGTTGAACATGTGTTTGTCCTGTTGAAAGCCCATTTATACTGTATGGATGTATCTAGGGGTGCACTGCAGTATGACCCTGCAACATGCAGTAAGATATTCTCAGTATGAGTAATGGCTATTATTACACAACTTCATTATACATAAGCAGTTAGAGCAGGGCAGATACAGTACATTCAGTAGGGGGGACTCCCAGACGCAGCAGTAGAGGTTGTGCCTGATGAGGAACCTGTGAAGGAGCATGCTGCAGGGGAGAACTATTCCAGAGGAAGCAGGCACAGTATGCTGTGGTACTGGCTAAGAGGCAGCAGCTGGTCATAACTATGGACCAGTATAAAACATTATACGTAAAACAAAAAGAGATGCACTCAAACCTTCACCCAGACTGTGCTCTAATAAGCATAGCCTGGTCACACTGGACATAAGGCATAGGCTACCCAAGTAACAAAGTACAGAGCGCAGGGCATAGTTATCATCATATGAACAGGTAGGGAGAGCTGCAATGACAAGGTCATCAAAAGGCAACTGTTTGTGTAATGGTGAGTATGAACATTATTTTGTACTGTGTGTATCAGACCTGTGGATGTGTGTTGGTTGACAGGGGTAGACTGACCAGGGAGGGGGTGCTGTCTCCATTTCTGCAGTCTATGCACTGGATAGTGAGTGTGCGTGCACACCCGTGCACATGTGTGTGTGTGTGTGTGTGTGTGTGTGTGTGTGTGTGTGTGTGTTTAGGTAGTTAGGTAGGCACTGAGGAAGACTGACTCTTTGCTAGCAAGCAGTATTAGTAGATGTTGCAGCACTATGGTGGGATCAGATAAATAGGGACACCCACAGGAGCTGTGTGTGAAGACCATCCACATCTTTTTCCATGGCATTTCCCTCTTTTGGGATGGTCACAGGCATGATTCAGGCCATGTTGAGGGGATGGAGTACTCCATAAATGTGACGTGGACCAAACCATGGGTGGACTCATCGTAAATGCCTCAACTACATGAATACCCACATTACAACATAATTCCTCAAAAATGGATGTTGGAGTGGATGTAGTGGCAGCATGTGTGTCTGATTATGGCCTTTTCCTTCCAGGGCTACCCCCATTACCAGAGATGGAAGTGGATAAGTCAAGGAAAGAATATCAGCTATCATGTCCTACTACACAGGGACACTAGTTTCAAGCAAACCCATTGTGTCACATGGCCATGATGTTGCACATGTGGCTCATGCACTTCTGGATGTCATCAAACAGACCTTATGCTATCCTTATGCAGTCAGCAGGGACTTTGCTACTGTCAGCCTGTTCCTGAATTATGGCCTTGTACATCCTCTGCGTTGCAGCTATTGATACATGTATCTCACACAGTGAACAGTACCAGTGTCATGCTCAGTCACTGGCACAGCATCCACCAATGTCTTCCAAGACATGCTGCAGTTATCACTATGGTGGCCTGATGTCTGACTTGATCATCTGTCTTGTTCTGGTCCCTGAGAGCACTGATGTCATTTTCATTCCTCCAGTTATGGTTGTGAAAGGGTTGGTCAGAGTTGTCATGGGTGTTCTTCTGCTGACCATGGACAGGGAGGGCATGTAGAAAGATGTCATTCTCGGCATAAAAGAACATGCTTTTATGCTGTTTCCCATGTTGTAAGCTACACAATAGTGCCAATGTGACTAGTCACAATAACAAGCTGCTTGATGTTGAATGTCATCTGTCAAAAAGCTTAATATGTGTGACCAGACTGTCACATCAGCCATATTATAATAAAATACAGGACTGACTAGGAAATAGATGAAGGGTATGGCAGTTTCAAATGATATATTCTTAAGAGTTCTTCCCCACTTCCAGGTAATTCTAACACTGAAGTGGAATATTTATGAACTTGCAAGTGATTTTGCTTGGTATAAGAACAAAACAAAAAAAAAACCTCTGAGGGCATTACTAGCTATATTATTACATTTTGTGGTTTTGATACATGGTGTTTGTATACCTCTGCACCTCTCAACCTCTCAACACAAGAATTCTGGACAAATACAAAAATAACGGGAGGACAAAGTCCCAAATTCAGACACAGATTTTAAATATTGCTCTTATAATCTTGGAAAGTTGCTAAAAAACAGGTTTTTGTGTTATTATACATTTTCTGAAGGGTATGAACTGAAATGCCTATCATTATTTAGGAACTTCATTCCTCAATGACTTGACAGAAAACCACAAATTGTATGAGGAACAGACCAAAAGTTTGAAGCAAAAATCTGGACATTGTGCGAGAACCTGGACAGTTGAGATGTATACTTCTAGAAAATTAATGAAACCATAGGATAAAGAGTTTGGAATTGCTACAGTTCACAAAAACTGGGTTCAGCCTTTGTTATTCTAGTGTTAAATGAATTGAAGTTACTGGATGTGTTGAGATTTATTCAGTGTGACAGATGAAAACTGCATAATAAAAAAATCAGAGCTCCAACATAAAAAGAAAGAAAAAATAATGTAAAGCACATACCTGAAACACTTCCCATTTTATATATTTCTACCGATCTATTCATGCATGAGATGAGACAGTTTTACTGTCTTATACCTGAACCAGTCCATTTTATAATAAGAAAAGTCTTCCTTCTGTTTGTGGCTGCTTAGACTGAATATTCAAGAGAAATCTGGCTTTCAATAAAATTCACATAAGCAATTGGAATATAACTGGTTAAACAATGGCCCCTTGCCTCACTGTTGCTGATCTCATCTTCACTTGATACCCTGGCAAGGACGTTGCAACCAAACCTGGGAAACTTTTGAAAACTCCTTGTGGACAGTGTAAATCAACTTTACCAGATTTTTTTTTTTACCAAAAACTTACAGTAGTGACACAGATCAGATAAACTTTGTACTGTACTTGGGAGGATTTTCAGAAGGAGTTCATTATAACCTTTGGACTATAGCAGAGTCAGTGGCACAACAGGTAGAAAACTCGCCTTTGGTGCAGAAGGCTGTGGTAGATTGATTGCTGACAGTGTAGTGCAGCATAAGGGGTGTGCTGTCATTAAATTGAAATGTTAAACTGAGGCACTATCTGCTTGAGTTGGTGGTAGCTTGGGTGGATGTAAAAGATCCTATCAAAAAGAACAGCAGTCATTTATTTTACAATACTTATTTACATTATATTCAACAAATGAACGACAATAAAGTTACTTTTTGACTTTTGATTTTTGAACATTTCTTATTTAATATATATAATTTATGTCTTTCTGCAATATATACATTAATCACACAATTTACCTCTTTTAATAAATGCATACTTGAAATAGCATGTTTCCTTTTTTTCACAAAACAATTTCTTTATTTCTCATTATTGCACCTCCACTCCCTTTTCTACAACCAGAACCTAATTTTTTTAAACATCATTGCTAGATCCCACTTTTCGTTAAACATAATTTCTTTCACTGTTTAATTCCATATTATCTAAATTATTGAAAATATTATCAATTTTATCAACATAACTTTTTGACGTGTCACCATAATATCCATACTCTATCATATACATTTTAAGGCTATTAACATTCTTATAATTCTCTAAATATTTCAAACTTATCACCATAATGATTTAACTTTTTTAGAACTCAAGAAAATATGTTTACTGGTTTCAAATTGATTCCAATATATGTATATATATATATATATATATATATATTTTTTTTTTAATTTTAACCTTTATAAGGCATATTTGCTTTTACTGGTAATTTCTGTATCAATGACCTCCATTTGACATCCCCACATACTTTTGTACCTTTTCATTCCTGCTTTAATTGCAACTGTTTTCTTTACACACTTCTTTCCAAGGATAGATATAAAAAACTTATCCATAAAACTATAATACCATAACTTCCTATTTTTTCAATTTCATCAATTTTTATTTTTCAAAGTATTTTTTCTTGATAATTATTCATTTCCTCATTATCATACAAACTCCCTTTCTTATAGTTCAAAATATTCATCCATTCAGTACTATATTTATTTTTTAAAATTCTCTCCAATAATGAATTATCATTATCCTTTAGATTTTTTAGTATTTTTTACAAATGTAAAGAGGCTGTAGAAACTATAAGATTTATCAACCCTAAACCGCCTTCTTCCTTTTTTGCATATAAAGTTCCTCTTTTTTACTAGATTCAATCTTGGTCCCCAAATAAATGTAAATACAATCCTATAGAATACCTTTTCAAGATTCAGTGGAATACTATATACACTTGCTAAGGAAGAAATTCTAGTGAGTAAAACCAAATTGATTAAACATATCTTTTTCTTAAAGGATACTCTAAAACTCCCCCAAACATACACTTTTTTCTATGACATTTAATTTTTCTTTCCATATAACTCTTATATCTTCTCTTTTTCCAAATGTCAATACCAGTATATTAATCCCTGTCCTATTAAAATAATACCTCCTAGCGTACCATCCTAACCTATACATACACTTTTCTCTTTATTTATAAATAAACCTATTTCTCATATAAATTTCAGTAAATAACTTATCATATTAACTATAGCTTTTTGATTTTTAGCATTAAGAATAATATCATCTGCATATGATAACATAATCAGAATATTTAAACCTTCATAGGCTATATATTCCATATCTCTTAATTCAATATTAATATGAGTCAAAATAACATTCATTATTAGTACTAAAATAACACTGCTCAAATGGCAACATTGCCTTAAACCCTTTTGAAGCACAATTTCCTTACAAAACAACCATCTATTAATATTTTTACCATATTTCCTTGTAAGGTGGAATACAAAGATCTTTTAACTTATTACTTAAATTGTATGTATCAAATATTTTCTATAGGGCGTTATACTGAACTGAATCAAATACCTTATTTAAATTATCTACCATTAATTTTACTTGATCACTCATATAAAATGTCATCCACTAATTATCTAATGACTTACAGTAAATCATGTACTTTTTTACCTTTTATACCATAAATATTTTTATTTATAATCTTACTTAACTTACCTTCCATTCTCCTTTGCAAACTTTTCATAAAAATCTTATAGTCAGTGTTATTAAGAACTGTAGGTCTCCAATTCTGTATTTCGCAAATGTCACCTTTTTCCATATGAATGTACTATACAGTTCTTTATACTGAAAACCCTTTCTTAACCATTCATTTAATGCTTTTAAAATATCTCTTTTGAATTACAATTGGGCAAGACCGCAATCCAAATTGTAGCTTGCTACAGATCCCCACCATGCCCCATGATTCCCACTCCTCATTTCTTAATACACTGGAAAATATTAGGGTACAACCTAACATCCTAATAATGGGTGATTTCAACTACCCTACCATTAACTGGGAAAACTACTTATGTAACAACTCTTGTGCTCAGCGTTTTCTGGAATTCATAAATTCCAATGCCATGGATCAACTTATCCACACCCCCACCAGGGGCAGCAATATCCTAGACCTGGTTATTACCAGCATGGGAAACCGGTGCGCTACACCAGAGGTCAATTCCTCATTGGTCAGATCCGACCACAAGCTAATCACCCTAGACATCCACATCCCTCCCCTACCCCCATTAGGGAAACCACAGTAAAAAATTTCTCCAAAGCCAACTTCACGCTTCTTAAGACAGAAGTGGCAAACTTCACGACACCCATGCTGACGGACAATAGAGGTATGACTGCTGAATCCTACACAAATGCACTTTATAAGCACTTACATGAGTGCCTGGATCATGCAATCCCTAACAGAACTAAGATGCTATCCTCCAAAAAAAGGAAGCCAATCTGGTGGTCTCCTGCCATAAACAAACTCTACAACAGAAGAAAGAAACTGTTGCAAAAAATAGCAAAATCCCATGATTGGAGAAACTCCCTGGTCAGCCTCAGCAAGAAGCTGAGATCCCTCATAAAATCCTCCAAAGCTAGTTATGAAAACAAAATCGCCACTGACTCTAAAGACAACCGCAAATCATTCTACAGCTATGTCAAGAAT
Source organism: Protopterus annectens (assembly GCF_019279795.1). Classification (NCBI taxonomy): domain Eukaryota; kingdom Metazoa; phylum Chordata; order Ceratodontiformes; family Protopteridae; genus Protopterus; species Protopterus annectens. The sequence goes on from NC_056733.1 coordinate 1,631,079,601, forward strand.
CTCAATGGCAACACTCAGATCTGCTCTAAGTTACAGCACAATGGCACTAAATATACAGAACCAACTGATACTGCCAACGTCCTGGCAGATAGGTTCAGCGCTAACTTTACCCCCTGTCATCCCCTAAAGGGCCCATCTCTATACCAGAAGAATGCAAAGTTCCTGTAATCATGGCTGCACAGGTAAGAAACACACTATCCAAAGCCAAGAACACAGCATCCATGGGACCTGATGATATCCCAGGCTGTGTTCTACATGAACTACAGAATGAACTGGCACCCCACCTAAGTACCATGTTCAATCATAGCCTCACCTCAGGCTATGTGTCCACTGAATGGTGCACAGCGACAGTTATCCCACTCCACAAAGGGGGAGCCACCACAGACCCAGGAAACTACCGCCCCATTAGCCTAATGAGCCTGGTCTGCTATGGAATGTGTCATCATGGAACTTATAAACAATGACATTGGTAATCTCCAAACTCAAGACCCCACCCAGTTTGGGTTTGTAAAAGGCAGATCATGTCTCCTAAAGCTGATAGACTTCTTTGAAGCAGTCACCAAAGCTGTAGATGAGGGTAAGGTGGTTCACACAGCCTATCTAGATCTCGGCAAGGCTTTCGACACCATCCCCCACTCTGGAATTATAGATAAACTCATTAAACTAGGTATAAATCCCTATGTCACAAGATGGGTTGCAAACTGGCTCATGGACAGAACCCACACTGTGAAAGTAGCAGACTCCAAATCCAACTTCAGACCAGTGACAAGTGGAGTACCACAGGGTTTAGTCCTGGGTCCTCTCCTGTTTGGTATCTACTTCTCTGAAGTACAGGGCAACACAAAAGGTCTTTGGCTAATGAAGTTCGCAGATGACTGCAAACTAGGAGCCATAATCAAAACTCCAAAAGATGTGGACATCCTACAAAAGGGCCTCGCTGAGACAGATGTCTGGTGTCAAAGCCATAGCCTCAAGCTCAATGCCAAAAAGTGCATTGTCATCCCTTTTGGTAAAATCTCAGTACCCATGAACTACCACATAGGTGGTAGTCTACTTAACACTGAAAGTGTGATAAGAGACCTTGGGACACAGGTGGACAGTAGTCTCTCTTTTGATAATCACATTGCCACAGTAGTCAGAAAATCCTTCTACGTGGCACACCTCATCACAAAAGGTTTCTCATCCAGGAAAAAAAAGAGGTCATTGTTCCCCTCTACTCGTCACTCATTAGACCCATTATAGAGTACAATGCCCCTTTTGGTATGTACCTCACAAGACATCTACAACAACTGGAAAGGCCACAGAAATACCTCACAAAGAGGATTACCAGCCTCAAACAGATGCCCTAAGCAGACCGTCTCAAAAAACTACAGCTTTACTCCATTGCATATCACCTACTCAGAGGCAATCTCTGCCTAACACACAAAGCTATGTCAAACCCAGAGCTTTTAGACATGCTCCACTTAAAGAAATCCCAATCCCTATGAGCTACACGGTCTATGGACCTAAACCTTGTCACCACAATAAACAGAACATGCTGGAGGGATAGATTCCTGTCCCAGAGACTTCCCATACTCTGGAACAAACTACCTAAAGATATCAAACAAAGCTCCTCATTAGCGCTCTTCAAGAAAAATCTTGATGATTGGATGGGAGATAGGAAATTCACCCCGGGGATCACTTCTGTGGCTCTGCTCGACAGTGGCACAGGAAAATAATTTTCTTGGGTGGCGAAAGCCAGGGTACCTTTGGCTAAGCTTATATAGGCCCTAGGGCCTATAGCCTAGTACCTACCTATGAACCTATGAATCTGCAGGCATATTCTTGTGCATTCTATACTTACTCCATCCAACCCTGCTGCAGATTGCAGATTTACTTTTCCTAAAATATTTTCTAATTCTTCCATTCTAATCTTTTTTTCCAAATCCTTATTGTCTTACTCACAAAATATATCCACTTTTCATTCCTTAGTAGATTGTACATTCTTCTCTCTAAAACTGTCTTTAACATATCCTTCCACTATTTCCGCAATCTTATCTTGTGTAGTTTGTACTATACCTGACCTGACTTTCATTAGTCTCATTTTCTTTAACAGGTTTACTCATATATGGTACAATTTCATCCTTCTTTCCTTGCAAAAATATCTTTGTTTATATGACAAATACTGCATTTTCTTTTTATTTAAGTCATGTAATTAATTGTTGTTCAATAAAGTACATTTCTTCATTCTTTCCCAAACTATTACAAATATCCTTACTCAATTGATCATAATACACTCTTTATTTTCTTCTTTTTATATAGCACTTTTTAGTTTTTGTTTAAAAAAACAACCACCATTCAGATCAATTTTTATAAAAAGGCCTCATTTCTATGTGGTCCTTCCATAAACATATTACATCCATCTTTCCTTCTTTATCTCATTTAACTTCATCAGTCCTTTGTATTCCTTTTCTGATCTTTATATAATTAGAATTATCTTTCAAAGTAATCAATATAGCCCTGTGATCTGAAAAACCTGTCTCTAATACTCCTCTATCCACAATTTTTAACCCTGCTGACACTAAAAAATTATCTATTTCCGTGTTATGTTCATGTCTACTGTACGTCCAAGTACTCTTATTCCAAATACTTAAATTTCCATATCTTATCTAACATCAATTTTATATCATATGCTTTCTTTTTATTTAAAATTAAAATCTCCTGCAACAATTATATCCATATTTATTCCTACATACTTACTTATATCTTTAAACATCTCTTCCCTCTTTTTTACTAAAAATGCATAAATCAATATAATTCTAAATACCTGATTTCCTAATCTTACATCAAGAATTGTAGTTCGGCCTATAGTAACAAATGTAATATCTAAGACTTTTATCATCTCCTTATACAAAATAAGTACTCCTGAACACATCTGTTTCCCTAAATTAAAGATCACATTTTTCTCCACCATACTTCCAACTGTTGTCTTTCTTCATTGGTCAAAACCCCAGTATCTTCTAATATAATAATGTCATTTTTCCTGTCTCTTACACCATTCAAGAATATTTATTCTTCTCGCAACATTTTTTAAACTAGTAACATTTAATGCAAATACCTTACACAAAATTTTAACTTTTAATTATTAAAAAAACGCAACCTTTCCCTTTCTTTTTCTCTTCATTATGTCCTTCTACCATTTTTCTGTCTCAAACTCTCTTAGCAATAGAATTTCTTTCTTTTTTGTTTAACTAAATTCCATTTTATATCTTCACTGTCACTTAACCCAATTCTTCCCCCTCTCTTTTATTAAGAATAAAACTTTCATTAGTTACTTTTTGTAAATCTTCTTTATTTCAAATCAATTACTTCCTCACATTCTATTTGCGTACTCTTTATTATTTTTTTCTACTGCTATGTCCTTGCTCTCTTGATTCTGCTCTATTAATGTTTCTACAATCTCTTGCTCTAACTTAGTTACTTTATAATCATATTGCATCCCCAAGTGCCCCACTTTCTTACATTTATAACATTTAATTTTACAATTTCTTATATCATGTCCCATTTTTAACACCCAAAACATTTTCTTTTTTCACAATCATTTACCAAATGATCAGCTTTTCCACAAAAAACATGTCCTTGGCTGATTCCAGTATTTCACAATTCCTTTGATTCCTTCCACATTTATAACACTTTGCACAATTCTATAATTGTTCATTTTTAAAACAACATTGCAGTCACATGCACCCATCCATAAACTTCTATTATCATACACTTTTAAAATATCTATTACATCTTTTTTTTGCACACTTAATAAATACTTTTTTTAAAGTCACTTTTTCAACTTCAGATCTAAATTGAATATCGATTGTTTTAGTCTGTCTTTGAAAAGCTTTAAATATGCAAGTGTTCCAAGGAACACAGTCTTTCTTTTTTCATATTCTCCTAGAAAATTCACCTTACCTTTACCAGTCTCAAAAATAATGTCACAAAAAGTCTCTTTATTAATATGAATAAATTCACTTACCTTATATACTCTCACTTGTAAAGGTGTTATTATTTCATCCCATACCTTGTATCTACCCATTTCACCTTCTTCTTTCTTTTCGATGCATACCTTGAAACTCTTTTCTTTCTACATTCACAGTTGTCTTTCCTTCTCCTTCTTTCTCCACTCTCAATTTCACCTCCTCAGCATATGACCTTCTATTCTCAACCTGTGGAAAGTCCTCTCTTTTTATTTTCTCTATTAAGTCAACCCACAAAACATCATTTTTATTTTCCGGTTCACTGGCATTCACCAACTCCATTAACAAATCAAATCATCCCACAACCCTTCTGACTCCTATTCTTGTGTTGTAACCTCTTCCTTGAAGAGGTTTTGCTGAAACAAATCCTCTTGGCCCCTTTGCATAATTTTTTCCCCTTAAACTGCCCTTGAAAATGCTTGACTGCCTTTTTCAATTTCTTCATCACACCATCCTGTTTAACCACCTTCTCTTCACATGCTGCTACTGTTTTCAGCAAATGTACTGCTTCTGTTGTTTGAGTAACAACATCATAAATATCTTCATGTACCACAACTCCTTTTCTCCTTCCATTTTCACAAATCACTCTTTCTGCTTCTCCAAGCCGCCTTCTCGCCCAGACCAGAAATAGGAAGCTGAACGCAACACACACAATGCACCCCCTTACACATGAGTAGGGGAAGTTCCCAGATTTCCGGGACAAATTTCCCCTACTAGTATAAATACCACCTTCAGTCTTCCCTTAAAAGAGGCTACTAGGCCGGTGGGACTAACCTGGTCAACAAAGTGTAAATAAAAATAAATAAAATAGACACATATTCTCATCATCAGTTATCCATAGTGGTTCAGTGGCAGTTCAAGTGGATGTTTTTCCTGTACTTCAAATTAAGTATGGCCTAGTTTATATAAACCAATAAGGAGTGTGGGGGCACAGAGAAATTATATTTTATGAATTGCCATCAGATATAGCATTTTTATTCCTGGTTGCTGACTTCCACAAAGCTGTTGATCCAAAATACTAAAAAATAAAGCCGGAAGCAGAGAAGTTCCTCCACCCTGTAAATGTTTGTATATCAATTCAAAAAAGTGAATCATTGCTGGTACACTTAAAAATCATGCTGGCAATGATTACCTATGATTACCTATGGAGAACAGGGTTTGATGTTTTGACTTTTGATGATTTTTTTTTTCAGGGGGCAAATGAAGCTTGAGGAATTTTACCTCGACCAGTCATAGAAAAGCACATTTTTTGCTGTGTATCTTTTCTAAAACTCTTCTAATTTGTGAATCTGCTGTTGTACCTGGTGGATAATTGCATTTTGGTCTTATTACAAAATATGGTTTGACAGAGCACTGCTACTTGGGTTATATAGTATTGTCCTTCAAAGAAAAACTCACTGAAGCCAAGTTTGATGTGGCCAGTCCTGTGCATTTCACTTTAGGAAAACACAAACAAACAAAAAAAAATGTCTTTGGTGGGAGGCAAAGCTGCCTATTCTCCATGCAAAATTTTTGTCCCATGCTCTCCCTCTTTTAAATAACCAAATCTGAGTTCCACATATCAGGGAAGAGTAAGATTAATTTTCATTGAAAGTGAAAATTCCTGGACTGAAAGTTGGCTTCTGAAGTTTATCTTTGATGCATTCAGAAAGTATCATTCTCAGGTCCTGAATTATGACCTAATACAAGGAATAGTTTTTAACCATTCACATCATCAAATAAGCTTTATTATTCGGAATTTTTGTGAAGACTGCACTTTTTGCCTCTTGACTGCTCTTACAGTATTTAGAAAACACTCTTTTTCTTTCCTTCTATGGTTTTGAAATACATAATCTGTCTGCCACATATGTCAAATTGCATTTTGGTCCTTATTTTTAGTCTCTTTTTTCCTATTTTTCCCTCTCCCTGCCCTGCATCTGAGCTCAGTTAACCAAGTACACATTATACTGAGTCAGTGAAATAATACACAGTTTCATGCAAAATCATCTAGCTGATAGTATCTTAAATTAATTAACAAATTAATTTACTAGGAGACTCTCTCAGTTCTATCAGAACTGAATTTTTTATGACTGCTGAAATTGATTTATTTTTAAAGATATAAATGCAGTTAAAACTAAAGATAACTGAAATAGTGGTATTGACTTTATTATACAAAGGACATGCTTAAACCATAAAACTATGAAAATATATCACCAAATGAAAAAGTTGCTAATTCAAAGAAGGTCTAACTAACGTCAAAAGAGCACAACTGAAAACATTTTGTAATATCTGTAGACAATTTTAATTTGGGAAATTGCCATATACTGTCTATGTAAGGGCTTTAGTCTTCTACAACTTCTGAAGATATTAGAGTTTTGTTTGTCTTTTCAGCTTTTCCCGGTTAGGGGTCGCAACAGCGGAACTCCAGTCCACTAATGATTGGCAGTAGATTTTTATGGTGCAGAGTTGCCAGCCCGACGCCCAACCTTCAGCGAAGGCACACCCATTCATGCATGTCTTTAGGAGGACACTCGACCAAGGGGAGGACATGCAGACTCCACACAGAAGGCACTCCAGCCGAAAATCGAACAGGAGAACCTCTTGCTGTGAGGCAACAATGCTACAGCTGTACCACCACGGCTTCTGAAGATATTAGAGTATGTACTTTAAATATCAATGAGTCACTAGCTGTAGTGGATGAAGGAACTAAAATAATAGTACCAAATGTCCATTTACTTATGGATGAGGGAATTTTAGCATTAGGAGATTCACATTTACTATGACAGTGCAAACACCTTACTTTGATGAACAAGGACTTAATTACTCTTACCGCTCTTAGTTTTGCAAAAATAACAGAAGAGAAAGTTACTTTGCTTTGTTTAAAATCTAAACTAGCCAAATACACTAGAGTATGTATTTTTACTAGGTATGAATAACTTATTTACTACATACTTGAACATATTAAGAAAATTATTAAGGGAATTTTTGCTTTTGGCATGTCTAAAGAAATAGAAATATATTTTTGTGAAATACGTCCATGTCGAAAACTAAATGATTATACATTTACAAAAGCCAAGCTTTTTAATACATGGATGCACAGACAAGACTACCTTAAAGGTCACAAATACTCTGGGAAGATCTATTTGTTAATCCAGCTGTTTTTTTCCCAATGATAGAGTGCATCTAAGTAAGAAAGGGAATGAGTTCCTGACAATAATCATCAGGAAGAAGTAGTTGCATTTTTATGTCTCAATCCCATGGGACTATCAAGCAGGCAAAAATACAATCAGTTATCTTACTTGTTGCTATGCCAGTGCTCAAAACCTGAAAAACATGAAGGATGGACTTAAGTTTTTAGTAGGTCAACATCCATATAGTATTATTGCTATTATAGAAACTGGGGACAGTAAAGATTTTAAATTTAAATGGTTCATTAAATATGAGACTAAGGTTAACTAAAATGGAAGGAAGTGTCATGTTACTCATACGTGAATTCTTATCATCCTATCTTGAAAAACAGGATGATAAATTAGAAATACTGAATGCAATATTCAGAACAGCAAATTTTTTCCCATGGAAAAAATTTGCTGCTCCAAAACACATACACACAACACAAGCACATCAAACAAACAGCAACCACACACATACACTTAAATTCCTACATCTAACGCTACACTAAACTAAACATACACTACTATCTACCCACTTACCTTAACCCAAACCCTAACCCTCAGGTCCGTCACTATCACACACTCACGTAACCCGCGCCCAAACTCTAACTCACTTAAACTGCCCCAACCCTAAAGTCTGTCACTATCGCACACATGCCTAACCCACACCCTAACCCTAACTCACTTAACCCGCCCCTAACCCTAACGTACAAACAATCGCACACTTACCTGAACCCAACCTGTAACTTTCCACCACAGCACTAAGAATAGCAAAGCCACAGAAACGGCCAGCCGAATTCTTTCCCGAGGAAAGAATTTGCTGTTCTGCAGCTTCGCTATTCTTAGCGTTCGCTGAATAGTGTTCGATATCAGAACATTCGAAGTTTTAATACTTCGATGTTCTGATATAGACCCACTTTCTTGACATACTGAGTGGGCATAACTTTGTAAACATTTGCAAGGTCCTACAAGGTTATATGATACATTAGATTAAGTATTTTCTAATAGTGAGTCCTAATTAATGACATATATCTTACATCCCCTCTGAACAACAGATCACACCCTCCTCAATCACAATGTGACTGAGAAGTGTGTCACTCTTTGGAGCTTAGGGGTAGGAAGTTACTTTGTATTGAAATAGCTACATTGTAGCTTGAATTTAAGACTGTTTAATACAGTTATGAAACATTGTTAGTCTGGCATGAACAATCATCTGAAGTCTTCAGCTCTTGAAAATAGTTTAGTAGACAAAAATGCTTATCTTTCACTTCATTAGCTCACTAGAAGTTCACTTTTATGAAGACAGAAATGTCCCAAAACTCTGTGAGTCACTTCCTCCTTATTTATCTGATCACACAAAGTACTGCTCGTTCAGGCCACAGTTCAAACAATGCTGTAACTGTCCATATATGGGAAATATCACATAATCTTATATCTCTTACTGGTAGCAGCTTTACTTGCTACTCTCAACCTCTTAGAGCAAGAAATCTGGACAAAGCCATAAATAATGGAAGGATAATGGACCAAAAATAGGGACACTTTTTAAATATTGCTCTTACAAACTTAGAAAGTTGATAGAATAACAGGTTTTGCATTAGCATACATTTTCTGAAGGGTATTAAGTCTGAAACTCAAATTTAATTATTTTCTGACTTCATCCCTCAATGATTTGCCAGAAAACCACAATTTTATGAGCAACCGACCAAAAATGTGAGGCAAAAATCTGGACATTCTGCAAAAATCTATACAGTTGAGAGGTATGCTAGCCATACATCTGACTCACCTAATTAAGTCACTTGTCTTAAACTGTGATTCATCTTAATGTAATCATATTGCACCAAACCCACTACCATATAATCTAATCCCATCTGCCATCTTACTGCTCTCTATTAACTTTCCTAACCTAGCAAATATTACCCATATCTCCGCCATTTCTACTTCTCCTGCTTTAACTCTAGTCTCCCTTTTCTATTCCAATTATGTAACTGTGAATATAATTGTTTATTAGGTATTCTATGCATATATTGTTTGTCAGATTGTCTATACTTAGTAATAAAGGTAAACCACTGTTATTTGTATACTGTATATTGTTTTACTACATTATGATGCAACCCAGGCTAAGCCTGTAATTGGTCATTGTTTAACTAGTGTTCTACCCCAGTATACAAAGTTAAATAAATAAACAAATAAATAAATAAATAAACAATTTATTGAGTATGTTGCCTTTTTTGTTATCGTAGTTCTCCTTCTACTCCTTGATCAATTTTTGCAGGTCCATCTTGTGTTTATTCTTTCTTCATTTTTTTGTTGTCTTTCTGTAGATTTGCTGTTGTTTTTCTAATTCTGTAGCTATTTTACTAGCTTCCTCTTTTTCTTTTCAACATTAATGTCTTCTTTAACTCATGAATCACTGTGACCTCTTCCTCCTCTCTGATTTCTTTCTTTGTTCTAGCACTTTTCTGACAGCTGTTGGTATGCTCTTCTTTTTCCTTCTTACATGGTTCCCTGTACATTACTTTAATCTCCCATTTCAGCCTGAAAAAATGGATTGATGTAGTCTGATTTTTTGTAGTCCTGTTCTTTCGTTTTGTTTGCTTGCTTACCTGTTGTTCCCTTCAACCATTTCTGACACTCTTCTTCCTAGATCTTAAGCCCCTGCTTCTTGTTAAATAGAATGTCCAGTACCAAACCATTCCTTGTACTTTCCTGTACAAGCTGAATATATCCCTCTTGGTTTAGAATCACCACTATTTCATTCCATCTTTCTGATTTTGATACAGGGAGAGACCCTTCTGGATGACTAATGAATCCTTATCATAATAACTTTATTTTCCCAGTTCTAAGATCTTACCCATTACCTATCCTAATACATTCCTGTCTCTTAGCAGCGGGTGATAGATATACAATATCTAATTACCGGCTGCCTCTCTTTTTTTCACCTTGTCTGACAAATAAGATATTCCTTTTTGATGTTTTTGAAGTTTATCTCATTCCTGTTTTGCTCCTCTGCCCTCAAGAACCTCAAAAAAGTATCCCTCATATTCTTAAAAGCTTGTACGAAGTGCAAGATCGGTGCAGGAGCTCAAGTAAACAATATGTCTGCCATGTGATCCAGGAACAGCCTGCAGGGGTGTGCATGAGCGCTCCTGCACTAATCTTGCACAAAGCCTTGGTATGCAAATCACCCCATTTGCAGGTGAAATACATGCAAATGAGGTGAATTTGCAATCCAGGAAGCTCGCAACAGTCCGTGCAAGACCAGTGCAATCTGCAGAAATGTACTCAGTTAGTAACCTAGTACATTTCTGTAAAATCCAAAACGGAGCTATAACAGCTCCCAAATAAAGGCTGCATATCATGTAGTAAGCATGCCAATGGCCAAATATAAGGCCAGTTGCATTGCAAACAGTGAACAAAATGAAAAAAATCAACTGTTATTTTTTTGTAGCCGATCTCGGCTGTTTAAGCGTAGGGCAGCGGCGCGCAAACGGGATTGGGGGAAAATAAACCTAAAATAAGCATTCTAACTAAAATCAGTATTCTGCCATGCAAGTCAATGGCAGGCAGAAGACAACCTGGCCAGTGAGTAGTGGTTGCTAAGGGAGGAGGCTCAGTGTGAGACATGTAACTATGCATTAGCAGGCAATTATATGCAAATGAGGGGAAGGATATTGAATCCCAGTTCTCCCCCGCATGTGAGTCTGGTCCCAACAGTGTAAGAGTAGGAATAGCTTGGTGCAAGCCTAGTAGCTAGGTGACATCATGGGGGAATGTGTGTCAGGCATACTGTAAGTGGATTGGAGCCCTGTGGCTCGGGTTTGCTCTTAGCTTAGCACAGCTAAGCTAGGGGTTGTGTCTAAACCTGCCTAGCACTCTTTACAAAGCCTAAGCAGGTGTGCGTGTCATGCACTGGGTTTTACAGGAAGAAAAAGAAGTTAAACCAGGAAATAGCAGCACTGTGCACAGTTGAGCACTCTGTTTGTGCGGTGCACACACGAGCTTAAACAGGGAGGCAATAGGAAGGGAAAACAGCAGTAGGAAGGTAATCAAGGAGAACTAGCTTAGCTGGCAAGTGAAATGTATCAGATTCAGCCAATTACACAGGCAGCAGACCAGCCCAGCCCAGAACCCTATTATAAACTAAGCAAACACCTTCCCCTCTGTTTTTTCTCACACTCTGCACTACTGGTGTATACAAGTGGGTAAATTTTAACAAACAAACCTACAAAATGAGAAGGGCTGCAGAAGACAACATAGAACAACATGTGCAAGAGGCTGAGGGTGGTGAGGATGTGAATGCTGCCGAACAACCCACAGTGAGGAGACGGAGAAGAGTGTACAGACCCAGGGTAACCTACTAGGGGCTACATGAGCTGGAGACAGTGGAGCATTATAGGGTGGACAGAGACCTTGTACAGCAAATTGTTGAGCTGTGCCGGCCACACCTGACACACCAAAATGACCGAGGGGAACCCATCCCAGTGGATACCAAGGTATGTGTAGGCCTAGGTATACTAGCCACAGGTACCTCCCAAAGCACAACTGGGGATATCATGGGGATCTCACAGGCATCAGCATCCAGAGTATTCCATCAGTTCCTGGATGCCATGTCAGCACATGCCAGTGAGCAGGTATATTTCCTCAACACCCGTGAGGTGTTGACCAGCAATATGCGTCTCTTTCACCAAATAGCAGAATACCTTGGGGTAGTGAATGCTATAGACTGCATGCACATATGCATCAAAGCACCACCTGGTGAGCAGGGTAGGGCCTACATCAACTGCAGGGGCATCCCCTTCATCAACTGCCAGGTCGTATGTGATGCCCAGGGCATTATAATGAATGTGTATGCTGGCTGCCCTGGAAGCTATGACGATTCCCACATATGGCATCTGACGCACCTGTACCAGAGATTTGCCACTGGGGACATCCCCTATGGTCACCTAGTGGGGGATGCTGGGTACACACTGGAGCCGAGGCTGATGACACCCATCAGAAATGCACGCACACCTGAACAACAATGCCATAATGAGGCACACGCACAAGCCAGACATATAATACAGCGTGTGTTTGGGATTCAAAGGTCATGGTTCTGGTATGTGGACACATCTGGTGGACCCTTGCAGTATCCACCAGCTACATGTACCCAAATTGTTAAGGTATGTGCTATGCTACACAATATGATCCTGTGGAAACAGCTGCAGTAGGAACAGCATGGGGCAGGGCCACACAGCCCACCACCAATGCCAAGGCCTGCACCGGCATAGAGTGACCTGGAGGAGGAACAACCTGAGCCTGCCCCTGTAGGCAGATGGAGGCGTGCCCAGTATGCCATGGATGTGGCAAAGAGGTACTGCATAGCACATGCACTGACACAGTAGGGACCCAGAGAATGACACCTCTCTCTGACTCGCACATACAGTAAAAGGGATGCCAAACATGACACTACCTGTGCTCACCCATGTATAGGGAGTGTACTATGTGCATCCAACATAGGCAGCCCTCCATCACCATCCACAAGTCTGGCACACCCTCAAGGTAAGTCAATCAACCTACCAATTGCCAAATGGAGTAGAATGTGTCGTTACCTGTAGCTATGGTATGGATGTGAGCATGCAAGGGAATTGGGTGGCTGAATATTATGGCAGCAGAAACTAGATACCCATAGTGGCACCATGACATCTGTAACACATACTGGAGTCACCATAGTAGCCAGTACTACACAGGGTAACAAAACCCACTGCAGGACATGTGTTGAGCGACATGTGTGTCCATACAACCCACACATGCCAGTCAGGATGGTTCATATATCCAACAACAGTCTCAGCCAGCAGGACAGGTGTAGACAAAACCAAACAGAGCCTGTGCCATGGCCCTTGAATGATGGCTATGGTTAACCCCCCCCCCCCCAGGTCTACACAGACAGACCACAGCAGGGCAGGCAGTGGGATATTAGTTCTGAAGGGTAGATAGTCAGACAGTAATATGAAGGGCAACCAAAGCCACGATCTGTAGTACACTGGTATGCCTTGAGTCAGCATGATAAGTAACAATACAGAATGAAATGGAGTACCTGACATACCAGTACAGTCATAGCAAATGTGTACAAGTGTCACATGTGCTCCCCACATCCTACATAGCAATGTATTAACAGTCATGTGTGTCCCCCCAACCCTGTGGAGAAATGTAGAAATAGTCAGGTGTGGCCCCCCCATCCTACATAGAATGTAATAACAGTCAGGTGTGCCCCCCCTACTCCTGTGTAGAACTGTAGAAACAGTCAGATGTGCCACCCCCCCGCCATGCAGAAATGTAGTAACAGTCAAAGCCAAATGATCGATGGATACCCTGCAGAGACAGCATGCTACCTGTCAGTGTACAACACAAAGGTCAGCACTGCAGCACAAACTACCTGGACACGATCCACACATTCAATACAGATGGCCATTCTGGGCATGCTCACACACTTAGAGAAATGAAGGCAATGTCAGTCAACAACATACTGAAAGGTCATACTGGGCATGCTCACACACTTAAACACATGAAGGCCATGTCTGCAAACACCAGTGGACCAGACATATCTGGCAGTTGCAGTTGTTAGTGCAGACACTCATCAGTATGCACCTCTCATGCCTTGCACACACAGTGGATAGGAATACAGGCATATATGTCAGGACAACACACTACAAAAAGCCAAAGGTAGACGTACATAGATGTGTGGAAGAGGGTGACTATGACAAGGAGCCATCCAGGCCTGTCCCACCCAGCACACAGCCAAAGGGCCCCAAACACATGAGGTGCAGATGTCACTCACTGCAGATACTAGCCACCAGTACCTGTCAGCATTACAGACTATGTGGTGCATGTGCCAGCTGTGCAACATGACTGCACAAGGAAGTAGTCATCTAGCAGCTGCATACACATACCTGTGAAATATGACCCTGTGTGTGCCTGCATGTGGCGTGTCAACCCCTAGATGAATGGGTTATGGCCCATGCACACACACACTGCCCTCCCCATGGCCCTACTATGACAAGCCTGCTGAGATCATCCAATGTGAAATACACCTTTGGGAGAGTTGTAGCCCAGTAATCTCTGTGGTGCATCCCATAACTGTGTACTGCTGTAGTGTGATAAACTAGTTAGATAGGAATTCTAACCCAAGACTTGACAACTGTGTGTGTGTTTGTGTGGGTGTCTATCTCTGACTGTGTAGAGAGCAATGCTTTTTAGGGTAATCACACTCCCTACAATTCATATACTTAACTTTGGCAAGGCTGCTGATGTCAACCACCTAGAAATACACCTCTGGGAAGGTTGCAGCCCAGTAATCTCCATACCGTGCCCTGTAACTGTGTACTGCTGTAGTGTAATAAAGTAGTTAGGTAGGTGCTCTAATCCCAGACATAGCAAGTGTGTGTGTGTGTGTGTGTGTGTGTGTGTGTGTGTGTGTGTGTGTGTGTGTGTGTGTGTGTGTGTGTGTGTATGTCTGTTTGTGTAGAGAGCAATGCTTTTTAAGGTACTCACACTCCTTACAATTCATATACTCAACTATGGCAAGGCTGCTGATGTCACCCACCTAGAAATACACCTCTGGGATGGTTGTAGCTCAGTAATCTCTGTAGTGCGTCCTGTAACTGGGTACTGCTGTAGTGTGATAAAGTAGTTAGGTAGGTGTTCTAATCCCCCACATAGCAAGTGTGTGTGTGCCTGTCTGTGTAGAGAGCAATGCTTCTTAGGGTACTCACACTCCGTACAATTCATATACTCAACTTTGGCAAGGCTACTGATGTCACCCACCTAGAAATACACCTCTAGGAATTGTGTAGCCCAGTAATCTCTGTAGCGTGTCATGTAACTGCATACTGCTGTAGTGTGATAAAGTAGTTAAGTAGGTGTTCTAATCCCAGACATTGCAAGTGTTTATGAATGTGTGTGTGTGTGTGTCTAACCCTGTCTCTGTAGAGAGCAATGTTTTTTAGGGTACTCACACTCCTTACAATTCATATACTCAACTTTGGCAAGGCTGCTGATGTTACCCACCTAGAAATACACCTCTGGGAAGATTGCAGCCTAGTAATCTCCGTAGCACGTGCCATAACTACATACTGCTCTAGTGTGATTTAGAACACCCATGGCAGTTCTGGATGTTTTGTGTGTGTTTCAATGTCTGTGTACGGAGCAATGCATTATAGTCTAGTCACACTCAGTACATTTCAAATGGCCTACTTTGGCAATCCTGCTGATGTCATTCATTGTGAAATACACCTTGGGGAAGGAGTTCTCCAGTAATCCCTGTGATGCGTCCTATAAAAGCTCTATGCTGTAGTGTGATATGGATCTCTGTCAGGGGTTCTATACACACCCATGTTGGTTGTGGATGTTTTGTGTGTGTGTCACTTTCTTTGTAGGGAGCAATGCATTTTAGGCTAGTCACATGCAGTACATTTCAAATGGCCTACTTTGGCAATCCTGCTGATGTCATTTATTGTGAAATACACCTTTGGGGAAGGAGTTCTCCAGTAATCCCTGTGTTGTGCTGTATAACAGCTCTATGCTGTAGTGTGATATAGACCTCTGTCCAGGGTTCTATACCCACCCATGTTGATTGTGGATGTTTTGTGTGTGTCACGGTCTGTGTAGGAAGCAATGCATTTTAGGCTAGTCACACACAGTACATTTCAAATGGCCTACTTTGGCAATCCTGATGATGTCATCCAATGTGATATACACCTTTGGGGAAGAAGTACTCCAGTAATGTCCATGGTGCATACTGTAACTGCGTAGTGCTGTAGTGTAATAAACTAGTTAGGTAGGGGTTTTACTCCCAGACATGACAGGTGTGTGTGTGTATGTGTGTGTGTGTGTGTGTGTGTGTGTGTGTGTGTGTGTGTGTGTATGTGTGTTTGTAACTTGTATTCTTTGTGGGGGTGGTTGTGAGTGCGTGACACCTGTGGCCAACGTGGAGCCGGTTTTGCATATTTATTATATGGTGGCCCTACTATATATCACAATGTCCTCCATACAGGGATAACAGATATGAAACAGCTGAGAGGCTGGGGTGCAAAGCCATACCCATACATTTGACATCAAGGCCAGGCAATCACAGTTAGCAATCCAGTATTACACCGAGCACACTCCCAACCCATGTCTCATACATACACACACACACACACACACACACACACACACACACACACACACACACACACACACACACACACACACACACACATGCCTAGGCAACAGCCAATATGTGGGTAGTACACAGCATATTGGCCACTGATAGTAACTATGGGTTGATAGCTGTGGGCTACAGAGGACATAGCACCCTGTCCATCTGTCCAATATGCACATAAATGCAGACATTGCACCTTCCCCATGTTCCGCAATGGACACCTGCAACACCTGTGGTGCCATCATATGTGACCCACAAAGGACATACCATGCCTGACAACATGCCCTGTATTGACAGATGCCACTGACACCAGGGAATGCCATTAGCATGCAATCAATGTAGGTGCAGGGTAAACCTGCTGCCCATTACCAGTTCCCACCACAGGAGGGCAAGACTGGCACATCTGATGATAATCTGTGTTCACAACATGGACCAGACACCCCAGGTACAGTTCCACATGTCACTGTACATGCATGTGGGAAGCGTGCACATCCCAGACACCGTTCATGTCATGGACTAAGGAACACATACATGGCAAGCGATGCACAGCATTGGTCGCACACAATAGTCACCCAGGTGACTGGATGGGGGATACAATACCCACCCATGTGGGCAAATGCAGACACTACATCCCTGAGCCGCAATGCAGACCATTGTCATGTGGCTTGATGCCAAGGTATACCCATCACCAAGCCTTGTACAGTCATCTGGCCTAGTTGACTACCACACACCTGTGGAGACATGCACCCATGCATGTCAGCACTGGCACCCTGTGTGTTTGTGTGTGTGTTGTATGGTGCGTATGTTGACATCCACACTCCCTACAACCCCCATTTGCATACTGAAGCATGCTGTCTGATGTCAGACACCTCCCCATACCCTTTGCCCATACAATCTCCGTATGACCCATGTGGTGCATGTGATACCTGCACAGTGATGTGTTGTGGCAATCCCACTACTGATGAGTTGTAATCATGGCCCTGCCAAATGTGTGAATGTGTGTGCGCCCCTGTGAGAGTGTGGCTGTGTTGACACTGGCACCTGTTCATGCGGACAGGCACGTGTACATCACCTACCATATAGCTACCATATCCTTGTTGCAGATGTCACTCACCATCACATATATGTTCTAAGGGCTCCACAACAGGTAACCCATGTGGCACATCCAATAACTGCATAAAACTATGATAGCACAACATAGTCATCAGGGGTTTGATACCGTGTGCTGGTAGGTGTGTGACACAAACCTGCTTAGGTTTTACTCTCTCACCCCTCCCTGACTTGTCTTTGCCTCTGTCTGCCTCTCCCACTCCCTCTCTGGTGAATGTTTAGATCTACACCTGCTTTGCTTAGGCAGCAGCATGTGTATTTTAAGTGATGCTCATGATCAGCTGATGACCTCTGTATGAACTACAGCCCTCCCCTAGCTGATTGCATGTGGAACAGCTGTGGTAACATTCCCATAGCCAATTGCATGGAAACACACTGCAATATCTAGGTACATCATGTTGGTGTTGGCCCTTTTCATTCACTGTGAGCAGGAACTAGATTTGTTGTTTGGCAAACAGCATCTCAGATGGATTGGGAATTTACCTCTAACAACATACACTGTGGAAACAGGGCAACACACAGGAGGGGGATGTGCCTGACCTGAATACAGACTGTAAGTGCTGCTATACTGCATTTGGAGTAATGTTGGTTTAACAGTGTGTGTGTGGATATGGCTGTCCTACATGTCTCAATACCTGCCATGTCAGTTCTATGTTTATGAGGAATCCCCATCTGCAGGGTCATCTGCAGACTGGGCAGTGTGTTGTGCCTTTGGTTTCATGTGTTACCCATGGAGCATCTATCTGTGGACTGCAGAAGGTAGTGTGGGGATTGCAGTCTGTAGATGGTGAAAGCTGTAAAAGTTACCGACTACATATCCCTCATAGGACATATGTTGCAACAAACCCTGTTACAACAGTAAATGTATGAGGTTATCACAGCAACATGTCAATATTGGCCCTGTGTATGTGCTTCCAGCCACAACTCGGTCAACCTTTGTACATATGTCATGCATGAAGAGGTGCATATGTGCTGTACACCATAATGAGTGTCATCATATCTGATAACAAGCCAGGGAGACATCAGACTGCTACACATGTTATGTACAGTAGTGGTTATATCTGATGACATAACCTGGACATACTGTGGTTGTTTGTACAGTACTGAGGTCTGTGTACTTATGGTGAATGTCGACAGTGTGTGTATTGTTACTATGTACCTTGGCCTGTGTACAGACTGTAGTAGTTGTCAACGTTCTATTTCCTGTCCTATCTGATGTTACATGCTGATCCACTGTATGTTACCGTATTGGCTTACATGTTTGTAGGGCCATACACACACATTTCCCATACCACAGTCAGCCATCAGACCAAACTGCGTAGCGGCCCGGTATATGTAGGGTTAGTGTGTAAGTGGCACATACGAGGATGGTGCTGAACAGATAGTCCATATACTGTAATATTATGCTAACTTGCCATATCTGGCTGTGGCTGTGTTCTCATTGGTTGTGGTTATGCACTTTCACACAGGTGTATCTTACCCTGTGCTGTGACATGCCTGTACAGCCTGCTATATATGCAGGCACATGTGCATTCCCCCATAGGAGATGTAGGCCAGTGTTAAGCCAGTCTGCCTGTAGCCTGCACAGTGCATTGTTACATGCCTAGCAGCTTAGTGCACTTACCCAGTGAGATGTCATGTGCAGATACTTGTCAGATGTACTGCTGCCAGGCCTCCCTTAACAGTCAGGTATGTCAGACAGAGAAGTGGGATGCTGTACAGCTGTATATCAATATCTAGTGGGTAGTATGTGGCCATGGAACCCCTGTACCAGCGGTTGTTATGTGTCAGGCCAGACAAGGGTGCGTGAATGCATAACCTATGGTGGCATATGTATACCAGTTGTTATGTGTTATACCCATCTACATGGCTGTTAACACCCATATTATCAGGCATGGTACACATGTTTTGCACTAAGGGGTTCTGTGTATACATCAGGCCAATATCTCTGCTGCAGTTGACAGGGGCAGTACGTGCTAGCAGCGGTTCTTTACTTTGTCCTTAGGATGTCTGTCAGTAGCCAATGGCACACATGTGGAAAGCAGATGTGACCTCCCACACACACCATGTCTGTGAAGACAATCCCAATTACAGTAGCAACAGTATATAGAACTGTAATAGTACACAAATAAAGGTTTTCCATCCCTGCAAACCTGTGTGTGGTGTTTTTTCCTATGACCTCTCTGTGGGTATATGTTGCAGGCAATGATTTTCATTTGTATAGGTGCCCATACAGTGTCCAGTTGTTCAGGTGTGAACTGTAGGCATAGTGGTTGTTCCATATTTTGTGCACCTTCTACATATGTATCTTACTGAACATATCTCTGCGTGTGTATGTGTAGTCACATGTATATTTATATATATGTAATTATATATATAGGTATACCTGTATCTGCAGATATGTGTCTGTGTATCTGTATCCTAGGGATGTTGATAGCTTCCACATTTTACAATTCCTATGGGGGTCAGATACCAGCCTCACATCATACAGGTGGGATGTAGTACTGCTAACATCTTGTGCCCATGTCATGTCAGGTCCTTGTTATGGGATCTGCAACACTTGGTAGTGTATTGCAGGCAGTACGTGTTTGGCTGGGGGGGGTATGTCTATTCATACATGACGTATATTGTTTGGGGCCTCTCAACCCCATTAACAGTGCATGTGGACATATCTGTTTTTGTTAATCTACCATTGCTATCTACAGATGTTCATAGGTTCATAGGTTGGTACTAGGCTATCGGCCCTAGGGCCTATGCAAGCCTAGCCATAACAATTCCCTGGATATTTCCTCCCACAATATTTACTTCTCCAGGCCCCTGTCTAGCAGGGCGACTGACATGATCCCCGGGGTGAATTTCCTATCTCCCATCCAATCATCAATGTATGGCTACATATACTTATGTAGATATATATATAGGTTCATAGGTTCATAGGTTCGTACTAGGCTATCTGCCCTAGGGCATTTATAAGCCTAGCCAGAGTGTATGTGGCTTACACCACCCCTTAGGATGAGAATACTACGCCCTTTTAGGGTTTAGTTTACTATGCCTCTGTCTAGTAGTGACACAGAGATGACCCCCTGGGTAAACCTACGATCTCCCATCCACTCGTCGAGATTTCTCTTGAATAGAGTCAGTGAGGGACTCTGCCTAACATGGATTGGGATTCTGTTCCAGAGTGTAGGGAGCCTCTGAGTTATGAATCTGTCCCTCCAGCACGTTCTATTTATTTCTGTGTTGAGGTTTAAGTCACTTGTTCTCGTGGCTCTAATGGATTTGGATTTTCTGAGGTGGAGCATGTCAATTAATTCAGGATTGGACATGGCCTTGTACGTCAGGCACAGATCACCTCTGAGTAGGCAGTATGTGACTGAATAGAGCTGTAGTTTTTTCAGTCGGGCAGCATATGACATATGTTTAAGACCCTTTATCCTCTTGGTGAGGAACTTTTGGGGTCTTTCCAACTGCTGCAGGTGTCGGGTGAGATTGATCTAGATGTGAAACCCTTCATGATAAGGTGGGCAATATAGAAGGTCTTCCTAACCACTTTGGCAATGTGAGTGTCAAAAGAGAGGTTACTGTCAACCTGGGTCCCTAGGTCCCTGATTACCTCTTCCGTACTTAATGGATTACTGCCTATGTGGTAATTTGTTGGTACCTTGTTTTTCCCAAAGGGTATGACTATATATTTTTTGATGTTTAGCTTAAGGCCATGGCTCTGGAACCAATTATCCATTTCTATGAGGCCTCTCTGAAGGAAGTTTGTGTCCGCTGGAGTATCAGTTATGGCGCCCAGTTTGTAGTCATCTGCGAACTTTGTCAGCCACAATCCTCCTATGTTTGCCTGTACCTCAGAAAAATAAATGCCGAACAAGAGGGGTCCCAGGACTGAGCCCTGTGGGACACCGCCAGACTGGCTTAGAGTCTGACATAGCTCCAGCAACTCTGACCCTGTGGGTTCTGTCCTTGAGCCAGTTTGCAACCCATCTTGTGACATATGGGTTTACATTTAAGCTGGTGAGTTTGTCATGATGCCCGAGTGGGGTATTGTGTCAAAGGCTTTTGCAAGGTCAAGGTAGGCTGTGTGAACTATTAAAAGATGAGAAAAAAAACTATAAAACTGTTACTAGAAACAAAAAGGCAACTGGCAGTCTGTGAAACACTTTATTCCTTAAGCGCTTTTCGTACGCACTGTGTACGGACTTCGTCAGAGGATCAATTAATTACATAAGCACACCCTTTAAGTAACTTTGTGCTAGTCAGCTGATATTACGCTGATTGTAATTTTAAAATAATTAAAAAGATTTAAAAAACCAGCATCGAAAGAATTAACATGTTACAATGTCCAATAGCATGCTAGAAGTATATAAATAAATACATGAAATAAATTCATTCATACTTTTAAGCATGAGTCAAAAAAAAAAAAAAAATATATATATATATATATATATATACCTCATTAAACAAATGTTTTACCATTTTGTTAATAAAAATTGATATATAAACAACATTAATATATAAAAAATTATTTTAGAACATTCATGTGAATATATATATGCATAAAAAATCAACAATGCACTACTCCAACCTGCCATGAAGGCTTAAATTCTATGTTATTCAGAATTAAAATTATGATAAGTGTATCTATTAAATTAACCATATTATATTTATTATTCATATAATATAAATATTTTATAAAAATATAAATATATTTTTTCATATATAAATATGGGTGAAGGTATTGTTTTGATTTTTGTTATATTTATTTGTTGTTATTAAAGGAAAAGGCAGGAATGTGGGGGAGAGGGAGGGGGAGGGTGGGGGGGAGGGGCTGGTAGGGGCTGGGGGATGTAAGGGGGGTAAAAAATTATCTAGTTAAACTGCGTAGCTTTAAAATAGGCATAATGGAACAAATATCTTTTAAACCAGGCAGGCAATATGAAAACAATCTAATTTGCCATATTAATTCCAATCGTTCTACTTGTAATTCAACTGGTCCCCCTCTGGTATTTGGTATTAGTTGGTCCAATACCCAGAATTTAAAGTTATGGCCTGAAAATTCATTAATATGCCTAGCAAGAGCATTATCAGCATTACATTTTTTAATGTTATAAACATGCTCATATATTCTGTCTCGAAGTCTCCTAATGGTTTTACCCACGTAAAAACAGTGGCATAGCTGGCATATTGCCACATATACGACCATCTTTGAATTACAGTTATTTTTAAATTTACTTTTTAGAGTAAACCCATTTATTTTTACTGTATGTCCCACGTAGATATATTTACAATAAGGACAATTACCACATACCGACATGTTTTTAAGACTTATAGTTTTGTTAGATTTATTATTAATAGTATCCAAAATTTGTTTAAAATTTTGATCATGTCTTACTGTAATTTTGGGCTTATCCCCTAGCTTCATTATCAGTTCTTTATTTTCCTTCAAAATGTTCCAATTTTTATAAAAAATATTTTTTAATAATGAGAAATCAGAACAATAGGTAAGTGTTAAACTGTATTCAAAGGGTAAATCAGTCAAATTCTGGTTAATATTAAAGGAGTTCGGCTGATCGGGACTAGCTACAGGCGATACACTAGATTCAACTCTCAGTAAAATAGGTTTATAGAAACCATTATTCCTTTTGACAATTACCTCATCCATAATATTATCTATGAAATTGCTTGGATATGCTCTGTTTAAAAACATATTTTTTAAAATGTTACATTCATCAAGAAAGTCTTCTATATTACTAACCATTCTAGCTGCTCTCACAGCCTGACTTTTGACCACTGATTTATTTTGATAAGTGGGGTGTGCACTAGTAAAATGCAGGAAAGTATTAGAGTACGAAACTTTCCTGTATATTCTAGATTCAAATCTGCCCAGTATTGAATTCTTGGTAAGATAAACATCCAAGTAAGCTATTTCATTAACATTAAAATTGAATGTAAATTCAAGAAAATTTGTAGTCGAGTTGAAATAGGCAACCAATTCGGCTGCTTGATGGGCCGACCCTTCCAAAAGAATGAAAATATCATCCAAATATCTCGTATAGAACTTTATTTTAGACGTAATTTCTGTTTCAACTAGGACATATTCCTTTTCCCAAAAGCTCATGACCAAATTTGCAAAACTCGAGCCACAAGGGGAGCCCATGGCTACCCCTTTCTTTTGGTGGTAAAATTTGCCGTTAAATATTATAATATTATGAGCCAAGACTATTGTTAATAGTTCTTCAATAAGCCAAATCTCAGAGTCTGATACATTCATTTTTTTCAAATTTAATGATATCCATTCTATACCCAAATCTTGTGGAATTGACGTATAAAGATCTTTTACGTCTATAGTTAGTAAATTCAAGTTTTGATTAAAAGGTAGTTCGTTAATCTGTTAAGGCTGTGTGAACTGCCTTACCCTCATCAATGGCCTTAGTGACTGTTTCAAAAAAGTCGACCAAGTTCAAAAGGCAGGATCTGCCCTTGACAAAGCCAAATTGGGTAGGATCCAATGTCTGTAGGTCCCCAATGTCTTTGTTTATGAGTTCCATAATGATCCTCTCCATAGCTTTGCAGACCAGGCTCGTCAGGCTTATGGGGCGGTAATTTCCAGGGTCCGTAGAAGCACCGCCTTTGTGAAGTGGGACCACTGTTGCCGTATGCCACTCTTTGAGTACGTATCCTGTGGTAAGGCTAAGATTAAACAGCAGCCTTATGTGTGGGTTTAGTTCCTCTTGGAGTTCATGTAGCACACAGCCCGGGACACCATCCGGTCCCATTGATGCTGTGTTTTTAGCTTTAGAGGTGGCTCTCACCTGGGCATCTGAGATGTTAGGGAGGCTACACTCTGCTGGGATAGTTATTTCTCCTTTTGGGGAGGAGGAGAAATTTGCACTGAACCTGTCTGCCAGAATGTTGGCAATGTCAGTGGGTTCAGTATATTTTGTGTCATTTTGGACTAACTCTGAGCATATCTGGGAGTTTCCACCCAGGTTTCTAACATAGCTAAAGAAGGCCTTGTGATTGTCTTTTGTGTCATTTGCGATTTTTCTCTCAAAGTTGGCCTTGGATGATTTTATGAGTGATCGTAGTTTTTTGCTAGTACTGATCAGAGATGCCTTTCCTTTTAGGGATTTTGCTCTGTCATGTAGTAGCTTCCTCCTTCTGTTGTAAAGTTTTTTTATGGCTGGGGTCCACCAGACCGGTCGCCTGCCTTTGGGGGAATGGGTCTTGGTTTTATTTGGGATTGCATGATCCATGCATTCATGAAGGTGCCCATAGAAGGCATTTGCAAAGGATTCAGCAGTGTGGGTTGTGGTTTCCACTGGCCCAGGGGCCTTGAAAGATACCACTTCAGTCTTAAGAAGTGTGAAGTTTGCTTTTGAAAGTTCTTCACTGTGGTCTTTTGTGCAGGGGTGGGGGGGGATGTGGATTTCCAGTGAGATTAATTTATGGTCTGATCTTACCAAAGAGGGATGTACTTCCGGTGTGGAGCATTTTGTCCCCATGTTTGTGATGATCAGGTCTAGTATATTGTCTCCTCTTGTGGGAATGGTGACTAGTTGTTCCACTGCATTTGAGTTTATGAATTCTAAGAACCTTTGGGCTAGGGTGTTGGGGCTTGAGTAATGTTCCCAGTCTATGTTTGGGTAGTTGAAGTCTCCCAAAATTATGGTATTTGGAGAGACATTCATACTCTCCAGTGTCTTCAGGAAGGCTGTGTGGGGTTCCTGAGTTTGAGAGGGTGGTCTGTAGCATGCTACAAACTGTAAGGCAGTTTTGCCTATGGTTAGTTGCACCTGGATAGTCTCCGATGCTTAGATGCGTTGCCACTAACCTGGAGGTGTGGGTATCTTTGATGAAAATGGATACTCCCCTCCTTCTGTGGTTCTGTCCAAGTTTTGGGGCGGAAAGCATGATATGAGGTAAAACCTGATAGTGCTGGGGTGCTCTCAGGAGCCTTGAACCAGGTTTCAGTCACTGCACAGACATCGATGTTCTCCATACTGAGGAGGGCTTGAGGCGTGCATCTTGAGGTTTAGACTTCTGGCATTGAGCAGCATTACCCTTAGTTTTTTCCACTTGTGTTTTCTAGGGAGGTAGGTTTGTCATTTGAGCCTTGCCTAAAAAGGCACTATGGGGTGGCAAGAGCCTTGGCCAATATCCGAAGCCCAGGGGTGACAGGTGCAAACCATCCCTTAGAAGCAGCGTGGCTTGTCAAGCATGTCATCCCAAGCAGACAGACACTGGATCCCCTTAGAATGACACCAGTAATTAAGCCAATTGTTAAAACTGATCATTTTGTCTTTGTACTGTGGCATCATTCTTGGTGAGGGTAAGATGCTGCTCAGGGTCAGGGTCATACCGGCCTGGGCTACATAATCAGAGAGCTCCTCTATGTCTCTTTTCATGTAGTCCAGGGAGGTACGTCTCAGGTCGTTCACACCTGCATGTACAATGACTGAGTCATATTTGTACTTGCTGTGGAGTGACCTGAGTGCTTGTGCTATGTGGCGGATTCTAGCTCCCAACAGGCAGCTTACTGTGACCCTCTCCTTGTTCAGTCTGGTGAGCGGGACGTCAGTGTGCCTGACTATGGAGTCACCTATTACAAGTGTGTCTGGCATGTTGTTTGGCCTTAAGGGCTGTGACTGTTTAGCATACTGACTTTGTGAACTATGTGTTGCATTTGCTATGTTTTGAGGTGGTGGTTGCTTGGCTGTCTGCTTTGGAGGCCTCTGTTGTTTTGGTAGATTTTTAATCAGCGCCTCCGAGTATGTTTTTGTGTGTTTATGTGTTTGGTTTGCAGTTGTGATAGTTCTATGTGAGACTGGGTTTGTGGTGTGCGTGGTTACCTTCTCCTCCTGACTGGTCTTGCCAGTACTGAATTGAGAGAGCTCAGCCTCCAGTTTGGCTATATAGTTGCATCTCTCGCATATATCTCAGGCTCATCCAGACTCTGCTACACTTTGCTGTGAAGGAAAGGTTAGTTTGCTGTTATTTTTTGTATTTCTGTATTGCCTTTCTATATTTTGAATACTGTAGTTTGTTTTCTTTACCTTGTGTTTTGCTTGCATTCTGTTTAACAGCATATTAAAACTTCAAAAGAGACCACAGCTCTCTCTGTTCTGAGTCAGGCAGAATTTTTCCCCTCCCTCCCACCCAGTCTTGTTAAATACCACTGTCTTTCTAGTTGCCCGCCTCTTATGTTAATCTGACCATATATCTCATTTCTCTCTACTTTCATTGGCTTATGTGAGTAATCACAAAACCATCACTTTTGAAATCCCACCCCTTCAATTATTTAAATTTATTGGCCATCCTACAGTATTTCATAGTACCAAAATACAAAAGTAACCACCCCTTTCAGTCCATCTTGCTGTTTTAAAAATAGTAACTCTCCACTAAACCTTAACTTTTTAAACAGGTAAAACTCAAGTTACCTACTTTCATATCTAACTTCTCAAGTGCACACTGCAGAGTGCATTCTTTTCAATCTTACCTTTAAGCATCCCTGTTACTAGCACTTTCTCTAATACCTAAAAGATCATCTCTACTTGACTCCAAGTAGACTTTTCTCTATCTGTTAAACCTAGCACTTGCTCCTACAGTACTTATTACCTTGATACGGCACTCTTATAGATAGCACCCCAAATAGGCAAACCCCCATTTCTCGGTCACCACGTCCCCGGAATCTCTTTTAAAGTTTTTGTCTAGTCCTTCTAGCATGTCGAGGATCAGTTGCTAGTGTCCTCTCCTGCTCAGCTGGTGAACCTGGGAATATTGAGGCAATGTTACAATTGCCTCATGTACACAGACAACCCTCTCCTCCTCCCACAAAACACAAATACATGCGAGAGATGCAACTATACGGCCAAACTGGAGGCTGAGCTCTCTCAACATAGGACTGGCAAGACCAGTCAGGAGGAGAAGGTTACCACACACACTATAGACCCAGTCTCACATAGTACCATCACAACCTCAAATCATACACATAAACACACAAAGACATACTTTCGGCTCTGATCAAAAATCTACCAAAACAGCAGAGGCCACCAAAGCAGACACCCAAACAACCACCACCTCAGAACATAACACCTGCAACACATAGACCTCACAGTCAGAGTGTCAAACAGTCACAGCCCTTAAGGCCAAACACAATGCCAGACACACTAGTCATTGGTGACTCCATAGTCAGACACACTGGCGTCCCGCTCACCAGACTGAGTAAGGAGAAGGTCACAGTAAGCTGCCTGTCGGGCGCTAGAATCCGCCACATAACGCAAGCACTCAGGTCTCTCAACAGCAGGTACAAATATGACTCAGTCATTGTCCACGCTGGTGTAAACGACCTGAGACGTACCTCCTTGGACTACATGAAAAGAGACATTGAGGAGCTCTCTGATTATGTAGCCCAGGCAGGTATGACCCTGACCTTGAGCAGTATCCTACCTTCACCAAGAATGATGCCACAATACAGAGATAAGATGATCAGCTTTAACAATTGGCTTAAACTCTGGTGTCATTCAAAGGGGATCCAATGTCTGTCTGCCTGGGATGACATGCTGGACAAGCCACGCTGCTTCAAGGGACGGCTTGCACCTGTCACCCTGGGATTCGGATATTGGCAAAGGCTCTTGCCACCCCATAGTGCCTTTTTAGGCAAGGCTCAAATTCTAAACCTACCACCCTAGAACACAAAAAGGAAAAAACTAAGGGTAATGCTGCTCAATGCCAGAAGTCTAAATCTCAAAATGCACGCACTCGAGGCCCTTCTCAGTATGGAGAACATCGATGTCTGTGCAGTGACAGAAACCTGGTTCAAGGCTCCTGAGAGCACCCCAGCACTATCAGGTTTTACCTCTTATCATGCGTTCCGGCCCCAAAATCCGGACAATACCAAGAAAGGAGGGGGGGTATCCATATTCATCAGAGACACCCACACCTCAAGACTGGTGGCAATGCACGATGCATCGGAGACCATCCAGGTGCAATTAACCATAGGCAAGACTGCTCTGCAAATTGTAGCATGTTACAGGCCACCCTCACAAACTCAGGAACCTCACATGGCCTTCCTGAAAACACTAGAGGGGATAAATGTATCACAAAACACCATCATACTAGGTGACTTCAATTACCCTAATATAGACTGGGAACACTACTCAAGCCCAAACACCCTAGCCCAAAAGTTCCTGGAATTCATAAACTCAAATGCCATGGAACAACTAGTCACCATCCCCACAAGAGGAGAAAACATACTTGATCTCATCATCACGAACATGGGAGCACAATGTTCAACACCGAAGTATACCCCTCACTGGTGAGATCAGATCACAAACTAATCTCGCTGGAGGTCCTCATCCCACCCCACCTGAAATAAAAAGACCACAGTAAAGAACTTCTCGAAAGCCGACTTCACACTTCTAAAGACTAGTGTGGTCTCCTTTAAGGCCCCGAGCCGACGGAAAACAGTACTCAAGCCGCTGAATCACTTACAAATGCCTTCTACCAGCACCTGCAGGACTGCATGGATAAGGCAATCCCAAGCAAAACAAAGACTCTTTGTACCAAAGGCAAGCGTCCACTCTGGTGGACCCCAGCCATAAACAAACTCTACAACAAAAGGAGGAAGCTACTACAAGATAGAGCAAAATCCTTAAAAGGTAAGACACCCTTGATCACTATAAGTAAAAACTAAGAGCTCTCATAAAATCATCCAAAGCAAATTTTGAGAGAAAAATAGCTAAAGACTCAAAAGACAATCATAAGGCCTTCTTTAGCTATGTTAGAAACCTGGGAGGAAACTCCCAGATATGCTCAGAACTAGTTCAAAATGATGTGAAGATTACTGATCCTACAGACATTGCCAACATACTGGCTGACAGGTTCAGTGCAAACTCCCCTCCCCAAAAGGAGAGATATCTATACCAAGCGATTGCAGCCCCCAAACATCTCCAACGCCCAAGTGAGAACTGCTCTCTCCAAAGCAAAAACACAGCATCCATGGGACCTGATGGTGTCCCGGCTGTGTGCTCCACGAACTCAACGAGGAATTAAACCCACAGCTAGGACAGCTGTTTAATCATAGTCTTACCTCTGGATACACCCAGGAGTGGCGCACTGCAACTGTGGTCCCACTTCACAAAGGCGGTGCCTCCACCGACCCTGGAAATTACCGTCCCATTAGCTTGACAAGCCTTATCTGCAAAGCCATGGAGAGGATCATAATGGACCTCATAAATAAAGACATAGGAATTTGCAGACTTTGGATCCATCCCAGTTTGGCTTTTTCAAAGGCAGATCATGCCTTCTAAACTTGGTTGACTTTTGAAACAGTCACCAAAGCCATTGATGAGGGAAAGGCAGTCCATACAGCCTACCTCGATCTGGCGAAGGCCTTTGATACAATACCCCACTCGGGTATCATTGAAAAACTCATCAGCTTAAATGTTAACCCATACATCACAAGATGGGTTGCAAACTGGCTGAGTGACAGAACCCACAGGGTCAGAGTTGCTGGCGCCATGTCAGACTCAAAGCCTGTCACAAGTGGTGTACCACAGGGCTCAGTCCTGGGCCCACTCTTGTTTGGCATCTACTTTTCCAAGTACAAGCAAACACAGGAGGGTTATGGCTGACAAAGTTTGCAGATGACTGCAAACTGGGCCATAGTAGAAAACACATCTGACACAGATATCCTTCAGAAGGGTCTCACAGAAACGGATAACTGGTGCCAGAGCCATGGCCTAAAGTTAAATGCCAAAAATGCATAGTCATACCCTTCGGGAAAAACAAGGTTACCCCTAGCTACCAAATAGGTGGCAATCCACTGAGTACAGAAGAAGTTATCAGGGACCTGGGGACCCAGGTTGATAGTAGTCTGTCATTCGACACCCATGTAGCTAAAGTAGTTAGGAAGACCTTCTACATTGCCCACCTTATCATGAAGGGATTCTCATCTAGATCAAGGGAGGTCATAGTCTCCCTATACTCATCACTCATCAGACCAATGATTGAGTACAATGCCCCATTCGGAATGTATCTGACCCGACACTTGCAGCAGCTGGAGAGGCCACAAAAGTTCCTCACCAAAAGGATAAAGGGTCTCAAACATCTGTCCTATGCTGCCCGACTGAAAGAACTCCAGCTCTATTCAGTCGCTTACCGCTTGCTCAGAGGTGACCTTTGCCTAACATACAAGGCCATGTCAAACCCAGATTTGATGAATATGCTTCACCTTAAAAAATCTAGATCCGTCAGAGCCACAAGGGCGGGAGACTTAAACCTCGACACGGCTATTAATAGGACGTGCTGGAGGGATAGATTCATCACCCAAAGACTCCCTATGCTGTGGAATAAAATCCCGGTATATGTGAGGCAGAGCACCTCGCTGGCCTTGTTCAAAAGAAATCTTGACCAATGGATGGGAGATCGCAGATATACCCCAGGGATTACCTCAGTGTCACTGCTCAACAGAGGCACAGCAAAATAATGGGTATAGTTCCCCATACTAAAGGGGTGGCGTAAGCCACAAAACTATGGGCTAGGCTTGTAAATGCCCTCGGGCAGATAGCCTAGTATGAACCTATGAACCTATGAACCTATATTTGTATTTGTTGAGAGGAGGAGAGGGTTGTCTGTGTACATGAGGCAATTGTAACATTGCCTCAAGATTCCCAGATTCACCAGCTGAACAGGAGAGGGCTAGCAACTGACCCTTGACATGCTAGAAATAGTGAAAAAGATTGCTGTGTAACTGAGTCAGAAAGGACCTATAGGGAAATGGGTACTCAACAGAATTTAGGTGAATGAAGTACTTTTCGTTTGTTTAAGAGTGCTTTACCTGTATACAAAATGCTTTAGGAGCAAGTGCTGAGCTTTTCAGATAGAGTATAGGCTGTTTAGATTGCAAGTAGAACAGTTCTAAGGGAAAAATTGAAGAGCAGACTTGGAGCCAGAAAAAGTTTAACCTTGTTTAACGGCTGCGCTATGTGCACGACCAGCAAAGCTGCAAAGGCGGATTTTAAGCAGTGAACTACAAAAGAGCTAGGAATGGTCCCAAACAACCAATTACTAACACCTTCTTGTGCTGAGGTCACTTCCCCCAAGGATAGGTAGGCTGCTCAAGGCTCCCCACTCCCACTGGTGAGCAAAGAAACTTCCTTTTATCCAAGTAAGGTAATGGACAACACAGGAACTACACCACAGCCCAGAATACAGCAATGCCTGTATACTGGTCTAAACTAGTCGAGAAAGGCAGGAAAACAAGGATTATTTTTTTGTTTTTTTGTTTTTTTTGCAGAAATGCACAGAAAATGCAGAGACAGTGATAAATTAGTTACACAGGCTAGCACACTTTAGTGGGCAGCCTCCACAGTTCAATTAAACAAACAAACAAGCAAATTTTCGACTAAATTCGACTAAATGTAACTTTAAGTGCAATTTTTAAAATAAATGCAGTAATCAGTAAAAAACAGTTCAGGCTAGTTTAAAGTAAGCAGCAGAAGCTATTTTCAGTGAAAAAAAGCAAAGATACTTAAATCCAGAAGGTAGTGTCTGGTTTGAGTTCCTTGCTGCTAGGACCACTCTGTAAACTCACGTGGAGCTTGTCTGAGCAGTATAGCCAGAAAAAAACGCCCAGAGGCGGATTTTAAGCAGTGAACTACAAAAGAGCTAGGAATGGTCCCAAACAACCAATTACTAACAGCTTCTTGTGCTGAGGTCACTTCCCCCAAGGATAGGTAGGCTGCTCAAGGCTCCCCACTCCCACTGGTGAGCAAAGAAACTTCCTTTTATCCAAGTAAGGTAATGGACAACACAGGAATTACACCACAGCCCAGAATACAGCAATGCCTGTATACTGGTTTAAACTAGTCGAGAAAGGCGGGAAAACAAGGATTATTTTTTTGTTTTTTTGTTTTTTTTTTGCAGAAATACACAGAAAATGCAGAGACTGTGATAAATTAGTTACACAGGCTAGCACACTTTAGTGGGCAGCTTCCACAGTTCAATTAAACAAACAAACAAGCAAATGTTCGACTAAATTCGACTAAATGTAACTTTAAGTGCAATTTTTAAAATAAATGCAGTAATCAGTAAAAAAACAGTTCAGGCTAGTTTAAAGTAAGCAGCAGAAGCTATATGTGTGACTATGTCCGTATGTACCTACATAGCTATATATCTGCATACATATATGTACCTTGTTGCGTATATGTAGACATATAGGTGCATATATATGTGTCAATGTAGGCATTTGCATGCATATATGTTCATATATATATATATATATATATATATGTATATATATGTAAATATTTCTAAATATACATATATATATATATATATATATATATATATATATATATATATATATATATATATATCTACATATATAGATATGTTGTATCTGTTTAGATATTAATATATTTACACACACACACACACACACATACATCTAGATGTTGGTATACATTCTCTGTACTGTTGCATGACTGGGCTGGATGATATGTTTCTGAAAACATCAGATTTATGTATATCAGTAATGGCTTAGTGGTAAATCACTTTGTGTATGGTGTGCAGGGTCCTGGGTTTGAGCCTTGCAGAAGCTGTTTATTTTGTTGCCGGGCAAAACACAGGCCATTGGACACACAGTGATTAAGGCACTTTAAAGCAGTTGTAAGCGGGTGTGCACGTGTTTGCACGGAGGTAAGCACTGCTACTTTCCAGTCACATTTTCTTCTACTCAGTTAGCTTCGATATTGCTTAATCTGTGTAGGCAGTGCTTACCCCCGTGCAGACGCACTTAAACACGCTTACTAGTGCTTACATATGCTTACTACTGCTTATTAGTGCTTATACCTGCTTACTAGTGCCTTATTCATTATGACACTGCTACATCACATGTGCATTTCCTGCAGTGCTCTAGTTCATACATATGTTTTATTTAGTGGGTTTTGCAACAAAACTATTGGTTATAACGTGCTTTGCCATGTAAAATAGACTGTGCTGCAGTGGGACTCGAACCAGGAATGCCTGCTCATTAGGAGAATGCTCTACCCAATTCACACTATTGCTTACATCCACAAGGCGGTCCGATTAGAACCGCTCCTTCCAACACCGGCACGCCTCAACCCATAATTTCATATCCATCGTCCCCCTGCTCCTCCTACGCAGCAATCATCCTTTCTCTGGGTGCAGGTCAGGTCTAACCACACCACTACACACTGCCCACTCTCCAATTCTTGGGACCCATCACATACATTGTCTCGACCCATGGATCATCAGGCTTTCCCAGCCTTGTAGTTCGAGATCATACGTGCCCTGCCATTGCGAATCTGTGTAATGACAGGAACCCAAATATGCCCTAAATTTTTGGTTTGTCCAACAAGGGACATTGTTGTATTTGTTTGTAGATTAGACTTAGCGGGTTGACAATGTTTCTGCCAGTGGTAGTATCCTGCCTGTAGCTTGGGATGCAGTGGTTTGTTTGCTTTTTTGGTGTGTTTGTTTGTATGTTTCACCTATTTGGCTGTGGGGGGGGGGTATCGGTATGTGTAACATGTATGTTGACTGAGACCCCTCACCCCCATTGGTGGTACCTGTGGTCATATATGTCATTCTTATGTGCTGTATCATATCTATAGATATATATCTGTGTGTATATATATATATATATATATATATATATATATATATATATATATATACACACACACACACACACACACACACACATATATATATATATATACATACACACACACACACACATATATATATATATATATATATATATATATGTATATATATAAAGATATATATACATATATAAATATATATGTATATATATATATATATATATATATATATATATTGCTGTATATATATCTAACGACATATAGATGTATGGATGTCTGCATAAGTATATATCTATATGTGGATATTTATATATATGTATGTCTATATATATATAGATATATGTATATGTATATATATATATATATATATATATATATATATATATATATATATATATATACATACATATGTAATACAGAGAGGGAGAGCTATGTCCTGTAATGTTGAATGGTATTGCTGGATGCTATGTTTGTGGAAACATCAGGGTTATGTATATCTGTGGTGGCTTACTGGTAAATCACACTGGCTATGTTGTGCAGGGTCCTGGGTTCGAGCCTTGCAGGGGCTGTTTAATTTGTTGCTGGCCAGAATGAGGCCCATTGGATATGGAGTGGTTGAAGCACTTTTACGCAGTTATTAGCGGGTTTACGCAATGGTAAGCACTGCTAACTTCCGGTGACATCCGCTTATACATGGTTAGCCTCACTTTTGCTTACTCTGTGTAAGTACTTCTTACTGTCATGCAAACAGACTTGCACCTGCTTACTAGTGCTTATTTATCCTTACTACCGCTTGGTTCTTGGGGAGGTGGTGAATTTGGCAAGTGTATGGGGTTAAATTCATTACACAGCTTACTACACCAGTTCACACATATATGTTATTTATTAGGTTATACAACTAAATATACTTGCCTCTTTACTCATCCCTCATCAGGCTCATAATTGAGTACAATGCCCCTTTTGGGATGTACCTTACCAGACACCTGCAGCAACTGGAAAGACCCCAAAAGTACCTCACTAAGAGGATCAAAGAGTTCAAACAGATGCCATATGCTGCCCGGTTAAAGAAACTCCAGCTCTACTCAGTGGCATGCTGCCTGCTCAGAGGCGATCTGTGCCTGATGTATAAAGCCATGTCCAACCCGGAATTAATGGACATGCTGCACCTCAGAAAATCCAAATCCCATCGAGCTACGCTCGAGACTTGAACCTCAGCACTGAAATAAATAGGACATGCTGGAGGGACAGATTCATAACCCAGAGGCTCCCTTCCCTCTGGAATAAAATACCAGTCCAGGTTAGGCAGAGTCCCTCATTGACTCTCTTCAAGAGGAATCTTGATGAGTGGATGGAAGATCGTAGGTTTACCCCGGGTATCACTTCTGTGTCACTGTTAGACAGCGGCACAGTATACTAACCTTGAAAAAGGGCATAGCAAAATTAATTTAAAATGGGTGGCGAAAGCCAAACACACTCTGGCTAGGCTTATAAATGCCCTAGGGCAGATAGCCTAGTATGAACCTATGAACCTATGAACCTATATTGATCATAACAGTGATATGACGTGGAAATGGAATGTACTACAGTGGGACTCGAACTGGGATTGACTGCTCGTGAGGCGAACACTCTGCCCACTACAATATTGCTGTACTGCTTCATTTGCACATATCCTGCCTTTTATCCTCCTTTTGCTATTTAAGCTACATTAACCATAGCTAAGCAATGGGCAACCTTGAGCACCTACGGTTAAACCTCATCCGTTTCCATATCTTTTTTATTCACTATTGCTCTTATACATGTGGGGGGATGTTGCTAGCAGTTAGCGTACATCTATGAGGGTCTTGCTCATTGTTTACTATCTTTTTGCAGTCTGTCATTGCAGGGGCATGTATATTCTGAGAGTTCTGCTCTCAGCCATACCCCCTGCACTCGTACATGTTACGTGTAAGCCTAGGAGCTCAGCCAGCGTGCTGTCATTACTATGCATGGCATGCTGCTGTACTGCTCCTAAATGGGCGCTTCCGTGCAGGACTAAGTTAGTCCTGCACAGAGGGTTAGTGAATCCGGGGGTATGTTTTGCTCAAAGTAAACTGCTATCCCACCACTGTCCTTCTTCATTTTTATTGCCTGAACAACTGATATTCTGGGATCTTAATATCCCAGTCCCTTTCATCATTTGCACAGGTTTCTGCCACATTTAGTATGCCTGTTTTCTCCTGTGTCACTGTTTGAAGTTCATCCATTTTCTTGTCTTGACATTCTTCAACATAATCCTCCACTCTTTCATGCCACTATTGAAAGTTACTAAAAAGCTTCTTTTACATCCTTCTTACACCGATACACAGATACACTCTCCTTTCTTCAAGCGTAAAGAAGTTGTCCTTTCCAGCTTCACACTATATGACTGTTTTTTTTTTTAATGTTTTGTCCTTCCAGGCATCATGGTCCCACATTTTGCTCACTAATGTCTTTTTGCTCCTCAAAAGGATTAGAGCCATATGGCAGGATACCTATATCTATCACAATGCAGATTATTATTTTTTTTTTTTACTTCAGTTGAGTTTCTTTTTCTTATTGGCTGTGGGCATACTGGCAGCCTCAAGCACCAGAAAACATGTTTATTCTCAAGTAGAATTATAGTGCTTAGTGTTCCTAAAGACATAATCTGGCAGTTTCTCCATCCAGATGATGTCTGTAGATTTTGCTGTATTGAAGTGACTCCTCTATTCCCTCACCTTGAGAAACATGAGCATCCATCATTCCTTCTAACACAGTCGAGCCTCTGGCATCAGCGCTGCTTGCTCAAACCGGGTGAGTGGTATGTGAGTACAGATGTCATCTCAGTGCCACTATGTCAGTCACAGTACGCTGATGTTGCTTCTCTAGAAACCTTTGCACTATAGTAGATGTTCACCAATGGAGTGCATCTATTCTATGTATCTGCTTTATGGAGATCATGGTGTCTAGTAATGCTTCCATTCCTCCAAACAGATGTTCATGCAACTGTTGGTAAAGAAGACAAACATTTATTGTATTCTATTAAAAAGGCCTTCCCCTGTGTATCTCATAATATCATTACCTTTTATTTCATTTCTGCTTCCTGATACGGCTCATTTACTATTAAATTTACCTGAAAAAAGTACTTTAAGCTTCTTTCCATTTTTATTTTTTGAGTTTGATCCATTATTTTTTGTTAGCTACATAGCATTAATTGCATGCCCTAGCACTTTGTTTTGGCTTCTGCATTTCTCATTGTTCTTCTTACTTTGTTACATCTTTTCTCATTCTTTCTACTCCTCATGGGATCTATTCCCAGAGTAGATGTTTGTTCCATCTGCAAAACATGTATATATCTTCTAGTCTCTGAAAGTAGGTCACATATAAAGGAATGAAATAGCACTGATCCATTACCGAACTCTATGGTTTTATGTTTGCTGATGCTTACATTGTTTGACTGGATCTTTCATTCTACTATTTTTGTATCTTGTTACGCAACAAGTGTTATTCTTAAGCTGCAAACACTGGATCAATTTCTAGGCTGCTTAGTTTTGTCATTAAACTTTTGTTTGGTACTATGATGAACAGTTTGTTTAAGTCTAGAGATTCTACAATCTCATCTATTCCTGGTCTACTACTTTGTTCACAATCTGAAAGACCTCTCTTAGATTGCACCTGCATCACCTATCTGCATTGAATTTATGTCACCTCATGTTCTAGATCAGAGGACTCAACCTGAAACCTCATAGGAAGTCAAATACAAACGTCATCATCAGCAGGAAGCCCGAGCCCCAGTACAAAAGTGGCTGAAGCATGTAGTCCCACCCTTGGGTGTTACTATATAAACTCCAAGACTTAGAGGTATGATGAATAAATTTACCATTGGGGCTAATAGAATATCAATATGGCGAATGTTACTACTCCAATAACACTGTCTCTGGGCATAGTTTGTATATTTACAAATTGCTCGTATTCATAAAAGTGAACGGAAACTGTTAATATATAGATTATTCTTCATTTATAGTGATGTAAAATTTGATTCATTACATTTATACACTAAATTTCTGTTTTTGTTTTTGCTTATTTCGTATACTATTAATGATAATATCACTTATCACAGTACACTGCATTCTACACACATATTAATTCATCTGCTGTTGGCTTACTGATAGCAGCTGCACCTCATTTCTCCATTATTACCCCCCCCCATCTGCTGACCAGACAGTCTTCTTTCCCTGATCATTATAATTCTTGAGAGTACGATTACTTTATCATAGCCAAAGAATGACCATCCAACCATCTATATTTTACTTCAGCATCCTGGATGCAGGTAATGAATAAGAATAACAAAGGAGAAATTTTGCCAGCCATTAATCAAAACAACACTATTCTCATCAAATATCACTTGTAATATCTTTAGGTCTGCAGCACAGGACAGACAGGCAAATGGCTTGTAACAGACTGCACCCTGTATTCCTCATTTTTAATCATCTAGCTTTATTTCTATACTGTATGTTACTCTGCAAGTGCCTTAACTGGATCAGTGACCCAGGTTGATCCTGAAAAGAGGCACTTTTGTTAGTGGGATTTACCCACTTAATTAATGAGTAGATAAAATACATATATTTGTTTAGAGCAGCTTTATATTCATTATCATATGCAATATGAGGAGAGTGGGTTGAGCAGATGGAAAGAGTACTTTGAGACGCTGATGAATGAAGAGAATGAGAGGGAGAGAAGGTTGGATGATGTGCGGATAGTGAATCATGAAGTGCAGTGGATTAGCAAGGAGGAAGTAAGGATAGCTATGAAGAGGATGAAGACTGGAAAGGCTATTGGTCCAGATGACATACCTGTGGAAGTATGGAGGCGTTTAGGTTAAATGGCAGTGGAGTTTTTAACTAGATTGTTTAATGAAATCTTGGAAAGTGAGAGGATGCCTGAGGAATGGAGAAAAAGTGTTTTGGTACCAATTTTTAAGAATAAGGGTGATGTGCAGAGCTGTAGTAACTACAGAGGGATTAAATTGATCAGTCACAGCATGAAGTTATGAGAAAGAGTAATGGAAGCTAGGTTGAGAAGGGAGGTGATGATTAGTGATCAGCAGTATGGTTTCATGTCAGGAAAGAGCACTACAGATGTAATGTTTGCTCTGAGAGTGTTGATGGAGAAGTACAGAGAAGGTCAGAAGGAGTTGCATTGTGCCTTTGTGGACTTAGAGAAAGCATATGACAGCATGCCTAGAGAGGAGTTGTGGTACTTTATGAGGAAGTCGGTAGTATCAGAGAAGTATGTAAGAGTCATACAGGATATGTATGAGGGTAGTGTGACAGCGGTGAGGTCTGCAGTGGGAGTGACAGATTTGTTTAAGGTGGAGGTGGGATTACATCAAGGATCAGCTCTGAGCCCTTTGTTATTTGCAATGGTGACGGACTGGTTGACAAACGAGATCAGACTGGAGTCCCCGTGGACTATGATGTTTTCAGATGACATTGTGATCTGTAGTGAGAGTAGGGAACAGGTGGAGGAGACCCTGAAGAGGTGGAGATATGCTCTAGAGTGAAGAGGAATGAAAGTCAGCAGGACTAAGACAGAATATATGTGTGTGAATGAGAGGGAGGATAGAGGAATGGTGAGGATGCAGGGAGTAGAGGTGGCGAATGTGGATGAGTTTAAATACTTGGGATCAACAGTTCAGAGTAATGCTGAGTGTAGAAGAGAGGTGAAGAAGAGAGTACAGGCAGGATGGAGGGGGTGGAGAAGAGTGTCAGGAGTGATTTGTGACAGACGAGTACCAGTAAGAGTGAAAGGGAAGGTCTTCAAGAGGGTGGTGAGACCAGCTATGTTATATGGGTTGGAGACAGTGGCACTGACAAAACGGCAGGAGTCAGAGCTTGACGTGGCAGAGTTAAAGATGTTAAGATTTGCACTGGGTGTGACAAGGGTGGATAGGATTAGGAATAATTATATTAGAGGATCAGCCCACGTTGGAAGGTTTGGAGACAAAGCCAGAGAGGCAAGATTACGTTGGTTTGGACATGTGCTGAGGAGGGATGATGGGTACATTGGGAAAAGGATGCTAAGGATGAAGCTGCCAGGTAAGAGGAAAAGAGGAAGGCCTAAGATAAGGTTTATGGATGTGGTGAGAGAGGACATGCTGGTGGTTGGTGTGACAGAGCAAGATGCAGAAGACAGGAAGAAATGGAAACAAATGATCCACTGTGGTGACCCCTAATGGGAGCAGCCAATAGAAGAAGAAGAAGAAGATGTAATATTTAGGCTAATTATTCAAACGCAAAATTTTGCTGCCCTACAAAGTGAAATCTCATTGTTAATTCACTCAAAAAAATGCATATTCATTTGTATGCTTCTTTCTATTACTATCATGCAGCTATCAAGCCACATACAGTAGATATAAAAAGTATACACATCCCTGTTAAAATGCCAGGTTTTTGTGATATAAAAAAATAAGACCACAATAAATCATTTCAAATGTTTTCCCATATTTAATGTGACCTATAACCTGTACAATTCAGTTGAAAAACAAACAAATCTGTTAGGGGAAAAAATATAAAAAATAAAAAACATACAATAAGCTGGTTACATAAGTGTGAACACCCTTAAACTAATACTTTGTTGAAGAATCTTTTGATTTAATTACAACATTCGGTCTTCTTGGGTACACACCTGCCATCAATTAAAGCAACTCTGATTAACCCCAAATAAAGTTCAGCTGTTCTAGTAGAATTTTCCTGTCATTTACTCAGTTGCCTGCTACATCAAAAGCCATGGTTCACAGAGAGCTTACAAAGCATCAAAGGGATCTCAGTGTTGAAAGGTATCAGTCAGCAGAAGGGTACAAAAGCATTTCCACAGCATTGGATATACCATGGAACACAGTGAAGACAGTCATCAAAATTGGGGAAAATATGGGACAACAGTGACATTGCAAAGAACTGGACGTCCCTCCAACATTGATGAAAAGACAAGATGAAAACTGGTCAGGGAGGCTGCCAAGAGACCTACAGCAACACTGAAGGAGCTGCAGGAATTTCTGGCAAGTACTGGTTGTGTACTACATGTGACAACAATCTCCCATATTTTCCATATGTCTGGACTATGGGGTTGGGTTGCAAGACGAAAGCCTTTTCTTACACATA
Organism: Protopterus annectens; assembly: GCF_019279795.1. Taxonomy (NCBI): domain Eukaryota; kingdom Metazoa; phylum Chordata; order Ceratodontiformes; family Protopteridae; genus Protopterus; species Protopterus annectens. Next base: position 1,631,120,839 of record NC_056733.1, read on the forward strand.
AAAACATCCAGGCCTGGCTAAAATTTGCAAAACAATACATCAAGTCTCCCAAAAGCATGTGGGAAAATGTGTTATGGTCTGATGAGACCAAGGCTGAACTTTTTGGCCATAATTCCAAAAGGTACAATACATCAAGCCCCCCAAAAGTATGTGAGAAAATGTGTTATGGTCTGATGAGACCAAAGCTGAACTTTTTGGCCACAATTCCAAAAGGTACGTTTGGCACAAAAACAACACTTCGCATCATCAAAAAAACACTATCCCCACAGTGAAGCATGGCAGTGGCAGTATCATGCTTTGGGGTTGCTTTTCTTCAGCTGGAACTGGGGCTTTAGTCAAGGTGGAGGGAATTATGAACACTTCCAAATACTCGTCACTTTGGGCTCAAAACCTTCAGGCGTTAGGCTAGAAAGCTGAAGATGAAGAGGAATTTCACCTTTCAACATGACAATGACCCCAAGCATAGATCCAAACCAACAAAAGAATGGCTTCACCAGAAGAAAATTAAAGTTTTGGAATGGCCCAGACAGAACCCAGTCCTAAATCCAATAGAAAATCTGTGGGGTGACCTGAAGAGTGCTGTGCACAAGACATGCCCTCGCAATCTGACAAATTTGGAGCACTTTTGCAAGGAAGAGTGGGCAAATATTGCCAAGTCAAGATGTGCCATGCTGATAGACTCCTACCCAAGAAGACAGAACACTGTAATTAAATCAAAAGGTGCTTCAACAAAGTATTAGTTTAAGGGTGTGCACAGTTATGCAACCAGCTTATTGTACGTTTTTTTTATTTTTTTATATTTTTCCCCTAACAGATTTGTTTGTTTTTTAATTGAATTGTACATGTTATAGATCACATTAAAGGTGGGAAAAGTTTTGAAATGATTTATTGTGGTCTCATTTTTTTATATCACAAAAAACTGGCATTTTAACAGGGGTGTGTACACTTTTTATATCCACTGTATAAGCTGCATCATTTATTTTCCTTAGTACAGTACCGAACAATCATAGTTTTTAAGCTATGGCAACTGAAAAGGTTAAAGAATTCAAAGCACTGCTACTGAACCTCCATGAACACAAAATACTGGTTTATTGAGGCCATGGCTAGTGGGCCATGTAAAGTATTTAGAACACATGTTGACCTTGAGTTCCTCTGGCTAATGTTATACTGGTGCAGTGTTCATTTGAGGTTGACATATTTCATTTTATAAGGTAACACTCCTTTAAGAAACTGACCCTCTCAGGTTCACTTATAATCTGTTTGTAACACTGTCATTATATTAATGAATAACTCGGGTAACTGTTAGCATTTTATCTAGCTTCTGTGATCAGGTATGACACAGATATACGACTCCCATTTAAATGAGAATCTAAGATGACTTTTGGCACTGTATACCTTGTCATAACACATGCTAAACATGTTCAGTTCTAGTCTAATGATATTCGGTAGGCATGCCAAACATAACTGAGGCAAGCGTCTGCCTTACATTGATCAAGTGTTTTCATGCGCCTCTTTAACTATTGCTTTTTTAACTTGGAACACTTACTTTATTTCCAGCACATCTTCCAGTCTCTTTGGAATATGAAAATACATTATTCCTTGCATAATTGCTCTGGAACCTTACTGGCATCAGAACAACATGAGGGACGTGCTGTCTTTTAGCATATATTAAATCTTAATAAATGCATAGCTCTTTGTCACTGAAAAGCTGTAAGGGATGCCTTTTTCATGTTAATTTTAAGACAAAACACTTCATTTGTTTTAGTCATTGCCACTGTCCTTGTAGAGTTCTCCTGCAGCAGATGTCTTTTGACATTAATTCTGTAAGCCTGTATTGGTATGTTTTCGTAGTTTCTCCTGCTTGGTTTGGGATATCCTTTTCATTGCCAACTTCTGGCACTGCATTACTCACATACATGCCCAGTCAATTTTATTTTGAGCATGATCCAGGTGAAATCTATGAGAATGGTTTTATTTTATGAACCATGAGGCTGTTGCTTATGGTTTCACTGCAGTGGACTGCTGTTCATTTATTAGACTGAAAATTACATCTTGTATGTCTTTGACATGGAACTAAATTGCTCAGAATTGTTGCTTCATTACAGTCTAGCAGCAGTTAACTATGGCAAACTAACTGGGCTAATCTTTGATGCAGAAATTATGTCTGCATTGGTATATTGCTTTTTTTGCCATTATGCTCAGAATACCTTAAATATACATAGTAGTAATGTTACACTATGCACTTATTTTATAAACTACATTCTCCTGCATGCTAAGCTCAAAGATTGCATGCTTTTGGGATAAATGTCTTGGTTTACAGTAATCAAATCATATCAAGCTAAATGTCCTTAAAATGGCAACTAAATCCTTATTCAATATATGGTATACATAATTCAACAATACTTGGTCTCCTGACACCAATGTAGAATAGATGACTAGGGCTGTTTATACTACATTCAACTTGGAAGGGGGTTCTAGCCCACTGATCCCAAATTGAATTAACTAAATGTGAAATGACTTAATCACAAACCCTTGAAAAAAGTTATTTATTCACCAGTGTGATGCTTCAGCACTTACCTGGTGCAATAATGGGCATTCTCTGTTTTTCATGTGAAAAACTTCACACTCCATGTGACAAGAACTCACACAAGTCAGTAAGTAGTATGAAGCACTGGTCAGTTTCATAACTTGTTATTAGCTAAGCTGCACATCTGATAACATAAGTGTTTATTACATTGGGGCTGTTTCACATGTCCATCCCCCTCACTGTAGTAGAATGCAGTCTTAAATCTCCCCCACAATTAGGTCTTCACATCCAGTCAGTCACCATCTTCTTTCACAGGGCAGGTACTGTATGTGCCATATGTTATTACATTTCTATTTGTTTTAAGACTGTGTAGAACAACGTAAACACCTTGGAAGTGTGTTGTATTTATATTTATTTTACTCTAGTCAGATAAGCTTTACGTATGTTGTAGGTGAATCAAGTATATAATTTCAGTTGCTGATGCTTTGGTATATACAACAGTTTTCTGAAGTACTGATTACTTTGAAGAATGTTTACTAATTGGCGGTTCTATAATATGCTTAGCAGTGTAGTGCTGTGTTATCATAATTTGCTCTATACAGCACTGTACAGTATATTACTGTGCTTCTCTAGCAGTATGCTTTCTGCTAAACCTATTTTGGCCTTACATTTGTAAACTTTGTTATCTTCTGTCTACTCTTAGAACAGCTCATCTTCTCTTGCTTTGATTCAGTTTGCTCCTTCTTTCATCTCTGAGAAAGCTAGCTACCTATATATTAAGTTTATTAACTCCATATAGCATTTCCATTTAGTAGAGTTGTTCTATTTTTTTACTTTCAGAGTTTGTGGAAATTACATTTATCTCTGTCCCTTAAATGGCAGGGGCTCTGCCACAAGGCTCACCTCTGCAAATGTTTTCACTGAGAATATTGTCACTATGCAGTGTAAGCAAATTTAACATGATGCCTTGTTGTGTATTAATGTTAGCTAGTCAAATATGTGCCTGCCCTGTGATGAAAAGTGTCTGTCACAATCCCCCCAGAGGAGTAGCCCTTGCACTCTAAGGGCCACTTATCAAATCCATTGTCCTTTCACTTGACCATTACATTACACAGTCTAAGCCATTTACTTTGTATACACAGCTTCTTGTTGTCTGCATACTTCTTTCGTTTTTTCCAGGTTAGGGGTCGCCACAGTGGAACTCCGGTCTGCTAATGATTGGTAGTTAATTTTTACGTGCCGAGTTACAAGCCCTGATGCACAACCTTCAACGAAGGTATGCCCATTCACGCATGTCTCCACGCAGAAGATAAATGTAAGAAAATCTTTTTTTCTTTGTGCTTCTTTGCTAACTGTTGTGCACCAGCAATAAACTGATTGGTCTCTGTAATAAATGCCTAGGGGTCTGAAGCCCACTACGCTCAACCTCAATACACTTAGCTTCACTTTGATCCCCTATCCTATCCTGATTCCCATTCAAATCACCTTACTCCACCACTGTACTTCCCACATATACCTATCACTTGTGACATCTACTTCCTGTATCTCTCCAAACAACTCTACTACTATCAGAGACACTACTGTTTCTGTTCACTTCTTCCTACTTATTTGCCATCAGTTTTTCATGGAAATTCTATCACTGCTCCTAATTTGCAATTGCCTGCAGATCTGGTCAGCCAGAAACACTTGGCAGTGGCCTTGACTTCAGAGAAGTAAATGCCCAAAGGAAGCAGTCCCAAGACCAATCCCTGAGGGATTCTGCTTGTGACTTGCATTTTTGTAGAGGTGGACTCTCCAATTCTAACTTCTTGGGTCCTGTCTGTGAGATAGCTGGCTACCCACTGGGTGACATAAGGATTTATACCTTACCTCTTAAATTTATCAACAGTGCCTGAATGGTGTATCGAGTCAAATATTTTGGCCAGGTTAAGGTAGGCAATGCAAACTGTTTTGTCCTCATCCATTGCTTTGGTGAACTTCTCAAAGAAGTTCACCAGGATGATTACACATTACCTGCCCTTGACAAAACCAAATTGAGTTGGGTCCAGTGTTTGGAGGTTTCTTATGTCACTACTGATCGTTTCCATGATAACTGTTTCTGTGGCTTGCATATGAAATACGTTAGACTTATGGGTCTGCAGTTTCCAGGGTTTGTAGATGGCCCACCTTTGTACAGAGGGATGACTGTTGCTGTTCTCCATTTGTGAGGCACAAAGCCTGTTTGCGGGATATGGTTAAATAGAAATTCCAGAGGGCCTGATAGATCATGTATCATGCTATTTAGAAGGCATCTTGGGATATTGTCTGGGTTCATCGATGCAGTGTTCTTTACCTTAGAGAGAGCATCAGTCAGCTGTTCTCTAGTGATAGTAGGGGGAGTTATATTTGATGGTATTCCCTGAGGGGAGTTTGAGGGGGAGAGAGGGGTAAAACTGGAGCTGAATTTGTCTGCCAGTAGATTTGCTATATCTTCTGGCTCAGTATAGGTGGCTCAATTAACAATGAGCTGTGCATACAATTGTATATTGCCTTTGAGGTTGCAGACATAGCTAAAGAATGCCTTGTGGTTGTCATTGGCCTGGGATACTAAATTACCTGAAATTTGGCTTTGGAAGACTTTATTTGCTTTCTGAGTTATTTGTTTACTTTGATGAGAGTGTTTTTATACTGCTGTGTGCTATATCTCCTAATTTCTGCTATGATATTTTACTTCTATTATGCAGCCTATTGATGTTGTGATTCTACCAGGGAGGCTTGTTTTTTGTGTTAGCTCTGTACTTCTTTCTGGTGGGTATAGCTGCCTCTTTACAGCTATTAACATGCTTGTATAGTGTTTCTGCGAATAGTTCTGCATAGGCAGTAGTGTTCAAAAGGGTTTGTCAGGTTATCACTTAATAGTAGGAAGTTAGCCTTAGAGTAGTTCCTGAACATCTCAGGGTCACATGGAGTTCTTGGTTTTATTTCTACTTTAAAGGAGACCATATTGTGGTCTGACCTTACCAGAGAAGGCATTACACTAGGGGGTGTTTAGCACTTTCCCGGATTTGTGAGGACCAGATCCAGTATGTTTGTGTCCCTGGTCAGCATACTGACAATCTGACACAAGCAGTTTGTGTTTACAAAATCCAGAAATCTCTGTGCCTGCATATCTGGTATCATATATGATTCCCAGTTAATACCACGTAATTAAAGTTACCCATGAATATGGCATTGGGTTGGATGGTGAGTGCTTTTAAAAATGTTAAATACATGTTATGGGATTCATGGGTCATAGAAGGGTACCTGTAGTCTGCAAGAAAGTGGTATGGGATTTTGCCTATGGTGATTTGAATGTGGAGAATATATAGATATAGATCTCTCTTTCTCATTCTCTCTCTATATATATTTATATAGATCTAGCTATACCCCCAGGTAACAATGACAAAACACTGGAAGATATTCTCTGCTGGGCCATCTCAAAAATCCCTCATGAAGCCCTAATATTATGTGATGTTAATACAGATTGGCTAACCATACAACCTGAAAATCCAACTAATAACATACATCTGTACAAGTTCACACAATGTATAACTGCACCATCAAGATCTACCAAAGCCACAGCCAGACAATCAACACCTGACTGGATCCTAACATTTTCTCCATATAAAATATCATCCCACAGAACGGTACCAGACAGCCTAAGCAATCATTTAAGAATCTACACCATAAGGTACCAAATCAACAGCCTCAAAACCTATCATTACAGCTTTCTAAGAAAACTTTATTTTTCATGTAGACAGTTTTATTAATAGACTGCATCTCCTTAACTGAGAGTCAATAAACACTCTCTCCATATATTATGTTTTCTCTGAGCTCAAAAAAATGTTTCTAGGTGTTCTAAAGATTCTAGGCCCACTCAGAATAAAAAGAAAAAAAAAGAGTCAAAGCCAACCCTGCCCATGGTTATACTTAGCAACTAAAGAACTCATAAATGAAACAGACAAAGCATGAAAGGTCTGCACAAAAAATAAAACAGCTCCCAATTTACTAGCATGTAGACAACTAAGAAGCTTTACAAAACAACTTATCACTAAAAGAAAGCCTATTACTTAACCAATCAAAACATACACACTAATAATCCAAAACTGCTCTGTGCCTCCATCAATAAGCCTTTAAATCTAGGAGAAAGCTACTCAGCCAACACTAAACGCACAGCAGTAAAATGATACCACATCCAACCAGTTCAATAACCACTTTGTATAGACTGTACAGTCATTAATCAACCAGGTGACTAATCAAGCTCTTGCTGTCCCTTCTCAGTCAAATAACCTCCTTTAACGTTTCTCCTTCCCACCAGTTCCCACAGATCCCATCAAAAAATACCTCAAAAATTAACGCCCACTACAAATGTCACTGACAATCTACCTGGCGATTATCTTAAAATAGCAACTAAGGTTATTGCATATCCAGTTATAATTCTGATAAATCAATCCATATCTGAAAATAAGGTCCCCTCACTATGGGAAAAATTCATTATTCAGTTGCATAAGGGTGGAATCAATGCAGATCTTTCAAACTATTGGCCAATTGCCATCTTATTGGGCCATCAAAAATATTAGAAAAATGCATTCATATGCAGCTTCTCAATTATCTAACAGATGACCAGCTTCTGTCTTCATCCCATCACTGCTTCTGTTCACATCACAATGCAACTGCTTTGTTGAAAAGACAGACGACAACCAATGAGTAAAAGCTTCCACAGACGTTTTAATATCCAAAAATAACCAGTGAAGTAAACGCTTTTGTCTTGCTTCAATGAACAAAACTTCATCAGACTAATACAAGGATCAGAATCCATCACTTTAAATAGACCCATAGATCACATGGTAAATCGTTTAATAAACCAATTACATCAAAAAATTAGCACTTTAAAATGTTAGAACAAAACAAGGCTAAACTAAACTAATAATCAACATATTTGTATGCATATTTTTATGTAATCCTGTTAAAATCAAATTTAATTATAGGTATGACTACAGTACAACTCCTTCAGGCTATTAACCCCAACACAAACATATCCCCTTAATGGCACGCTACCTTTGTAGGCTTCTCAATTTTAAGATGCAAGGTAGTGAGCATGCATCATTCAAACCTGGTTGGGTATAAGCATTTAACCTTATTTACCCCAATAATTCCTGTAATTCTAATTTTAATGACAGGGGACCACCCAGAGGGTCTTATTCAACTTGATCTATAATCCCAAAGCCAAAACTGTGATTGAGGTGTTCATGCACATGTTTTGCTACAGCATTATCCATTTTTAATTTTTTGATACTATATATGTGGTTGTATACCCTTTCCTTACATTTTCGGTTGGTTTTCCCGAAATAATAACAAGAACATAATTTACAAGTGGCTAAATAAACAACACTTTTTGAGCAACAATTAAATCTTTTGTTATACATATACTTTTTACCTCTAATGGTGAAGGTTGATCCCATTTCCATAAACCTACAGTATGGACAATGTTTACACTTATACATCCCTACTGTCCTCACAATCTTATTCTTTCTCCTTTCAAGTAAACTTTTTAAATTTTGAACCTCTTTTATAAATAATCCAAGGTCTCATTTCCACAATGTGTCGAAATTCGTCCTCAGAGACAATTAAATTCCAATTTTTATTCAAAATCTGTTTTATAATGCCTGCATCCAAACTGAACGGGGTAATGAATCTGAGGCTATATTGGTTTCCCCTCACATCTAGGGGATCATATCTGCCTATCTTGGCCATTCTATCATCAGTCCTTCTCTGTGCCAAAATAGGGCTAAAGACACCATTTACCCTCTTCAACTTCAATTAATTTACTAATTCATCTATCAGCTAAGGAGGGTACCCCCGTTTTGTAAACATACAGTACAAAGTTTGACATTCCTCAAAAAACTCCTTGTCTTTAATATGGGCTTGGCTCATGATGTATGTGTCTTCCCATTGAGCCATAACTAGGTTCACAAAGCTTGCCCCTAGGGGGGAGCCCATTGCAACTCCTACTTTTTGCAAGTAAAAGTTATTGTCAAATGTGATGAAATTGTTGGACAACACTATGTCCATTAGCTCCTCCACTAGAGTCAATTCAATGCGTGTCATACCTAGATTAGTTAGTTTTCTAGAAACCCATTCTATCCCTTCTTGTTGTGGGATACATGTATACAAGTCCTTGACATCAATTGTCATAAAGTTATATTTTTCTACATATGTAAGTTGATTAATATTTTTCAAAAAGGACCAAGAGTCTTTGCAAATTTGACTTTCACACTTTATGTATTTTTTTAATATTGAGTCCACTACTTTAGCACAACTATAGGTAATACTGTTGTGTGCATCTACTAGTGGTCTCGTCAGTGGATTTACTATATTTTTATGTACTTTAGGTACTCCAAATAACAATGGAATTTTTGGTGCTAGCATAGTCATGTAATTGTACATGTTTAGATCTATTTTTCCTTCTGTAAACAAGTCACTAATGTAAATTTTAATTCTAGCATAGGCAATATTCAGTTCATTCCTTGAGACTCTAATGTATGTTTCACTATCCAACAATTCTTTTATCCTCTGTTTGTAATCTTCTTTTTCCATAATAACTAACCCCCCTCCCTTGTCGGGTTTCATAAATCTAAGGGGTAGTTTAAGTATGGAATGGAATAATTTTGACATTGTAGAAGTACATTGTATTTAAGGTATCTTATACCTTTAAGGAGAAGTGATGTCATGATCACTATAAATAGAAGGAAAGGAGCGGAGTACAAACCATTTGAAAAAGTTTTCAAACCTTTGGAAATGAAAAGCGTTTTATTTGTGTTGTTTTAATTAACCAAAAATATTGAAGTTGGTATCGCTTAATAAATACTTTTTACTTCAAGCAATACAGAGTCGCTAGTGTTTGGATATAAGGTTTACATCACTTGGATACAAGCGCAAAGAAAGGAAATTTTGTCAGGTACATTTGCTATACTGTTTTTCTGCAGCTATTCCAGGCCTTTTGGTTTCTACAGTTATTGAGTTTGTCATGCTGGTCTTATAGTCATCTTCCTCAAAGAATACTAGACCACCCCTTATCAGACTTAATAATCCATACATTTTGAAATTTTAAATCATTTAATTTAGCCCAATTATCTCTCTTAAAATTTACTGTGCTTTTGACAAACTTGTAGTTATTCCTTTCTAAAACTTCACAGAGGTCAAGTTCGCAAATACACTGAAATACTGTTAGAATGGGGGAAGACAGTAGGGTTATATACAATGAGCACTCTACATTCATTTTGCACAAGACATTGGTTTCTAAAAATGTTACACTATTTCAATTTACGTATAAGCAATTATAAATCTATGACTGTCCCTGCCAAATCTGCACATTGGTCAGGCACAAATGTCAAGCCTTTTGCTAACACGTCAGCCAAAGTGGTGTCGACAACAAAGTTTGAATAGTTAAAGATTTTAAAATCCCCTTCACTATTCAATACAGTGTCACAAGAAATATTAGTTGTCATATCACTGTTTATGTTAGTTAAACAAATTGCATTATCAGTGTCAGCTGCCGTATCACCGTTCATGTTAATTAAGCAATAAACATTGTCAGAATTCAAAATCAGTTCAGAAGTTACCTTTGTATTCTCTGGTAACCTCTCGAATTGTTTCTGTTGCTGTTCTTCCAGTTGCTCGTCATGTTGGATAATTGTTGGCTCTCAGTGTAAAAATTCTGAGTGGAGGTGGGATTAACATCACCATTTTCTCTTTGGTTGTATGAGGAATAATTTTGATTGTTGCTTCTTTTATTATTATTCCTTAAACGCCCATTCCACTGTGTGCCTTTGCTTTCTCCTCCATTCTGATCCATTACTACTACCACCTAGGTCCATTGAGAGCTACCCATATGTGAATTGGCAGCTGGATGGTTTGTTTCATCATCATTCTGCTGACCAATCAAATTGAGCCATTCTTGTGAGGGTGGGGGTTTGGGATAAGCTAACCCCTTACTATAGTCCAAACTGTCACTGTTAAGTTTTTTATTTTTAGTAAGCTTCAATTTACTAATATGGCCGTTGATACTAGTAAAGATCCAGTCATATTCATATTTATATCTAAAAAACTCATTGTCACTTTTAATAAGCTCATCCAACACATCTATTTCACTGTTCAAAGTTTCCATAACTGAGGAGTAATCTTGTTCCCATTGACAACACTGTTACTATTCCGTGCTGCATCAAGGCTCCCATTGTATCTGGGATCCAATGCAATGTCACTGCATGCACAAGTGTTTTTAGCCATGTTGTTAACCATAGTTGTCAAATCGTCCACTTTTTTTGTCAAGGTGGAAACCACTTGCACCAGTTGCAATAAGTCCATACTGCTAGTCATAAGAGAAATAGACTGTCCATCCTCCTGAGAAAATAATGGTGTGGGAGTGAGCTTAACTCAGTTGCCATAAAGTCACAATGAATAAAACCACGAAATACAGACTAGTAAAATTGTGAAACGACTTCCCAAAAAGAAAAGACCAACAACCAATGAGTAAAAGCTTCCACAGACGTTTTAATATCCAAAAGTAACCAGTGAAATAAGCACTTTAAATAGACTCATAGATCACATGGTAAATCAGTTAATAAACCAATTACATCAAAAAAATCAGCACTTTTAAATATTAGAACAAAACAACAAGGCTAAACTAAACTAATATTCAACATATTTTTATGCAATCCTGTTAAAATCAAATTTAATTATAGGTATGACTACAGTACAACCCCTTCAGGCTGTTAACCCCAACAAAACATATCCCCTTAAATTTGTTGTCGACACTGCTTTGGCTGAAGTGTTAGTAAAAGGCTTGACCTTTGTGCCTGACCAATGTGCAGATTTGGCAAGGACAATCAGAGATTTAAAATTGTTTATATGTAAATTGAATTTGTGTAACATTTCTAGAAACCAATGTCTTGTGCAAAATGAATGTAGAGTGCTGAGTGTATATAACCCTACTGTCTCCCCCATTCTAACAGTATTTGAACTTATTTGTGAACTTGACCTCCATGAAGCTTTAGAAAGAATAACAAGGTTGTCAAAAACACAGTAAATTTTAAGAGGGATGATTGCGCTAAATTAAATGATTTAAAACTTCAAAATGTACGGGTTATTAAGCCCAGTAAGGGAGGCGGTCTAGTATTCTTTGAGGAAGATGACTATAAGACCCGCATGTTTAAAGTACTTAACACTGTTAACTATACTCAGGCATCTCTTAGTGAGTTGAAACGAGCATATCAGAAAATAAAAGTACCCCATAGCTAAGTACATTGACGTAGTATTGAAGAAATTAGTTGAACAAATGGAATATATCTGTAAGGACTCCTGGTCTTTCTTAAGGAGTATTATCAACCTTGATTACAAAGAGACCATAAAGTTCCTTAATATTGACGTAAATATTTGTACACAGTGATACCCCCGGATATTGGGGTTGAATGGGTGATTAATATAATGAGGGGAAAAGGCAGTACCATGAGAGAGATGAAACTTATTCAAGAATTGCTAGATATAGTATTAACTAATAACTTTTTTATGTTTGAGGGAGCATATTATTTGCAAAAAACGGGTGTAGGAATGGCCTCCATCTGTGGGGCAAGATTTGCTAACCTAGTGATGTCTTACTGGGAGCAACACCATGTATTTATTGATAACCCATTTAAGGAAAACATCTATAACTACACACGCTACTTGGATGATATCTTTATTATGTTTGATGGTGAGACCAATGATATTCCAAAATTTTTGAAATATTTGCATGACTCTACACAATTTTTGTTTTTTACATATAATACTGGTATTGACTGTATAGCTTATTTAGATGGGAAATTGTATAAGGACAGTGACCATAAAATTTTTAAGGCTGAGATCCATAGGAAATCAACGTATTCAAACTCCTTACATTAGTCCAGTGGCCACCCACAACAACAGAAGAGGTCGGTTGTAAAAGGCCAATTAGTGAGGGCGGCCCATGTAGTGTCAGAAGACGAGGAGTGTTTTGAGGAATGTCAAACTTTGTACTGTATGTTTACAAAATGGGGGTACCCTCCTTATTTAATAGATGAATTAGTAAATGAAGTGAAGTTCAAGAGGGTAAATTGTGTGTTTAGCCCTGAACTGGCACAGACAATGAGTGATGATAGAACGGCCGAGATAGGCAGAGATGATGCCCTAGATGTGAGGGGAAACCAATACAGCCTTACATTCATTACCCCATTTAGTTTGGATGCAGGCATTATAAAACAGATTTTGAATAAAAACTGGAATTTAATTGTCTCTGATGACGAATTGTAACACATTGTGGAAATGAGACCTCGAATTATTTATAAAAGCGGTCAAAATTTAAAAAGTTTACTTGAAAGGAGAAGGAATAAGATTGTGAGGACAGTAGGGATGTATAAGTGTGAAAATTGCTCATACTGTAGGTTTATGGAAGTGGGCTCACCTTTCACCATTAGAGGTAAAAAGTATATGTATAACAAAAGATTTAATTGTTGCTCCAAAAATGTTGTTTATTTAGCCACTTGTAAACTATGTTCTTGTTATTATGTCGGGAAAACCGACCAAAAGTTTAAGGAAAGGGTATATGAGCACATATATAGTATCAAAAAATTAAAAATGGAGAAGACGCTAGCAAAACATGTGCATGAACACCTCAATCACAGTTTTGGCTTTAGGATTATAGATTAATTTGAACAAGACCCTCGGGGTGGTCCCCTGTCCTTAAAATTAGAATTACATGAATTGTGCGTGTGTGTGCCTTCTGTGGAAGGTTGTTTGCCAGGCTGGCAACTCAACACTGTAAAACTCCACTGCCAATCATGAGCGGACAGGTGATCTGCTGTGGTGACCCCTAGCTGAAAGAAGAAGAAGACTGTCGCAAATAAGGTTAAATGATTATACCCAACCAGGTTTGAATGATGCATGCCCACTAGCTTGCATCTTAAAATTGAGAAGCCTACAAAGGTAGCATGCAGGGGATATGTTTTTGTTAGGGTTAATAGCCTGAAGGGGTTGTACTGTAGTCATACCTATAATTAAATTTGATTTTAACAGGATTACATAAAAATATGTTGATTATTAGTTTAGTTTAGCCTTGTTGTTTTGTTCTAATATTTTAAACTGCTGATTTTTTGATGTAATTGGTTATTTAACTTATTTACCATGTGATCTGTGGGTCTATTTAAAGTGATGGATTCTGATCCTTGTATTAGTCTGATGAAGTTTTGTTCATTGAAGCAAGACGAAAGCGCTTACTTCACTGGTTATTTTTGGATATTAAAACGTCTGTGGAAGCTTTTACTCATTAGTTGTCGTTAGTCTTTTCTTTTTGGGAAGTTGTTTCACTGTTTTACTAGTCTGTACTGCTTTGTTGAATTTTGTTAATACTGTCAACACCCACAGACATGCTGGAAGCCTAGTCTCTGCCAGCTTCCAAGACTTATCAAAAGCTTTTGATGCTGTCTCCAACCAGAAACTCTTACATAAACTCTCATCCTTAGGTCTCACCAGCTCTTTACTGTGATGGTTCCATAGCTCCCTCTCGAACAGAGCACAAGCAGTGAGATGGAAAAATGATTTCTCCACGTTCCTGCCTGTAACTACTGATGACCCACAAGGATCTATCCTAGACCCCATACTTTTTAATATTCTTATCAATGACTTCTACATTGCTACAAAAATGCTGCCTTAGTACAATACACCGATGACTCTACCATAATCTGCTCTGGCATATCTCTCTCTGAACTCTGAGACCTTGCAAAACAATTCTTCATATGATTTGAAACATGCCTAAATAATTCACAACTACTACAAAGCCCCCCAAAAATGAAATTACTACTCTTTATATCCCAAAACACATCTCTAACAAAACTGCAGAATTCATTATCGTCTCTGCCAACAACACCATAGGTTTATAGGTTCATAAGTGCATACTAAGGAAACAACCACAAGGAGCCTTTTTCAGCTTGGACATGCATCCCAAATCTCTAACAAGTTCTAGTACCCTTGATAAGTGTAAGCAGGGGCATGGGAGATGAACCATTTACAAGCAAGGGCCAGGGATATGAACCATTTACAGGTTGCTTCTGTCTATTAGACACTTAGGTGCCAAACCAGGGATGAATTTCCTGTTCCCGAACCAACTGTCCAAGTTACACTTGAATTGGAGTTAAGGAAGAACTCTGGTTCACATTTATATGGAGCCTGTTGCAGAGAAGGGGTAGTCTCTTGGATACATACCTGTCTCTCCAGCATGTCCTGTTTATAATACAGGCAAGGGTTAAGTCTGTAGAATGGGCAATTCTGGTACTATTTGTATTGTAGATATCCAGGAAGTCCATCAAGGTGGGGTCTGATGATGCCTTGTTTGCCAGGCATAGATCTCCCCTCAACAGCCTGTAGGAGACAGAATACAGGGATAGGGCCTTGAGGCTGCCTGCAAAGGACATGTTACTTATGCTCTGTATTGTTTTAGTAAGGAACCTCTATGGATGTTCCAGTTGTTGGATGTGCCTGGTTAGGTACATAGCAAAGGGGGCATTTACTCAATGATAGGTGTGATGAATGCTGAATACAGTGGAACAATGACTTCCTTGGACCTAGATGCCATACCTTTGTTTATAAGTTGCACAACAAGAATGATTCCCTCTCTACTGTAGATACATGATGGTCAAAGGCTAGAGTACTGTCTATGTGTGTACCTAAGTCCCTGACTACTGAGTCAGCTCGTAGGGGGTGTGTTGTCTATATGATAGTTACCAGGGGTGGATCAGTTCCTGAAGGATACTATTATGCATTTCTTGGCATTTAGTTTTAGTCCATGGTTCTGACAACAGGTTTTTGTCTGTGTCAGCCCTTCCTGGAGAACATTTGTGTCAGTGGGTGATTGAATGACAACTCCTAATTTGCAATCATCTGCAAATTTAGTGAGCCAGAGGCCATTGACATTGGCCTTGACTTCAGAGAAGTAAATGCCAAAAAAGAAGCAGTCGCAGGACTGATTCCTATGGGTCTCTGCTTGTGACTGGCCTCTTTGTAAAGGTGGACTTCCCAATTCTAACTTCCTGGGTCCTGTTTGTGAGCCTGCTGACTATCCACTGGGTGACATAAGGGTTTATACCTAACTTCTTAGGTTTGTCAACAGTGACCAAGTGGGGTATTGTATCAAATGCCTTGGCCAGATCAAGGTAGGGAGTGTGAAGGATTTTGCCCTCATCCATTGCTTTGGTTACCTTCTGAAAGAGGTCCACCAGGCTGAGTAGGTGTGACCTTTCCTTGATGAAATCAAACTGGGTTGGGTCCAGTGTCTGGAGGTTTCCTATATCATTATCGATCATTTCCATGATAATTCTTTACATGGCTTATGGGACCAATAAAACTCTTCAAATAAAATTATGATCCAGCTTTGCTAAGCCCCTGTAGAAAGAAAGTATCACAGGTCACTCAGCCATTTATCAGTCAAGGAAATGCCCAACATAAAAAGATATGATCCTAACTTATTCTAAGGATTCATATGCAATAAAAAGAAAAATGGTTGAAAACTGTAACATTGTAAGGGGAAACCAATCTATCATTTAGGTTCTGGACCCTCAGTCATCCTTCATATATCAGAAAGTACGAAATATTAGAAGCTGGATAAAAAATAAATGACTGCGTCCACAGAGCTATAGGTAATTACTTCTCCCTGCAACCCCCCAGGTGCAGATGCTTGGCTTTTATGTACCAATGTCCAAACCTGAAAAATAAATCTGTCTGCAATGCAGATATGACCACAGTAGTAGCTTTGTAATAGCAATATGTACAAAACAGAAAGCATTATATGCTGGAAAAACAATTATAAAAGAAAAGAGTGGCCAAACAGCTCTCAGAGATCAAGCTTAAGGACGTCAACAACTCTCTCTGTCTAGATATTTTCAAGTCTGCAGGAGCTATATTAAGTTTGTTTTTCATGTCATTGACAGATTCTGTTTGGGCCCATTACAAGGTAATATGAATGCAAAGGTAAAGAAAAAAATAACTTGAATGGCAGATTTGACTAAAGCTTATTGGAATCTTGGACTCAGTCAGACATGCTCCATTAAGAACATCCTTGAGTTAAAGAGACTGGAACACAATAGCTAACAATATACCTTAAATAAAGGTATAATCACTTAGAATAAAAACTTCAATTCATAATAAAATTAAGTTGTTCATGTACTGAAAATTTGATTCGATTTTCATTAGAAATACTTGTGATGATTCAGTTAGTAGACATGAATAAGATTATTTGTTTTTGCTAAAGAAAAGGAATCAGTCCATAAAGCTTTAAAGAAGTCTATCCCAAGAAGCTTGCACCAGGCGCAAGCGTAGCGTAGGTGTTCTAACGCCAAATATGGCCGCCGAGCGATTCAGGTACGAGCCGATTCCACGTGCACTACCAGCGCAGCTCTCGGCGCATGTATGCTAATCACCCCATGTGCAGTAGTGCAGCATGCAAATGAAGGTACATAGCGATTCATGAAGTGGTGCAGGCGTAGCGTAAGCATACAGAAATGTAAACCAAAAAAAATGGTTTACATTTTTTTCAAACAGAACATCAGAGCCATGAAAGTGGACCAAACTTATGTATTACAAAGTTAACATATGCCAATGGTTAAATATACAGCCAATGGCATAAAAAAACATGCACAACACATAAAAAATAACATTTAATGTCATGGCCACACTAACGCAAAGTACAACCACAGGGCATGTGTGCGCAAACAGGAACACAAGGAAAATAAATATAGCTGTCCTAAAACTACAATGTAACACAAATCATGATTTCGCCATAATAGTCAATGGTATGCATGCTACACCACAACCAAGGCGCAAGGGTTGCTAAGGGTCTGTGACAGTGTTCAGCGTGGTAACTATGAATTAGTAGTCAATGCCATGCAAATGAGGCAAGTAATACTGAATCGCAAATGCCTTGCCGGGGTAAGGCTGTACCACACAGCGTAGCAGTATAACACCGAGGAGTGGCCTGGAGGTATACATGACTTAATGAGAGGGGTGTGCCACCGTAGCTGTAAGCACATTGGAGCATTGCTAATCTGGGTTGCCCATTGCTAAGCAAAGCTGCAGGATAGGGGTGAGGATGTAGCCATAGCTTTGCTTAGCTGAGAGAACACAAGGTGACCAAAAGCGCATGTGTACGCAGATGGCAACGTGCTCGAAATCCAGTAAACGGCTGCGAGCGGCGTGCACCACAGCTGAAACAGGAAGATTACGGGAAGACAATAAGGAAATGCTGCAGCAGGGTAATTGGAGTACAACTGAGTAATTAACACCTATTAACTCACAGTGGGCCATTGATGGTAGCTAACAAGGCTGCTAGCAGCAACCTGCAGAACAGGAAAGGGGAGGTGCCGGATTGCAAAGAAAAGAGAACTGTCACAGCAGAGCAAAGCAAACCTGCAGTAGATTGGCTATAGAACACATTTTGCAACACAATCCTGGATTGGGAAAGTAGAAAACAAGAAAGCAGGCTGCTGGATGCATGCCTGACAATGGGAGGTTAATCAGTTTGAAAAATGAAGGCAAGGGCAAGAGGTGATCCATGACAGCCAAGTGTAATTCAACAGCAAAGGCCCCACAATAGCAGTACCTGCGGTAAAACACATAAGTAAGATACCCTGCAGCTCGGATTGTACATACACACCCTATGACATCATCAGCTTCCAAAGCACAATAGTATAAAGTGTGAAGGCACCTCACACACACTCGTGTATTCCCAAACACTGCACCATCGGTGTAAACAGATGGGGAACTTTTACAATGTACATGTTGGGAGCTGCCATAGCTTTGATTCATCAGCATGTGTTGGAGACTGAAGGTGGTGTGGAGGATGATGCTGACAACCACCTCAGGCACCGGAGGAGGAGAAGAGTGTTCAGACCAAGGGTAACCTACCAGGGGCTAGATGATCTGGAGATAGTACAGCGTTACATGGTGGACAGGGACATCATACAGCAAATCGTTGAGCTGTGCCGGCCACACCTCAGAGCCAGAAACAACAGTGGGGAACCCATCCCAGTGGACACGAAGGTATGTTTAAAGCTTGAGAATACTAGTCACAGGTACCTTTCAAAGGCCACCTGGATATATCATGGGGATCTCAAAGGCATCAGCATCCAGGGTACTCCACCAGTTCCTGGATGCCATGTTACCACATGCCAATGAGCATATGTACTTCCCCTGAACTCAGGAGGAGTTGGCCAGCAATATGCGCCTCTTCCACCATGTGGCAGACTACCCAGAGGTACTGGGTGCAATAGACTGCATGCACATACACATCAAGTCACCACCCGGTGAGCATGGTAGGCCCTACATAAACCGCAAGGGATACCACTCCATCAACTGCCAAGTTGTGTACAATGCCCAGGGCATAATCATGGATGTGTGTGCTGGCAGCCCTGGAATCTACCACGACTCCCTCATCTGGCATGCCTCACAGCTGTACCAGGTATTTGTCAGGGGGACATCCCATATGGCCAGCTTGTGGGGGATGCTGGCTATGCACTGGAGCCGTGGATGATGACTCCCATCAGAAATACACACACATTCATGCAAGAATGCCATAATGAGGCACACGCACAAACCAGAATCATCATAGAGCATGTGTTTGGGATGCTAAAATCACGGTTCCATTGCTTGGACATATCTGGTGGAGCCCTGCAGTACTCTCCAGGCATGTGTGCCCACATCTTCATAGTATGTTCCATGCTACATAATATGATCCTGTGGAAACAGCTGCAGCAGGGACATAATGGTGAAGGCCATCACAGCCCACCACAATTGCCAAGGGCACCACATGCACAGAGGGATTCAGGCAACAAACACCCTGTGCCAGCCCCAGTAGGCAGACGGAGGCGTGCCCAGTATGCCCATGCCTTGGCAAAGAGGGAACGTATAGCACATACACTGACAGTGTAGGCCCCTATGGACTGACACACTCCTCCACCTGCACACACAGTAAAAGGGATGGCACGCACACATGACCACCTGTAAATTGTCATGTATAGGTGGTCTACTGTGTGCATCCTACATAGGCAGCCCTCAGCTACTGCACACCCAACTGCTATTGGCATAAGGTAAGTCAATACCTGAACAGTAAAGTAAGCTAACAGCATGTGTTGATACTGTATGTATAGTTTCCTAGGTACATCGGTAGGTACATGCCTAACATGCCTAACTGTCAGAAGCCATTCATAGGCCTAGCCAAAATGTGTCTGCTGTCGCCACCCCATTGATTAACTAACTGTCCCTCTGTGGAGCAGAGCCAATTGCAGGATCCCTGGGGTGTAACCACTGTTCCCCACTCACTCTGCAAGGATTCCCTGGTGTGTTAATGAGGGTCTCCATATAATGTAAGCAGGTTTGTAGTTCCAAAGCATGGGGAGTACCCATGACAGGTATCTGTCACCCCAGCATTCTCCAGTTATGGCTGTAGCAAGGTGTAGCACATTACAGTGTCTGGCCCACTGTGACATGGATTCTCATAGCTGGAGCATATCCATTAAGCATCACTTGGACATACCATTAACAGGTATCATCCATATGTACACCAACTGAGTTACACATTTGTTTGCAGTATGGAGGAACAGCCGTAGTACACTCTACATACTAAACACCATAACACTTGTACATATCCAAGATGCCTCAGTGGTAAAGCCACTGACTGTGTCATTCATGGTCCCGGTTCCATGACCTGCAAGGGCTGTTACGTAATTCTGATGTCCTGAATAATGGATGTTGGATGCAGGTCATTAGAGCACGTTTAAGCACATTTTAGTGGGTTTTTTGCACTGGTAAGTGCCGGTAAGCGGCGTTTAAACATGACTACATGGATATGCGCAACACAGATCTAACCTTTGCTGAATATCGCACAGATCACGGGCAAAGCTGGTCAGAACCGCTGAAATGGGCATTAATTACCCTTGTACTAATAGTGCCTGCTCTGAGAGGTAAAACGACCACTGCCAGGAGTAGAACATGCAACCATGTACACAATCTTCGCAATAACCTACCACTAAGCTACCTGAGATGTACCAATGGCAGGTGTGTATTGTAACAGGTTAAAACACAAAAGGGCGGAGTTCGGGAAATAGTATACACTGCCATGTACCCAATGAAAGGTGTATTCTCTCTCTCTCTCTCTCTCTATATATATATATATATAGAGAGAGAGAGAAAGGGTGATAGAGAGATATATGTCAATATATAAGGATATACATATATATGCAAATATATAGATAGGTTAACAACATCTACACAACCATGGAGGTACATATAAATAGGATACTACCAAATACCGAATGCTTTACATACCGACATATGTAATCACGAGGCTTAAAGACTACAGTACCGGAACACCAGAACCATGAGTACTATTATCACGATGTTAAGGGACATTTAGTTAGTGCTTCTGGTGCTGCGATTCAGGTAGGTACTGTGTGTAAGTGTGTTTCTGATTGCTGTAGTGTGTGTAAGTGTGTGTTCTGAGTGTGGTGTGTGTTTCTGGGGGACTGTAATGTGTGTATGTGGGCTTGCTTCGTGTGCCTGTACTATCTCGGAGGTAGATTATTAAAGTAGGTGTGGTGTGGGGGGTGCAGCCACCCACATGGGGGGTGTATGGGGGCATTGCCACCTGGCCATACGTAGTGTAGGATGGTTTGTTTGGATGTGATGGGTAGCAGTGTGTCTGTGTGTGTGTTCTGTGTTTGTGTCAGTTCCGGGAGTTTGACTGGTGCAAGTTTGAGTGTTCGGTATTGTGAGGTTTGGGACTCTGGGAACGGTAATGTGGTCGTTGGAAGTGTGTGCATTCCTGAATCCATGGGTATGCCATATACAGCAGTGAAAGTCTTCAAATATGTGCATAACATGGACCATAGCAATCACACATTCTGCCACAACCGAACGTTATGAACAAAGGATATGGAGAGTATATATGTCTATACACTGTTACAAATATGTGCTATGGTTATGAGCCAAAGATAGGGTTACCACCTGTCCCACCTTGTGAGGGGCAGTCCCTCTATGTGCGGTAGTGTCCTGACCAAAATGAGTACAAATACTAATGTCCTACGATCTCTAAACATTTGGCGCGTTCCATATTTAATGTAAATGTTGCATAAAATAGTCATCTGTATCTAAAATACCTACATGTAACAAGAAACAGGATAAGCAAGTAAACCGCTACAAGAATATAAGCTTTTATATAGGCAAATATGTAAAGTTCTACACTTTGTACTGACCGTGGGTATGTGTCGGCCTCTAAAATCAGATGTGTGTCCTGCAAATGTCCCACTATGGCCATTTGAAAAGGTGACACTCATAAACAGAGACATTGGGGACCTACAGACACTTGATCCCACCCAGTTCGGCTTTGTAAAGGGCAGATCCTGCCTTTTGAACCTGGTTGACTTTTTCGAAACAGTCACTAGAGCCATTGATGAGGGCAAAGCAGTCCATACAGCCTACCTGGACTTGGCTAAGGCCTTCGACACAATACCCCACTCAGGCATCATAGATAAGCTCAACAGCTTAAATGTAAACCCTTATGTCACTAGATGGGTTGCAAACTGGCTAAAGGACAGAACCCATAAAGTTAAAATCGCTGGAGCAATGTCAGACTCAAAGCCAGTCACAAGTGGTGTCCCACAGGGATCTGTCCTGGGACCCCTCTTGTTCAGCATTTATTTCTCAGATGTTAAAGCAAACATGGGAGGGTTGTGGCTGACAAAGTTCGCAGATGACTGCAAACTAGGCGCCATAGTCGATACACCAGCGGACACATACATCCTACAAAAAGGCCTCACAGAAAAGAACAACTGGTGCCGGAGTCATGGCTTTAAACTAAATGCCAAAAAATGTATAGTCATTCCCTTTGGGAAAAACAAAGTACCCACAAATTATCACATAGACAGCAACCCACTAAGTACGGAAAAAGTAATCAGAGACCTAGGGACCTAAGTCGACAGTGACCTCTCATTTGACACCCATGTTGCCAAAGTGGTTAGAAAGACATTCTACCTTGCACACCTTATCATGAAGGGATTCACATCCAGATCCAAGGATGTCATTGTACCCCTATACTCCTCCCTCATCAGACCCATGATTGAGTACAATGCCCCATTTGGTATATACCTCACCCGGCATTTGCAACAGCTGGAGAGACCACAAAAGTACCTCACCAAGAGGATCAAGGATCTCCAACATATGTCTTATTCTGAAAAGAAAACGATATACTGCTAACTTCTTCACAAAAACCAACCAGTAAGAACAAAAAGTGCAGATAGGAAATTCCGGTGGAGTCGTACCAGTTTATTCCAAGTCCAAAAGCACAAAGCCACACAGTATCACAGCAACATGAACGCAAATTAATATCCACAAGCGTTTTCGTCTTGTATTAAAGACTTCATCAGATGAATGACCAATCCATTAGTGACCTGTTATATATAGTTCCATTAATTGAATAATCTACTAATCAAGTAAAATCAATTAAAAACACTTAAAACAAAATTCACATGTCTTATTCTGCCAGACTAAAGAAACTCCAGCTCTATTCAGTAGCATACCGCCTGCTCAGAGGTGATCTGTGCCTGACGTACAAGGCCATGTCCAATCAGGAACTGATGGACATGCTCCACCTAAAAAAATCCAAATCCATCAGAACCACGAGAGCTAAAGACTTAAACCTCGGCACAAGTATGAATAGGACATGCTGGAGGGATAGATTCATAACCCAGAGGCTTCCCATGCTCTGGAACAGAATCCCAGTTCATGTTAGGCAGAGCCCCTCACTAACTCTCTTCAAGAGAAATCTTGATGAGTGGATGGGAGATCGTAAGTTTACCCCAGGGGTCACATCTATGTCACTACTAGACAGGGGCACAGTAAACTAATTCTATTATATAAGGGGACCTTCACTGTGTCACTACTAGACAGAGGCACAGTATTCTAAATCTATTCTGTGCATTTTTGTACCATTTCATGGGGTGGCGAAAGCCACATCACTATGGCTAGGCTTACAAATGCCCCAGGGCAGATAGCCTAGTACTAAACTATGAAACTATGAAACCCAAGCCAAAGAGGTTCAGTCACCAACACAACTCCAATGTGTGCAAATATCTGTGACAGAAATACATGATACAGCTTTCATGTAGCAACATTTCATTACATGCTGATGTATTTCCGAAGGGATTGAAGGACCAACATCACCTGCATGTTATACAAGAACCAATTAACAATGGCTTAATGAATCAGCCTGCAATTACCATAGTATTAGTCTAATAAAGGATAGGTCTTCAAATAGGGAAGGAGCCCTCACACACATATCGAATATGTATAAATGCAGTTCCTACACACCTGCATCTGCTATGTACACCCACCTACATCTCTCCCACACCCGAAACAATTGCAATACAGACTGTAATAACATCACAAACATTCACTCACTCTATGACATCTGCAGAAGCCTTAACATACCTTGTCAGAGACATACTATAATGGCCCTATGTGAAATCGATGCTGTTGTACAATGGAACAGACGCCGATGTTACAGGGTTTGGTTGCAATAATCCTGTATCAGACGGCTGTGCATACACTAGGAAGTGTTACCAATTACTGATTAACAGCACAGTATGATATACATGTACAGTATACCAAAGATGTCAGGTGAGCACAGTTCAAAACACCTAACGTTCTATGCATTGCCACACAGCCTTGAGCTGCCCAAACATACTTGCCACACCTAAACATTTGCAGATGTATCAGGTACAAACCCTGCAGAAGTAGCAATGTTCAGAAATATAACAGATAGACTCACATGTAGAACTACATCCTCTAGCCATTACACACAATCCACGGGGGCCATGAAGTTAATATCTTTCTGTGTGTCTCCATATAGTTGTTGCAATTCATCACAAACAACACATCCAGGCCGTCTTCCTTGAAGGTAGGGCAAAGGGACAACGCCCAAGTGGAGTATTCAATTATACCCCACTATTGCCATGTCATTGGCTAATGGAGTAGCTGCACAGCTGATGTGCATGTAATCATCTACTCCGGAACACCAACTGGTGCCAGGATACCACATGATACTGATATCTAAGTATAAAAGGATGGCTTGTCATACATTCAAAACGTATGTACATACCAGAAAAACATTACAATGAGGATTGCAACAGAAAATGAATAAGATTAATATTACCGTCAACTCGGGATACTAATAAGGTATGTAGAACACTCAGTATGTCAGTGTATGTAGTACCTGTTCTGTAATAATTAAAGTGTACGCAATGCATATAGTGGGAAAAGGTATTATGTAGTGATGTATTGTTGAGCATAGGAACGCTCATAGAAATTGGGTGTACTTCTGTAGGCCACAAGGTAAACACCTCATACACCACAAGGGATGCTATATAAGTACTTTGAACACAATTCCTCTCCAGCCGCTGTCAGTGGCAGGGTTGGTCCAACAAGTACGTGCCATAACAGGGGATAGAGTATGTTGATAAATTGTAACAGTAGGCATATGTATGGGTGTATAACTGAGAATAACATGTCTGAGGTGGTCCTGCTGTGCAATTATGATTTACATTGTGGGATATTGTGGCAAAAATGTGAAATGTACAGTATTGTAGGTAGATATGTCTAACATTTTACATAGCATTACTGTTATGTTATGCAAACATCAGGTATGTCTATTGGCATGTACAATACACAATAACAGGATACATGTGACTTGTACTCACCAGACAGTGTATCAACATGATAGCTAACTGAAATGGAAGAGCTAGTCAATTATCCATGCACAGAGGACATGTAATAGCTTCATAGGTTCATAGTTAGGTTCTATGCTGTCTGACCAAGGCCATTTGTAAGCCTAACTACAGTGTTTTGACTTGCGGCACCTCCCTAGGTTAGTGTCTTGTGCATGCGAACAGCAGAGCCATTCATTTCCTGTGCCTCTGTACAGCAGAGCCACTGCAGTGATCCCTGGTGTACATGTCTGTCTCCCATCCACCCATCAAGGTATCTCTTGAAGAGTGCTAGTGAGGGTCCCTGCCTGATGTACATAGGAATCATGTTCCAAAGCATGGTGAGTGTCTGGGTCAGGAATGTATCCCTCCAGCACGTCCTAGTCATCGTTGTGTTTAGGTACATATCCCAGAGCATGTGGCTCTCAAGGGCTTTTGCTTATGTGGAGCATATCCAGCAATACTGTTTTGGACATGGGCCTTGTATTTTCAGCAGAGATCACCTCTGAGTATGCGGTATGCAAACTAGTACAGATGGGGTTTCTGTAGTTGGGCTGCATACGTCATCCTTCGGAGGTCAGTATTCCTCTTGGTGTGGTAATGTTGTGGTATTTCAAGCCGTTGCTGTTGTCTCATAAGGTACATCCCAAATGGGGTGTTGTACCCTTTTATGTGTTTCATAAGTCATGAGTAGAGAGGCACAATGGCTGCCTTTGTTCTGGCTACAAACCTATTAGAGATTGGGGGGGCATGTAGAAGGATATCCACACCACCTTGGCAATATGGTTATCAAAGGAGTGAATGCTATCTACTTGGGTTCTAAGATCCCTTATTATGTCTTATGTATGTAGGGGACTACATCCTATGTGATAGTCCGTGGGTGATTGGTGTAGTCCAAAGGGAATGTCTATGCACCTTGTGGCATGCAGCTTGAGGCCATGTTATTGACACCAGGTATCCATCCCAGTGTCACCCTTATGGAGGGTGTCTGTATCAGCTGGGGAATCAGTCATGGCCCCTAGTTTGCAGTCGTCTGCAAACCTTTTCAGGGTAAGTCCTCCTGTGCTAGTCTGTACCTCAGAGAAGCATATACCGAACATGAGCGGCCCTATGACCGAGCCCTGGGGGACGCCAATTGTAACTGATTTACAGTAGGACCTAGGGTATGCTACCCTCACTGTGTGGGTTCTGTCTGTGAGCCACTTTGCATATCATCTCATGAAGTAGGGGTTAATGTGCAGGTGGATGTCTATGTTGACAATACCACAATGGGGAATGGCGTTGAAAGCCTTTGAGAGGTCAAGGTAGGCTGTGTGGACCTCCTTACCCTCATATACTGCCTTGGTAACTGTCTCAAAGGACTCCACCAGGTTTAGGAGGCATGGTCTGGCCCTAACAAATCCAAACTGGGTGGGATCAAAGGTTTGGAGGCCACCAATGTCTCTGTGAATCAGATCCATGATGATGTGCTCCATAGCCTTGCAGAACAGTCTAGTCAGGCGTATAGGGCAATAGTTCCCCTGGTCCATTGTGGCGCCACCTTTGTGGAGTGTGATAACTGTTGCTGTGTACCATTCAGGGGCCACAGTGCCTGATGCAAGGCTATTAGTGAATATGGTGTACAAGTGGGGAGCCATTTTGTTCTGAAGTTCGTGGAAATCACAGCCTGGGATGTTGTACGGTCACATGGATGCTGTGTTCCTGGCTTTAGAGAGTGCAGCTTTGAACTGCACAGTTGTGATCACAGGGACTCTGCATCATTCCTGTATAGATATGGGCCCTTTAGGGTGTGAGAGGGGTGTAAAGTTAGCACTGAACCTATCTGCCAGGATGTTGCCAATATCAGTCGGTTCTGTAATGTTCGTGACTTACTGCTGTATGTCAGAGCAGATGTGGATATCGCCATCGAGAGTAGTGATATACCTCTAGAACGCTTTGTGGTAGTCCTTGGAATTAGTTACGGTTATGTTTACGTAGCTAGCTTTGGAGGATGTGGTAAGGGATCTCAGATTCTTACTGAGGCTGACCAGGGAGCTCCTCCACTCATGGGATTGTACTCTACTTTGCAACAGTCTCCTCCTTCTGTTGTACATTATGTCCATGGCAGTGGACCACCAGAGTGGCCTCCATTTTCTGGTGGGTACTGTCATAGTTCTGTTTGGGATAGCATGATCCATGCAGTCGTGTAAGTGCTGATTAAGTGCAGTTGTGTATGATTCAGCGGTTGTAACTGTATTGTCCATCTGCACTGCACAGTTGTCATGATGTTTACTACTGCTGTCATAAGAAGCCTGAAGTTGACTTTGTAGAAATATTGTACTGTGTTTTCCATAAAGGGTGTGGTGCCGGGATGTGGATAACAAGAGTGGGACATCAGTGTAGTCACCTATGACTAGTGTGTTGGGTATGTTATATCACCCTATTGGCTGTGGTTGATGGGCACACTGAGTCTGTGAGTTATAAGTAATTGGTGTTGTGTTGGTGGATGGGGGGATGCGTATGTTTGGATCTGACCAACGAGGAGATAACCCCAGGTGTGGAACACCAGTCACTCATGATGGTAATGACCAGGTCTAGGATATTGTTGGCCCTGGTGGTGGTATGGATAGGTTTATCTAGGCGATTGGAGGTTATGGATCCCAGAAAGCATTGGCCTAATGTGTCGGTACATGGGTAGGTATCCCAGTTAATGGTGGGGTAGTGTCAGTCGCACATCAGTAGTGTGTCTGTTTGAACCCTACTTTCCAGTACACCAAGAAGTGAGGACCGTTAACCGTGGGATATGGTGGGGGATCTGTAGCAAGCTACAATCAGTATAGCAGTTATGGCCAGAGTTAGTTGCACTTGGATAACCTCTGATGCATTGTGCTAAGCAACTAGCCTGGAGGTGTGGATATCCTTAGGAAATATGGACACATCTCCACCGTGGGTGTTCCGGTCCTGGTTACATGACTGAAAGGTGTGGTATGAGTAATAGCCTGGTAGTGCAGGGGTGCTCTCAGAGCCTAGAAGCAGGTCCCAGTCACTGCACAGATATCAAAGTGGTCCATTAC
Organism: Protopterus annectens; assembly: GCF_019279795.1. Taxonomy (NCBI): domain Eukaryota; kingdom Metazoa; phylum Chordata; order Ceratodontiformes; family Protopteridae; genus Protopterus; species Protopterus annectens. The sequence continues at coordinate 1,631,149,251 of NC_056733.1, forward strand.
AAGGAGTGCCTCGGGTGAGTGCGTTTGAGATGAAGACGTCAAGCATTGAGTAGCATTACCCTCAGGTTTTGCTTGCCTGTTCCTGTGATGGTGGTGAATGTTATTTGAACTGTGCCTAAAACAGGCACTATTGGAGCAGCAAGAGCCTTAGCCATTACCCGGAATCCCAGGGCCAACAGGTACAGGCCATCTGTGCCAAAGCATTGTGTTCTGTCGACCATGTCATTCAAAGCAGACAGATACTGGATACCTTTGGAATGACACCAGAAGCATAGCCAATTGTTGAAGTAAATCATTTTGTCCTTGTACTGCGTTATCAGTCTGGATGATGGCAGAATGCTACTCAGGGCTAGGGCGATACCTGCCTGGGCTACAAGATCGGAGAGCTATTCCATGTCTCTTTACATGTAGTACAGGAAGGTACATCTCAGGGCATTTACACTAACATGGAGAATGACACAGTCATATTGTACCTGTTGAGGAGTGACCTGCGTGCATAGGTTATGTAGCGGATCCTGTTAACCGACAGGCAGCTGACAGTAACTATCTCCTTGTGTAGCTTGGTGAGTGGGAAATCAGTGTAGTCACCTATGACTAGTGTGTTGGGTACGTTATATCGCACTATTGGCTGTGGTTGATAGGCACACTGAGTCTGTGGGCTATACGTAATTGGTGTTGTGTTGGGGGATGGGGGATGCCTGCATTGCTGGTTTGGAGTTCTCTGTTGCCTAGACAGAGTAGTATTGAGAGGCTCCGCAAATGTTGTAGTCTTACTATGTGTGGCCTGTGGTGGTGGCAATCTAGTGAGACTATGTGATGAGTGTGGTGTGGTGCAAACGTTTAACATCCCCACATGATTGTCAGGTTTAGTCTGGGTTGGAGAGAGCTTTACCTCCAGCATGGCTAGCCATGTGCATCTCCCACAGGTTGTAGTGTTGTATGTTAGGAGGGGAGTATTGACTGTGTACACGAGACAATTTCTATATTGCCTCATGATGCTCATATTCATCATATAGACAGACGATAACATTGGAAATTGACACTTGGGCATGCCTGAATATTTAACTATTTCCCACTAGATATGTGAGAAAAGTGTGTACAAGAGCTGTTTTACTCTAAGCAAGCGGGAAATGTAAGTACAAACAGTGTTTACCTGTAGGTAACGAGGAGGATTGAGTGCTATAGTAATTAGTAGCTCATGTAGTGCTTGCATGTTCTGAACAAGTGCTGAGCATGAATAAGCAATACAAATACGGTGTTGGATAACATAAACACATTGCCCCCCCCAACAGGTACACAATCACATATCCATGTACACTACAGAGCCTCTGTAACCATAACTATGATGGTACAAGGTGCACTCAGGCTGCATGGGACCTGTCCACATCCCTGGTTGTATCATACACATATGGCAAAACAGTTTACTCTACACATACACATCATGTAAAACATAGCTTCATGTCAGTGTGTGAAAACACTGAATGGTGCACACCAACAGTTATCACAGCCCACAAAGTGGAGACACCACTCATAATGGGAGGCGCTGCACTACTACCCTGCTGAGTTTGGTCTGAAAGTCCATGAACCTTAATCAATGTATATGTTGTTAGCAGTACAGATGTAGATGACAGTACGGATGATTTCACACTGCATATCATACCTGTAACAGGTCATAGGACATCATCACCCATACTGTGTTCCACCTACACTCAGTATACTAGATGTACATTTGTATGTCACAGGAGTGTTCTGCCAGTGGACTGTTGACAGAATAAACACTACAAAAGGTGCCTGAGTAATATGTGCATATCACACCAGTGCCAGCTACAGTAAAACAGGGTTAATTCATTGTACTCCCCCTCATTGTAGCCCATACCACAAAAACAAATGGGAGGCATCTGCCTATGTAAGTATGTGAATGGCTATGACCTAGGAGTAATAGCTGACTCACTGTTGTGGACAACATACAGAAGGGGCTTTGTGGGTGAGGTGTGTGACATATGTGGACAATCTGACAGCTGCATATTGCATTGTCGCCGCTAGGTTAATAACCCTGTACCCATGAACTATCACCTAGGCAGCAGTCAACATAATGGACACTGTGTGTAAGGGATGCTGCTGTGCAGTTTACCTCCCTGAGCTAGTGACATCACCAGACCTATTAGGTAGTCATAAGAGGCAACCCTAGTCATGACAAGGTGCCATCCATGAACATGGAGATCATTGTACAGTCATACTCATCACTCAAGTGACCATTATCGCATGACATATCACCTTTAAGGGGTATTGGCCATGTTTGGATGGCCGACACCAGCCTTGACAATCCTCATCTCCACTATATAGCATGATGCCTAACCCTGCATAAAGACATGTCCAACACTGTGATGTTGGACATGCTACACATACATATCCTGATCTGAAATACATACGTCATGGACATCCACCTTCCTAGTACAAGGATCGCCACATGCTGGACAGATCCTTGTGCCATACATGTTACATACTCCTGCCATACTATGCAACCCTATCAAGGAAAGCTGCACATTTCACCTCTTTCAAACATGGTGTGATGACCACATGGTAGATGTATCATTAACCGTGTGGATCAGTTATGTGGCACTGCTTCACCTGGCACTGGAAACACGGCTGTTGGCTACAGCTAGGTAACCTTACATCTTAGGCTCATACATGGCCCAGGGCATACAGACTACTAGATGGCCTTGGCCATACATGCTATAGTTGATAACCATCCCTGCAAATACCATCAGACTAGCCAGTGTCCCATGTGTATCACATGTGCAACACAGGCGATACGTGGCAGGACGTTGAACTGCTGTACAGTGCCATGTAGATGTATATGGCAAAACACATGCATGTAAAGGCTTCCGTGTGCATGTCTGCATTGTCACAGGTCATGTCCGTTAAAGCAGTGTATGTGTTTATATGTGACATATGCACAGCATCAAGGTTGACAGCATTAATGTGGACACATCCAGGCATGTGCTGATAGGTAAGAACACCAGTACAGGCAAACAGACATGCCCACATCAAGATAGCATCCACATGGAGTATGAGCAATCAGGTGACACACATATATGGTGATAATATCCAATCCCCATTGGGTGTCACATGTGTGTGACACAAACATGTCAGTGGTGTCAGTGTCATGAAGATTTGCAAAGACAACTGTTTATATGTAATAAATGTGATACACATGTATGTGCAGCTGTATCTCTGTGCATCTCTGAGATACTGCAACCTGTCTCCATCATTGTGTCTTCCAGGTATGCCACAAGCAAGGCTCCCAGCCTATAAACGCTTGGAGGATGAGGCCCTTATACCTTACCTCCAAGACAACTATGATGTTCTGTTTAGCCATGTGCCACAGGATGCACAGCAGCGGGATGACCTGTGGCAGGAACTTCGCAGGAGGGTTAATGATGTGGGTGGCCATAACCGCACATACCAGCAGGTGGGAAGACACTGCACGGACCTGATCAGACATGCAAAACAGTGTGTGAATGCAATCGCCAGGGAACAAGGTGCAACAGGTGGTGGGCCACCAACCCAGCCCCCACTCACACGTACTGAGGAGCTACTGTCCAACCTGGGGACACAGTCAGAACAGCATCCACAAGTCTTACCTGATATTGTGGAGGTGGGTGTCTCTCAACCACTGGAGTTGCCTGGTAAGTCACTACTGCACATATAACTATTATATCCCATATAGTTGCATGTGTCACTGTACAATATGTAATGTAACATCATATGCAAGGCATGTATACACACATGCCGCATACTATAATATGCTACTCTGTGTATGCACACAAGTGCATACTCCACAGTATATCCTATTGTACTGGTGAATGTGTTAACATGCACATTGCACCCTGTAGCTGTCATACAGGCATGGATAATGATCATACTGCTGTGTAACCTCTATATAGGTACCTCTGGTGTTCCGCTAAGACAGCAGGCCATTGCAGGTGAGGCAGTTATAAGTATCAGGCATGTTAATGCACAGATCTATTCACCATGTGGTCAGTTAACACATGTACACATAATGTGTGGTCCGGTCACAATATACAGGTAGCATCTGCAATCCATCACAATGGCTACCCATGTGCAATACTTACAAACTAAGTGAAACACTAGCATGAATCCTCAGAAACTGTCATTGCTAGATGTGTGGACAGCTGTGCATACAATGGTGGAGGTGTTGTTCAATGTAGGAACATGTACTACACATCAGAACTACACATGTGGGATACACAAACAGTACTACACAGTGAGCTGGAGTATGGGCAGCCCACAGAATTCACCATTGTGGATTATGCCCCTGCTATGAGTGCACACATTGTGATGTGCCATCTGACATGTCCATGACATGTAGTGGGCCAGTTGCAACATTGTCTCACTACCCCATAAAACATACCCCACATACCAAACATACAACCCTTTGTCTGCATAACCATGTGGACAATGGAGCATATGACATCTATGGGTGTATGTCATATGGGACAACACAGACATGTGAGACAGACAGCCATCACAACCGTTTGACCAACACATGTTCACACATGGCCATGGAGGATGGCCAGAGACATGTAGCAACACACAGTAGATGTGGTGTGTTTGTGTGTACACCCTGTTATACATTGGCTACACATGGTCCAACTATAGCCTTTGTTAAATGGTTATATTGCAGATGTAGAACACTGGACATCCTACAGGCCTGTGCACAGCTTGTGGAGGCGTAACATCATTCGACCACATAAGATGTGTTGAACATCATGACTGTGTCACAGCATGACAGTAGTCACCTGTACAGCATCCACATACATACACAGACAACAACATCAGGCCACAGATACAGTACATTTCCCTTGCTGCTGTTGGACATCACTGTCAGCTGTGCACCTTGTGTGTGTGGTACACAAATGTCATGTGGGACATGGTGTATTGACAAGTCTGCCATGTGTGGACATGGTTGCCAGGCAGCTAAAATATGTTTGCAGATGTGCAGGGGTGTCATCCATATGGCCTTTGGTGATCTGTGTCACACATTCCACATCATGGTTTAGTGTGTATACACCTCAGCAACGTGGGTCACAATCCACAGTATATATGTATTGTATGTGCACACAGCCATGGCTATGCACTGTGTCTATAATTCACACTGTATAGCAATAGAGACAACTCATGATTCCATGCAATGACACTGTGTCTGTACTTCACACTGTATAGCAATATAGATGCCTCATAATACCCTGCAATGGTCAAGCACATCTGCTAAATGCGCATTTTATCTGTAGGGCAGACAGACAACACTGCAATGTGACACCATTACCCCACTATACAGGACACCATTGTGTTAAACATGTATACATGTCAATGCACATGTCAGCAGATTACATGTCATACTACATTTTAATGTCAAGGTCATATGCCACACATCAGCCATGTGTACTGTTAACCTGTGCTGATCCACATGGTGTAATTCAGGGATGCATGCTTACTACCATGATTGTGTGAAATGCATGTCTTCTGCTATGACACATGCATGCTGTTGTGTGTAACCAAGGGATGTATGATAACTACCACTATTATTGTCTGAGCTGCATGCCGTCTGCTGTATCACATGCATGTTGCATGCCTTCTGTCAAATCACATGCATGGTGTGTGTCTGTGTGTGTGTCTGTCTGTGTCTGTATTGTACTGTAGAGTCTTTGATTGCCTTCACAGGTGATGTAGGTGCATTACCCTCCTGCGGTCCATCTGATGTTAGTGTCCCCACAGACTCTAGCAGTAATGATGAACATATGCTTGAGGCACAGGCAGGGTTGTCAGGGGCTGAATCTGTGCCATTGGTTACCATTCCACCTATATCCCCCCATCCCCACACACAGATCTCATGCCAACACATACTCCATCACCAGTGGCCATAGAGGAAGGACAGTTGGAGTGTGGTAGCTTGGAACAGGAATGTGTGGTGGCTATGGAAGGTGTCACCATGGTGTCAGGCAAATGACTGCAGATGGGCCACACAGGCATGTGGCCAGTGCTGCTCGTAGGAGGACCTCTGGCCGACATGCCCCTGCAGGACAGAGCACAGCAGCTGGTGTCACCAGATGCATGTTTCAGGCTGTAATGGTGGCACAGGCACATGCTGAATGGCAGAACAGAGAAGGGCAGAGGCTTCAGAGGGCTGCTATCTGTTCTGTAAACGACAACATCCAGGCAATGGCAAATGCTCAACAGCAGATTGCTGACGTTTTGGACAGACGATTGGCTAACATGGTTGGAATCCTTGACCATGGTATGACAATCTGCGAGCGTGAGCTGTCTGTACTGGAACATCTGGTAGGAGTGAGGCGTAGGGCACATGGACGTAGGCCAGCTATGTCACCTGGTGCAGGTCTACGTGAACGAGCTACCTCACATGCCTGCTCCCATAGTGGTGGTAGCAGCAGCAGTGCAGCTGGTGCCGCGCTGTCCACACCAGGACACAGCAGGCCACGTGCATGTGGCCCTGGACGGTCCCAACGGGGACATGGTTCCAGTGGACATGTGTCATTGGACAGTACCCAATATGCACCTCTGCCTGGTAGTGCCCGTGCAACCCCTGGCAGGCACAGGTCATGTGGCTGTGACTGGACACCATGAGCTGTAAAACCTGGTCTGTACAGTCTGGAGCTGTTAATAATACCCCTGTGTAGGCCAGACACATGGCAGAACTGTGTGCACACATACATGCACACCCCAGAAACATCTGTAGGGCACCGCAACACTCACATGCATAACAACCACACATGGCCAATTAGATCACAGGCCCTAACCCACAGACATGATGTCATCCACTGGTGCAGCCAAGGCCCCTGGCAAACATTATCACCCTGTGCATATGATGATGCCTGTGCTGCATCCTTGTCATCCACACCATCGGTGTAGGGACATGCTCATATGGTCTGATGCACAGGGTGAACAGAATAGGGGGATAAGTGTAGATTACAATTGTTGTGTACTGCTGACACGCAGCAGACATACCATGTAGTACAGGTTTAGAATGCATTGTTTTCTGTTCACAGTATGTGTCTTGGTAACAACAGTAACATCATGTTGGTCATGATGTCCTGCTTCCCTCCTTCAGGTCTAATCACATGTGCTGTTGATTGCCAGTGTTTGCAGTTTCCCATGTGTAAATGTGGACTACTCACAGGTATGTATGGCAATACCAGCATGCTATTCGTAGCTTCAACCTCACTGTTAGAAAGGCTGACATTCCAAAGATGTCTACACATTTACTGATCCAGGAGCATGGGAGCTGTGTACTAAGCTACAGTGGCTAGAGACTTGACATCCATACCGGGTGACATCACAGGTACAGTTACATGGGGCGGGGAGTTTACATAGCAGTCTAGCTGATGACAAGGGTAGAGGCCAGTTGATAGCTTGAGGCCTCACTGTGTAGCAGTAATACACATTCACATTACAGGATGAGAACACACAACTACACACACACACACACACACACACACACACACACACACACACACACACACACACACACGCACACACACACACACACACACACACACACACACACACACACAGGTATTCGCACACATGTATTCAGACACACAGTAACACGCCCACAGTCACGGGGTCAACAACATTGTAACACACACACACACACACACACACACACACACACACACACACACACACACACACACACACACACACACACACACACACACTTGATAGTGTTGAGGTGGGGACCCCTGCCTATGTCGTAATCACCGTTACAATACTGTGCACCCACATGATGTGACACAGAGAATACACATGTACAGGTAGTCAGTAAAGTCTAAGATCGACGGCATCAACAGGGTAGTAGATTGCATCACCTGGAGGGGTTAGTGATCCTATCTGTTCACTATGGTAACATACATCCTCACTCCATGGACCAGACAGCCATACATACATACACACACACACTGTGGAGTCCACAATTGAATGCACCTATGTCATGCACATACAGATACCTCACATGTGTGTGATACACACCCCACCCCTGCCTATGTCTTGCTTTCTACAATGCAGTATGTACAGATCTCTACAACAGTGTACAAGAGTGTGAGTAACAATTGGGATGTATTCCCCACCATGCGTGGCATATATGGACACACAAGCAAACACACATGGCAGTACTGTGAATCATACACCTGCTATCTTATGATACGTATGACAGACATGCAGCAGTATTGTCCGCATTACAATGTGTACCGACGCTACCTTTGGCAATTGTGCTGATATATGCACACGAGAGGTCTTAAGTGTTACAGGTGTCAAGTGATTTACAGTCAGTGACACCCTGACCGCTGTGTAGGTTGTATGTGTTCCCCTTCAATTAACAGAAACATAGCTTAGAGTTTGCACATGTTATTGTAGGGTGGCTTGTGACACACCTGTGAGCTGTCTTCAGCAAACATCCATCTGCAAAGATGGCCCACCACTTAGTTATGTCCACACATCCGTCCATACCTGATGTACATCTTACCATACCGTCAGTATATCACCATATACAGCTGGCAATGATAGGGCTGCATTGCAACTGCATGTTGTAGTAAGACACACGTCACCTGCAAACATCAGCTACTGCACACGCATGGTAGCTGAACGCACACCACTACATGTACATGTGTGTAGGTCCTACATTCCTGTCATTTAGCCATGTTTGTAGGTATTGCAATTGGTGGACATGTGTGATGATATACATGACACATGGACTGTTGTATGATATGATAGTTGTCATGGGTAACCAGTACAGAGGGAATGTTAACTCAGTCAACATTGATATCACACCTTATGCACTGTTAGCATTCAACAGCCATGGACCTACCTTCCATGTGCATGTGTGTAATTGCTGTAGCCACCTGTCTGCATGAAGGACAGCAACAGCTATGCTATGTACATATGTGTTGTATGTGTGTGTTTGGCATGTACATATCCACAGCAGGTACATGTATGTCATATCCAAACATGAGGGTGTTTACTGGTGTACAGCAACAGTCATCTGTTACTGCTGTATATGACCCAGGGCCCCTATTATGTGTAAAGCCGACCTGGTTACGAACAGTGGTATCATTGCATTGCATAACACATGATGCAAATGCATCAGTACATGGTTAGTCTGCACAGTTGATGTAGAGCTAGGTACAGTCCACTGGTCATGGGTCACATGGTGTTGTACTAATATATGTTCTACCACATGTATGGATGTGTGTTGCTGGTCCAAGGACATGGTGATGTCTGAGGGCTACATCCTAGAATGCGAATTTTGACACTGTAATCTGCACCTGAGACATCTGTGATGCATTTTGAGGGTGTACTGGTCAGTACATGTGAGTGGCCTTCATGTACGTGGGGACACCACCACCACCTGCAGTGGTCCATACCGGTGTTATGGCCCACATGTCTGTATCCGAGGTATACGGTGGTAGTGCTATTGTGCACAACTGAGCCTTCAGCCAGGTGTTTCTCACTGCACAGATGTCAGTATTCCCCATTGTTGGATCTACATTGGGCAGCTGTGATTATGAACGCTACACATCTAGCACTGTTTAGCATACACATACAATGCAGTTGTTCTCTAGGTGTCAGGGTGTTAACCTGGTCTCAGGACATTCATCTATGAATGGCATTATATGGGTGAAGTAGCCACTCCTGGCAGAACATCACCACGGGTGGTAGTAGTTTGCCAGGTTTAGATTGGTACATCTAAGGTGACGGACTGCAGCAGATGTTGTGTAGAAGACCGGTGTCAGATATATGTAGTGCAGCATTCCTGCTAACAATGACAACTATTGACACCGGAGTCCATTACAATGTGTTGTTCACGTCTAACTGTAATAGCATGGCCACTATGCCCTTCTGTGTTTAGAATCAGAGTGCATACAAAACAGCCCTGTGCTACTAAGTGTGTGAGCATGCCCAGTATAACGTTGTGTAGATGGACACATAGTGCATTCCAAACGGACATGTGCTACTGTGTGTGTGAGCATGCCCAGTGACACCTGGTGTCGGTTATGTGCCTCTATGTGTATGGGCATGGCCATTGTAACCCTGTATAGCGATAGTAGTTGTCCAGTCAACAGATGGCCAAACCCGACTTCAGGATGGATTCCTACATTGAACACACAGGTTCACAGGTATGTACTTCATAACTGACAGCATCCATGTCGATGTCCGCATTCCTAGAAGGTCATATTGACAGTCTTGAAAGGTGTAGTGTCTGTGGCGCTGCTCATATCTATGTAGTATTGTAATACTGGTCCGTAGATAGGCAGTTGTCTTGATCACACCACTGGCGTGTGTTTGTCTCCGTCTGCCTGGGGACAGAAATATGCTTTTAGACTGCTCACACTCCATACAATCCCTATCGCCGTCTTTGCCAATGCTGATGATGTCACCCACCTAGAAGTACACCTCTGGGAATGCTGTGTCCCAGTAATCTCAGTAGGGCATTCTGTAACTGTGTAATGCTGTAGTTTGATAAGGTAGTTAGGTCTGTGTTCTAACCCCAGCCATGCCAACTTTGTGTGTGTCTCCATCTGCCTGGGGACAGAATAATGCTTTTAGACTGCTCATACTCCATACAATCCCTATGGCTGACTTTGCCATTGCTGATGATGTCACCCACCTAGAAGTACACCTCTGGGAGTGTTGTGTCCCAGTAATCTTAGTAGCGCATTCTGTAACTGCATAATGCTGTAGTGTGATAAGGTAGTTAGGTCTGTGTTCTAATCCCGGTCATGCCAACTGTGTGTGTGTGTCTCCATCTTCCTGGGGACAGAATAATGCTTTTAGACTGCTCACACTCCAAACAATCCCTATGGCCGATTTGCCATTGCTGATGATGTCACCCACCTAGAAGTACACCTCTGGGAGTGTTGTGTCCCAGTAATCTCGGTAGCGCATTCTGTAACTGCATAATGCTGTAGTGTGATAGAATAGACTGGTAGGTGTTCTATTCCAAGGCATGACAGGTGTGTGTGTTTGGCAGTCATATCCTATGTGTTGGTGTCTGTGAGTGGCTAGCTACTGGATGTGTTGAGGAGCATGTTTTGTTGTTTTCCTATATAGTGGCCATAAATGTCACAATCGGCCAAGAGACTGGGTTGGCAAGACATATACACACATTCAGCAATCGGTCTGCTGGGTAATGTCAGCAGTCCTAATCTTACCCTTAATAAAGTCTGAACCCGTGTGACACACAGAAACACACTTGCCTTGATATTAACACCAGTACATAATGCAGGTGGCGCATGAGGTTTCCTTTTCATTCTTGTCTAATGCTTTGGTGTCACGTGGTCCGCTGTTGAGGCTTTAGCTTGGCAGCAAATCCAGCTCGTTCACTGCCTCCCCTCTCAGCCAACAGCTTGATGCAAATTCAAGTTCACGGACTCAAACGTAAAATCAAAACTTCATTTATTCACAATGGTTAAGCGCTTTCACTTGCAAGAGGCAAGCTTCATCAGAACGTTCTGATGAAGCTTGCCTCTCTGCAATTTAACCATTGTGAATAAATGAAGTTTTGATTTTACGCTTGAGTCCTTGAATTTGCATCAAGCTGTTGGCTGAGAGGGGAGGCAGTGAACGAGCTGGATTTGCTGCCAAGCTAAAGCCTTAACGTTGTTTTCTAGCTCGTATTGGTTACGTGGTCCGCTGTTGAGATATATATTCTATATCTACGTATGTGTGTGTGTATATGTATATGTGTGTGTATATATATATATATATATATATATATATATATATATATATATATATATATATATATATATATATATATATATATATATATATATATATATATATATATATATATATATATATATGGACATTAGCACACATAAATCTACATGATGGAATACATGTCCTATACTGTTGAATGCCTGTGCTGGATGATCTGTATGTGATAACCTCAGATGTATGTATATCTGCCATGGTTTAGTGGTAAAGCACATCATCTGTGGTGTGCAGGGTCGTGTGTTTGAGCCGTGCAGAGGCTGGTTGTTTTGTTGCTGGGAAGAACAAGGGACATAGAATATGGTGATAGTAAGGCACTTTTAACCAGTTGTGTGCAGATCTGTGCGACAGTAAGCAGTGGTTATTTTTGGGGATGCTCAGTATGGGTCATGTAACTATGCATTAGAAGACAATACTATGCAAACGAGGTGGAAAGTAGTGACTCCTGTTTATTCCAAGGGTGTGATGCAGATCCCAAGAGTGTATGTGTATAGATAGCCGGGTGCAGGACTTGTATGTAGGTGAAAGCATGGGGGGGGGGGGGTGTCAGTCATACTGTACGTACATTGGAGCCCTGTGTCTTGGGATTGCTCCTGGCTTAGCACGCCTAAGCTAGGGGTGTGTCTATACCTGCCTAGTGCAATTGGGAGGGACAACAGCAGTAGGAGAGTAGTCAAGGTGAATAAGCTGGGAAAACAGGTGATAATTATCACAATCAGCAGATTACAGGCCCAGCCAACCCAGAACACTATGATAAAGTGAGCAAGTACCATATCCTCGGGTTTTTCCATACTCTACACCACCGGTGTATACATGCAGGGAAATTTTACAAAACAATCCAATGAAATGAGAAGGGCTGCAGCAGGAAACATAGACCAACATGTACAGGAGGCTGAGGGTGGTGAGGATGTGAATGCTGCCAAACAACCCTCAGTGAGGAGACAGAGAAGACTGTGCAGACCCAGGGTAACCTATCAGGGGCTATATGAGCTGTCGATAGTGGATAGCTATGGGGTGGACAGAGACCTCCTACAGCAGATTGTTGAGCTGTGCTGGCCACACCTGACACATCAAACAGGCTGAGGGAAACCCATCCCAGTGGATACCAAGGTATGTGTAGGCCTAGGTATACTAGCCACAGGTACCTCCCAAAGCACAACTGGGGATATCATGGGGATCTCACAGGCATCTGCATCCAGAGTATTCCACCAGTTCCTGGATGCCATGTCACCACATGCCAGTGAGCACGTACATATCCTCAACACATGTGAGGTGTTGACGAGCAATATGCGTCTCTTCCACCAAATGGCAGACTACCCTGTGGCAGTGGGTGCTATAGCCTGTGCGCACGTATGCATCAAAGCACCACCCGGTGAGCAGGGTAGGGCCAACATTAACTGCAAGGGCATCCCCTCCATCAACTGCCAGGTGGTATGCGATGCACAGGGTATTATACTGAATGTGTGTGCTGGCTGCCCTGGAAGCTATGACAATTCCAATATATGGCATCTGACACAGCTGCACCACAGCTTTGCCAATATGGACATCCCCTATGGTCACCTAGTGGGGGATGTTGGGTACCCACTGGAGCCGTGGCTGATGACACCCATCAGAAATGCGCACACACCTGAACAACTATGCCATAATGAGGCACACGCACAGGCCAGACATATAATAGAGCATGTGTTTGGGATGCTCAGGTCATGGTTCCAGTGTCTGGACACATCCGGTGGAGCCTTGCAGTATTCACCAGCTACATGCACCCAAATTGTTATGGTATGTGCTATGCTACACAATATGATCCTGCAGAAACAGCTGCAGCAGGAAAAGCATGGGGCAGGGCCACACAGTCCCCCTCCAATGCCAAGGCCTGTACAGGCACAGAGTGACTCAGTGGAGGAACAACCTGAGCTGGACCCAGTAGGTGGAAGGAGGCATGCCCAGTATGACCTGGCCTTGGCAAAGAGGCAACACATAGCATATGCACTGACACAGTAGGTACCCAGGGAATGTCACCCTCTCTGACTCACACAGACAGTAAAAGGGATGCCAAACATGACACTACCTGTGCTCAGCCATGTACAGGAAGTGCACTGTGTGCATCCAACATAGGCAGCCCTCCAGCACCATCCTCAGGTCTGGCACACCCTCAAGGTAAGTCAATCAACCTACCAATTGGCAGTTGTATTAGAATGTGTTGTTACCTGTAGCTATGGTATGGATGTGAGCATGCAAGGGAATTTGGTGGCCGAATGTTAAGGCAGCGGACAGTAGACATCCATAGTGGCACCATGACATCTGTAGCACATACCAGGGTCACCACAGTAGCCAATAGTACACAGTGTGTCATAACCCACTGCGGGTAATGGGCTGAGCATCATATGTGTCCATACAGCCCATACAAGTCTCAACCAGCTGGACAGGTGTAGACCAACACAGACAAATGGTGTACTATGGTCTCTGAATATGCCCAATGGATGACCCCCCCACAGACCCACACCGACAGACTACAGCAGGCCAGACAGTTGGATGTAGGTTGTGAAGGCTAGGACGTCTGAAACTAATATGTTGGTAATTAAAGCTAAGATCTGGAGTACACTGGTATGCCTCTAGCCAGCACAATAGGCAGGTCTACACACTGAAATGGGAGTACCTGGCATACCAGTACAGTAGTAGCAAAAGTGTACAAGTGTCAGCTGTGCCCCCCTTCCAACATACACATATAGCAGTCAGGTGCACCCCCCGGTGCTGTGTATTAATGTGGATACAGTCGGATGTCCCCACACGCTGTGCAGAAATGTAGCAACAGTCAATGCCACATGACTGATGGATACCCTGCAGACACAGCATGCCACCTGTACAACACAGAGGTCGGCACCACAGTACTGACTACATGGACATTTAACACATGCGATACAGTTGACCATATTGAGCATGCTCAAACACATGAAGGTATGATGGCAATGTAAGTCGACGACAACATGCGGAATGGTAATACTGGGCATGCTCACACACGTAAACATAAGATGGCCAGGTCTGCAAACACCAGTGGTCCGGACATATCTGCCGGTACATTGCTATACTGCTGGATGTGTGTGGTACTGTCAGTTGTCTGTATATTTGCCATGATGTATTGGTAATTCACATTAGCTGTGTGTGCAGGGTGTTGCTACCAACACTTACAAAGGACGGTTATTTGTTTGTGGCCAGAACAAGCCCATTGGATACGGAGTGAGTAAGGCACATTGAAGCAGTTGGGAGCGGTTGTGCGTGGGTTTGCATGGTGGTAAGCACTGCTGACCTCTGATTACAGCTTCTTACACTTGTTTAGATTCCAAATTTCTTTACCAGTGCAATACTCACATACTGGTAGCCAAAACGCTTACACCCGCTCGCTCCCTCACTTGCACATGCAGCGACATTGGTGCTTGTGTGTGTCACTCACGCTGGGTGGGCGTGATCCCTTGTGATGCCTATTACATCAGACTACATGACTACAGTATTGGGTATGGCTGACCATTAGGGGACGGCATGGCGTTCGACTGTATGGAATCGGTGGCCTGTCCAGTGAGTTAGTCATATTATATGCATGTTCCTCATACAATCTGCTCCCATCTGGCTGATACATGGGAACCGATACTCTGCAATGTAGACAGGTAAATGTGTTTTGGGACCCACATCCATCTGCCGGGTCATGCTACCGCATACCTATTGTAGGTTTGCCACCTTTTAAATTGGCCATGGTGTGACTTTAGGATTAACACCTGCCCCACTTTGCATGGGACAGTCCCTCCTTAGGCATATGTGTCATGCGAAAATAATCAAGACATAGCAAATGTCCTGATTACAGGACAATATTATATTCTACATTTCTCTAACAGTTGCATGTAACAGTTATTGTATATATGACACTTCTATATGTTATGTGAAGTAGCATAAGCAACTGGACTGCTACTAGACTAAGCTTTTATTTGTGCTAATATGTATAGTTCTGTACTATGCACGGCTGTAGGTATGCTCTGACCTGGTACGTCTGACATTTAATTTCTATGGAGCAGGTCCCACTTTGGTCATTTGGAAAGGTGGCAGCCTTATAGGACCTATATGTAGAGATGTCAGATTTGGCAAGGCAACACATACCCACAGCCAGTAGATATAGACTACTTCACCGGTTTGTATAAGTAAAGGTTATTCTTGTAGCATTATAGTTGCTAATACTGTTTCCTATAACATCTAGGTGTTTCCGATACAACATAATAATTTTATGCAACCACTACAGACAATATATGGATTCTTTGCCCTAAATCACAGGCCGTGTGCCATAATAACATTTATTTTGCAAGACACAACTGCCCAAAGAGGAGTGTCCCACGCAAAGGTGAACAGGTGTTAACCCCAACCTATTATGCTATCATCTACCTAAGGTAGTCATCGGAATATGTGCTTTCCGTCACTAGCAGACCTCGCATACGAATGGGGAAGAATGAACACTGAATCAGGGACACTGCATAACATCCTCAGGGACACATTTAGATGATTGGTACTATTAACCTGACACAGTGACAGTCCCAGAGCATATGTATTCATACACATTTGTCGAGGTACATGCTGTTTATGACTCATACATATTGCCGTTAGTCATTACGTGTATTCCGCCACCTGTCCACCCAATATCACTAGTTCTGGAAGGGTTTAGTTGGGACTGTGTTAGATTCTGATTCGTAATCACGGACGTCCATGATAATCGGGTACAGTTCACTGATATAGTCCCTATGTGTTCCCCCAGTGATTTACGGACTATCCAGTAGATGTGCTCTTAAGGTTTGGGAGGTATAGGCATCTGCTATACCTACATAGGAATATTAATTACTTCCATGGGGTGGGCCTAATACATCTCTGCCAACCAACACCTGCATACTTAGACCCATTATTGCATACCCATGATTCCCCTACCTGACATCCCTCTACAGCACTCATCCTTACTGTGAGCACAGCTGGGGTATGAACACACCCCTACACACTGCCCATTCTCCCCGTGTCGGGACACATGTCATACATTTTGTCAACCCATGTGTTATCAGACTTGCACAACCTACTGTTCCATGTACAGCTACATCCTGGTCGAGTCAATCATCACAAGTTTGCCTACAAGGCGAATTTTTGGTGTCCCACAAGGGACCCCATGATCCATGTTTAAAGTGTAGACCTTGCAGATCTCTCCCACTGGTAGTTTCCTGCCAGTGGTCTGGAAAGCAGTGGTGTATTTACCTTTATTGCGTGTCTGTATGTCTCACCGGCCTAGCTGGGGGGGTATGGGAGGTAGACATTTGTTTATTGGACCTCCCACTAACATATGTTACCCGTAATTGCTGTAACGTAACCTAGGTATATACATGTGTATATTTACAGTAACATATATATATGTGTGTGTGTGTATATATGTATATATCTATGTATATATATATATATATATATATATATATATATATATATATATATATATATATATATGTATATATATATATATATATATATATATATATA